>NW_021703770.1:27574242-28110196 GCF_005190385.1 Monodon monoceros | reverse complement strand
ATATATATATATATATATATATATATATATATATATATATATATATACATACCACATGTTCTTTATCCATTTCATCTGTTTATGGACACTTAGATTGCTTCCATGTCTTGATGATTGTAAGTAATGCTGCTATGAACATTGGGGTGTGTGTATCTTTTCAAATTAGCGTTTTTGGCTTTTTTTCGGATATATACTCAGGAGTAGAATTGCTGGGTCATATGGTAGTTCTATTTTTAGCTTTTTGAGAAACCTTCATAATGTTTTACACATTGGCTGCACCAGTTTACATTCCCATCAACAGTGTAGGAGGATTCCCTTTTTTCCACATCCCTGCCAACATTTGTTATTTGTGTTCTTTTTGGTGTTCATTGTTGTTTTGATTTGCATTTCTCTGATGATTAATAATTAAGTATCTTTTCATGTGCCTGTTGGCCATCTGCATAACCTGTCTTATTTTAAGGCCTTCAGCTGATATGGCCTGTCTCCATTACGAAGGCGCTTTACTTAAAGTACATTGATTTAAATGTTAATAATGTTCAGTGTGCTTAAGGATTAGTTGAAAAGCTTATGATTCTTTAAAATAGCCTTTACTTTCAGAATCCACTTAGCCATTATGCCCCCAACACCTGTATGCAGTACTGTCAGATTTACAGAATTAGGATAAGGGCTAAAACCTCCAATGACAAGTTTGGCACCATTGTGTTAGGGGTGAGAGAGCTCCACCATTCTACAGAAATTCTGGGCATGGTGTCAGTTATTAGGAAAACAAGGACATTTATGAACATGGACAGATTTTGTTAGGAAATTTCTGCTGGGAAGAAACTGTCTGGGCATGATGGTGGTGGTTGGATGGAATAATGGAGATGGACAGTCCCGAATTGAAAATCCCAGTGTTGGACAAAGCTCTACAGTGTTGAACAAAACCTACCTATTTCCTTTTTATTGCCTATAAAATAGGAGTGATATTTTTCAGAGCTTTCGTAAGGGTCAAATGAGAAAACTGTATAAATTTTTCCAGCAGAATGTTTCATACTCTTTAAATAGTAGTGTTCTTTCTAGTCAAGGCTGAGTCATAAGAAGTTACAGCTATCCAATCCTACTAGATAGAGATGGTAATGATTGGGCAAACAATGACATCCACAGTCCAGGCTTTGTGAACATAGGACTTGGTCCTAGAAAATCACAAGCCAAGGTTGTCTCTCTCTTCCCCTGCTTCCCCAAGGTCTTTGACTTCCATTTTTCTGCACAAGTCTTTTCCATTCTCCTGTGTATAGACTAGTTTCCCTCCTTATCCATTAGCTTACAGATGGCTTTTGTCGTTATGACTTCAGTTAGGCTCTAAGAACATGGTCTTTGAGCTCCAGAATTCATCTCTCAGTTCCAATTTGAGAGAGTATCTGATTGCCCAGACTGTCTGCCCATGGAAGAACAGCCCTTGAGTCAAGTGTCAAGTGGAGACCTCATTATCCAGTCAGCTCAAGGAAATGGTCATGGAGAACCATATGCCGACATGGGTCCACCTCTTCAACAAGAGGAAAGTGTAGACTTTGGTGATATCCCTAGACATGTCTACCACTTGCAGCTGCAGTGGAATCATACCACCTTGAACTTATTCAAGGACTTCAGACCCAAAACCCACATAAAGTGTGGAATGTGCCTCCATTGTTGTCATCTAAACCATGACAAATCAATTAAAATTATAGAGCTTAATATGAATAACAGAACTAAAAAGCAGTATACCAACAAGCAAACAGAAACACTTTGTAATCCCCCATCCATACCCCATTCACCACTAGGGTTTCATAGTTATCTTAAAGACAGTATGGTTTGAATGTCCAAACATCTGCATATAGACATTCCTTTTGTTCTTCCTTTAAACATGCTTTAGTGTGCTTAAGAATTTCTCTACATGTGGTATATACACAAAACCGTGCATACCATATAGATGGGTGATTTAATGATTTTTTTCAATCATAAATTTGACAATACATGTTTTTGAGCTCTTCCCCATAGGCTTATAAATTACCGCCATGTAAGCTGGTCCTCCATGTGGTAACACTTTCATTGGTCATTCCAAATGGAATATAGCTATTTTGAGTTATGGATGGTGCTGATTAATATTTGATCTCATTAGTTAATTATATTGCTAAATAGATGTTAGAACAGCAAGAGTTCTTACTAAGTTTAATTTAAAAGACTTCTCTAAGGTTTATGCAACCAATTAGTTTTAGAGCCAAAATACTTGGACTTCTATTCTTGCTCCTTCTCTCCCCCGTTATTTATCTATAAGGTTTGTTGTGTTCCACAGTCATGAACTGCTGAGTTATTTGAAAAACACCAGTTGTTAATAGCCGAGAACTGCAGAACAGGAAAACACGGCTGTATCGGGACAAGGCCATTGCTATTAATGGAAAGAGAGTGCAAAACTTGTTTCCTGTGTTCATGGTTTGGTACCATCTTTTTTTTTTTTTTTTTTTTTTTTTTGCGGTACGCGGGCGTCTCACTGCTGTGGCCTCTCCCGTTGCGGAGCAACAGGCTCCGGACGCGCAGGCTCAGCGGCCATGGCTCACGGGCACAGCTGCTCCGCGGCATGTGGGATCTTCCCAGACCGGGACACGAACCCGCGTCCCCTGCATCGGCAGGCAGACTCTCAACCACTGCGTCACCAGGGAAGCCCTGGTACCATCTTTTAACAGGGAACAAACACAAAATACATAATTTGTTGGACAAATATGCATATTTATGTGAATTTTAAAAACATTTAGATGCCACCATCTTTCCCCTTTCTGTCATATACAGTATTGTTGACATCCTCTAAATTAGGTATGATATTGGTTTTCAGCTTTTTGTAAATTTCTATGGGTATTGCTCTTACTAAGAAGATTTAACAGCATTAAAACTCATTGCTTCTGAACTCATCCATTTGTTTTCTGTGGGCAGATGCAGTAACAAAGCTCAGTTGCTTTACTGAAGTGTCGGATTACATGATTTTAAACCAGGGCAAAGAGAGGAAGAGGTTTATTGAATAAAACTGTTTACTGCCTTTCCAGTACCCAGCTGATTAACAAATGGTTGTACAGCTGTTTGCAATAAGATACAGGCAGTCCCTACCTTTTGATAATTGTTACATAAGCTTTTCTTATTTATTCTCAGAGAGTGGTTTTCAAAAAGTTTATGTATTATGATTGAGGTAAGTGTTTCAGAAATGATTTAGGCAGCTCATGTTTGTGTACAAGATGTGCGTGTATTTGTGTGCCCTGTGCACACGTGTGTGCATGTGACTCGCACATCTCTTTGCACAAAGGATTTGAGGTAGTACAGGATGTCATTCTGGTTAAAAAGCCACATCAGGTTACAGTCAGTTAATAGACCAGAGGCTGCATAATGCGCTCTTCAGCTTAGATTTCTTGAAATGTTACAAGATGAAGGAGGTGAGATTCTGGGACTTTTGATTTGCACCAGGGCGAAATCATTCCTTTGTGCTGAAGGGGAGTGAGGAGAAAGATTTCATGGGAAAGGCAAGCTTTTAGAAACGTTTACTGTATAAGGTAATTCATAAAGATAAAAACTCCGTACTATCTTGCACTTGAAAACTAAAATTTTTTTAAAAGGAATTGTTTATCAAAATTACAACTACAGGAATTAAATTAAAACACAAGGATAGGGTATGGTCGGCTGTCGGCATTGCCGATCTGGTTTCTGTCTGCGGTCTATTTGTACAGGTCAGATGTTCTTCCTTCTTCTCTGGCAAGACTCAGCCTAGGCTTACCTAATGGCCTGCTTTAATTGAGCCAACCGCCTTCTGGAGGGGAGGAGCCAGAACAGAAATAGCTAGAATTTAATGTGAACAAGGGCATTGCTAAAGACCTCAAGTCAGAGAGCTCCTACTTCTTATTGATGTTGAAACAGTGTAAACACTAAGCTTCAAGGAGCGGCAATTAGTTATTTGTGACAAGGCACTTCTTACATTCCTGGTTGAAAGCAACTAATACAAAGTCATCCTAACGAGAAGACAGTCATACTGTTTTTATTGGGTGCGATTATAATCCATTCTTGTCCCATTATAATATGACGTAGTTGTCTTTAGATGAGTAGAACCATGTTGAGGAATTTTGTAAAAAACGAAAGCTGATGACTTGAGGCTCCTCGCTAGATGTTGGGTTGGCCAAAAAGTTCGTTTGGGTTTTCCGAAAATCTTATGGAAAAACCCAAATGAACTTATTGGCCAACCCAATCTTTTGGAAGAATTTGGAGGGGGAAACGTAGTGACTAAGAGCACAGGCTTTGGTTGCAGACCAAGGTATGGCTTCTCTTCATTTTAATTCTCTGTAAATTGGGGGTGATAATAGGTCTTACCTCAAGTAAGGTATGTGAACTATTTACCAGATGTATTAGTTTCCTGTTACAATTGTAACAAATTATCAAAAAGTGAGTGGCTTAAAACAACACAAATTTATTATCTTACCGTTTTGGTGGTCTGAAGTCCAAAATGCATCCCACTAGACTAAAGTCTGTATGTGTGGAGGCTACATTTCTTTCTGAAGGCTCTACGGGAGGATCTCTTTTCCTGCCTTTTCTAGCTTCTAGAGGCTTTTAGAGGTTTCTGGCTACAGCCCTTGGCTGCCATCTTCAGGGCCAGCGATGGCTGATCAAGTCTTTCTCACATGCATCACACAGGCACTGACCCTCCTGGCTCCCTCTTCCACTTAGGAGGACTCTTGTGATTACACTGGGCCCACCAGGTTAATTTCCCATCTCAAGGCCAACTGATTAGCAACCTTAATTCATTTCATCTGCATCTCAGTTCCGTCTACAACCTTAATTCCCCTTTGCTACTTAAGGTAACATATTCACAGGTTTGGGGGATTAGGACAAGGGTGCTTTTAGGGGTCATTATTCTACCTACCACACCAGAGTACCTGCCACGAAGCAACACAGGGAATGTTAGTTTTTGCTATTCTTGATCCCCCATAAAGAAAGAAACCCTCTCTGAATGTTTTTTGTTGTTTAAATAAGAAGGCGCCAACTGACCAATGTCCCAGATACCAGGTGAGTGTAGAACCTCCCACACTATGTTTCAACACCTTCTACAAACATAGTTTTGGCACCCTGCCTTTAAAGCTGAAAAATGAAGAACAGGATTGTTACGTCTGACCTAAATACACATGGTCTAGAGCTTTCCTGTTCTCTTCTTTCTGTACACTTTTTCCTTTCTTGAGGATATTTTCTGCGGTGGTATCAACTCACCTATATGTAGCTGACTCCCCCAAAATAGAACTTGGGTGCTAACCTTTCTGTTAAGCTTAAGGCACCACACGTCCAGCTGGAGCTGAGCGACTGCCCCCTAAGAGTCTGTGGGTCCCTGGAAACACCTGAGAATGAAAATGACCTTTTTTTTTTTTTTTGCGGTACGCGGGCCTCTCACCGTTGTGGCCTCTCCCGTTGCGGAGCACAGGCTCCGGACGCGCAGGCTCAGCGGCCATGGCTCACGGGCACAGCCGCTCTGCGGCATGTGGGATCTTCCCGGACCAGGGCACGAACCCGTGTCCCCTGCATCGGCAGGCGGACTCTCAACCACTGCGCCACCAGGGAAGCCCTCAAAAGACCATTTTTGACTCAAGCCATCTGTTCCTGCCCGCTGGGTGCAAGGGCAGCATCACTCTCTCTGCCACGCAGACGTGAACATTGGGAGTCACGTGTCTCTTGTGCTCCCTAACACTCTCACAAGTCCTCTCCAGTCGTCTTCCTCACTGGTGCTATCCAAGTTCGAGCTTCTTGTGCCCTCGTCTAGACCATGAAATAGCCGCCTGTCTCCTGCTTTCCTTCCTTCACTGATTTATGTCACCGCCTCCAGGAAGACTCGGGTCCCTCCTCTCCACCTCTTCTGCCTTAAATCAGTCCTTCTGCCTTGAATCAGGCCTTCTGCTTTGTAGTAAATCAGTCCTTGTCAGCATGCTGAAGGGCTCAGGGAATTATTTTTAAGCACCTACCATATGGTAGATATTGTACTTAGACATGTCACATATGTTATCTCATTTAATCCTCATTTAATGCCCTGGCAGGTACGTGCTATCGCTCCCTTGTTACTATCAAGGCAACTGGGGGATAGAGAGCTTTATGTAATTCAGCCAAAGCAACAGAGTAAGCAGCAGAGAGAGAATTCAAACTCAGATGTGTCTGATTTCAAAGCCCCTAATTTTACAGCTTTATACTGGAGGCCCACCATTTGATTTTGTTTTTAAGGTTCTAAAACAGATACCTTATGAAGGTACACCCAAGTTCACGTACTTTTGGGGCAAATCTTCCAGTAGCCTAAATGACAAATGTATCATGGTTTGGTCATCTTGGTGGTGGTTTCCGAGCGCAGCTAAGGACTGCTATGTGTACTATTTTTTATCAGAGATTTAAGACATATCAAACCTTTGCCTTTGACGTGGCTTGCAGATCAACCCAGGTCCATTTCTCATATCTAAAAAAAGAGGGATGGGAAGCGAGGAAGCCATTTGCACAGCTATGGGTGGCTTTGAACGAGGTGAAGTCAGGACTCTTTTGGAGGTAAATAATTCTGATAAATCTGTTTCTTTTCCATTAAAGATCAACATTCAGTGACAAGCCAAAACACGCTTCTCTTCTTTGACCAAAGCACCCACAAAGGAAACAGAAACCAGTTTAGCAACTTTGCAAGTGGGTGCGATAGGATTCCTATAAATAAAGCCTCCCATTGTGCAGCTCTGGTCCTGTTAGGTTTGGAATGCTGATGGTTTATATCGTCCTACTCTGAGCTCTTACTGACAACCTACTGAATTTAGCTCTAGCTGATGCTCTGGTGTGTTACATTTTTTAGAATTATAATTTTGATACTTCTTAAAGGTGACTTTAATCATAAAGTCTACTTTACAGACTGGACTTTGTCGCCTTCCACCACTACCCTCCATCCTTTCCTTATCAATTACTTTCCTAAAGGGAGAAAAAAAATAATATAACTCAAATTAGCTGATCTTGGGAATTCCCTGGCTGTCCAGTGATTAGGACTCTGCGCTCTCACTGCCGAGGGCCCAGGTTCAATCCTTAGTCCATGGAACTAAGATCCCACAAGCCAGGAGGCCAAAAAAACCCAAAAAACAAAAAAGAAACAAACAAAAATAGGTGATCTTAAGAACAGGAAGAATGTTCCCTGGGGGCTTAAAAAGCTTTATTGCTCATAAAAAAGCATCAAAGCAAATACTATACCGAGGAGGTCAGTTGGGCAACTCTTTTTTATTCATGTGATAGCTTTGCCTTTATGTAGATGATAGAACTCATAGAATTAAAAAAAAAAAAAGCTGCAGGAGATGGATTTCAGTAACATAAAGAAATATACTTTCAAACCTTATTACTTCTTTTATAGGAAGGAAAATGCAAACAAAATCAACTACTTAACATGACTCTTAGACCTTTGTGTAATTGTGAAAGCCAAACTTAGCAGAAGAAATCAACCTTAACTTGAGAATTAAAAATGCTGTCCGGAGTCATTATTGGGTCAGTAGTCAAAATTGGACTGCAGACAACAATCATATAAAAGTATTCTGTCAATGTGAAATTGACTAAATTGAAAAGTGCATATTCAGGGGTATGCACGAATATCCATATTCAAAGGAAGTATATGCTTGAGTATTTAGGGCCAAAGCCATGATGCATGTAACTTACCCTCAAATGGTTCAACAAATATATACATTATGTGTGTGTGTATGTATACATATATGTCAGAGAGAGAAGACAAAGAGAGGGAGAGCACAAATGTAAAACAAATGGGATAAAATATTAACAATGGCTGAATCTAGGTAAAGAATATATGAGAATATGTTTGTCCTAAGCAATATTTTTTTTTTTTTTTTTTTTTTGCGGTACGTGGGCCTCCCACTGTTGTGGCCTCTCCCGTTGCGGAGCACAGGCTCCAGACGCGCAGGCTCAGCGGCCATGGCTCATGGGCCCAGCCGCCCCGCGGCATGTGGGATCTTCCCAGACCGGGGCACGAACCCGTGTCCCCTGCATCGGCAGGCGGACTCTCAACCACTGCACCACCAGGGAAGCCCTGTCCTAAGCAATATTAATTCACATCCATGAGCAGATGATGTTCGAATCTAAAATTTCCAGCTGAGAAGATTATCATAAACTTTAGACCTACAACTGTTTATTAGACATCTCCTAGGATATTCCACAGGTATTTCAAAACCAGCCTTTCCACAGTTGGTTTTCTAATGCCCCCCTTTAAAGCTGAGTTCTCTTCAGTATTCTTTGGTACCAAAATATGTTCTTTCTTCTGCCACCCCAAGCACATCTCCCCCATCAGAGCAGCTATAATCACTCAAGAAATCCTAGCTATTCTAACCTGTAAAGTGTCTTCGATTGATTCACTTCTTTCAGTCCCTGCTGTCGTTATTTAGCTTCATATATCACATGGATTATAATCATCACCTCCTAAGACCATTCTTACATTCAGGATGTGTCCCCCTCCAATCCGTCTCCTGTACTGGGGCTAATTTTTAGAGTTCAAGTCTGATCTTATTAATGCTCTCCCTATTGCCCTCAGATTAAAATCTAAATTCTCAGTGTAATTTACAGGGCACATGAAGGCCCTGGTTCCTGCTTATTTCCCTAATCTCATATCTCTCCTCTCTCTGTACCATAATTTATCATATCTTCTCCTGTAGCATGCTACTGTCACACTGGACTTCTTGCAGTTGAAGCTTCCTCACCAGGCCTTTTCCCGTGTAGTCTCTCTGCCTTGAGAACTTTCCCTTTCCCCTGTTCCCACCTACCTTTTCAACACATGATCCTGTTTGCCTAATTTATTTCTCTCTTTAAATCTCAATTTAGACAACATTGCTCTAGGAAAGACTCATGACACCCCAAGTCTTAGCAAATCAGTAATTAGAAGCAAATTTAAAATAAAATAGCAATAGAATTATTATTATGAATACATATTTTTAATCTAGCATAAAGCATGTACACATTCATTCAGTCTAAACCTTAATAGGTTTTCCACAAGTACTCATTGGACATCTGTTATATGCCCAGCAACTTCTAGTTGGGCCATTGAATAGATATTACTTGGTCTCCTACAATGTTCCAGACATTGTTTTGGTTGTGAGGAACTATAGCAATGAACATTCTTAGAGCTTAAATTCTAGTAGGGGGGACTATGCAGAAACATATAAAGGTATAATATCAGTTAGTGATGTGTCAGGAAGGAGAAAACATGTAAGGGGCTGCTTCTCTGGATACTGTAGTGAGAAAAGACCTCTCTAAGGAAGAGCTATGTGAACAGGGACTTAAATAGAATGAGGGAGCAAGGTCAGACCAATGTCTGGGGAGAGCATTCTAAGAAAAGGGGAACCACAAGTACAAAAGTGTTAGGACAGGAGCATGCTTGGTGTGTTCAAAGAACAGCAGAGAAGCCTGCATATGTTAAACTCAGTGAGCAAGAGGGGGTGATGATGGAAAGGAGTTCTTAGGCAGGATCCTGTGAGTAGTGAATCCACTGTGTCAGGTCTGATTTTGTCTGAGCATTGATTTCAGTTGTCCTCATGGTTTTCTACTTGGACTGAGAACGCAAGCTGGATTGCATTTTGTGGGGAAAAAGGATATTGGGGACCAAGGACAATGGGAGGAGAGTCCCATCTAGTTCAGAGATGTTGCCCTGAGAATTAAAGAGCCAGAATTGGACAGACCCTGGAGAACTGTAAGGGTGATGTCAAAAGGTGCTCTGCTTAAAAGCCTAAGTACCTGCCTATTGCCCTCAGATGAAAATCCAAATCCTCAATATAATTTACAAGGCACAAGAAGATTCTTTCAAGCTGGTGGAGCAAAGCCTTTGTTCCATGTAAAGTAGCAGTGCTGGGCAGACAGCCTGGACATCCCAAATATCTTCCTTTTGCTGTTTCACATCCCCATTCTTTCCTGACTATTCCAAAATTAACTTAGTCAAATCTAGGCTTTTTTTTTTTTTTCCCAGCCATTAAATGGTGATGGAGAGTACTTTTGCTTTTGAACTATAGAAATGGCTTTTGTCAGGAAATGTAATAGATTGTTTTAAAAAATAAAATAATTAATTCCAGTTTTTACATCAATTTCCAGCCACATAGTCTAAATAGATCAAATATAGTATAATTTTAATTTCTACACTACATATGGTTAACATATGTGAAAACAAAAGCTAAAAGGTCATTCTGATTTTCAAGAGGACTAACTTGTTTCTGACCAATGTGACTGAGAGATCTTGAATTATTTTCTTAAATGATATTTATTCCATTTTCTTTTCTTATTAATCAGTCACTAATCATTTCATTGTTTTTCTCTTTTATAATCTTCTGCTTGATCTTTGTTGTTTCCACTTCTCAATGTCCATAATCTTAATGATTGTCTCCCTTTTGTTGAAGAAAAATTATATGGCATATAATTCATATCTGGGGGAATTTTTTAAATTAATAATTATAATAAAGTAAAAGTTTAAGATATGCACTACTAGACAATGTCCAAGGCACCGTTGATTTGTTTTTAATATTTATTTATTTATTTATCGATCAATCGATCTATTTATTTATTTATTTTTGGCTGTGTTGGGTCTTCGTCGCTGTGCACAGGCTTTCTGTAGTTGCCGCGAGTGGGGGCTACTCTTCATTGTGGTGCATGGGCTTCTCATTGTGGTGGCTTCTCTTGTTGCAGAGCACGGGCTCTAGGCGCCGCGGGCTTCAGTAGTTGTGGCACGCAGGCTTAGTAGTTGTCGCTCACAGGCTCTAGAGCACAGGCTCAGTAGTTGTGGCGCACGGGCTTAGTTGCTCCACAGCATGTGGAATCCTCCTGGACCAGGGCTCGAACCCATGTCCCCTGCATTGCCAGGCGGATTCTTAACCACTGCGCCACCAGGTAAGTCCCAAGGCACCATTGATTGATGTAACTATTTTAATCAAGCACTAACTTTAACATAATTATTTTAGGCTATAGTAATTTTCATGTACTGTGTAACTTTTTATGTGTGGAATCATTCATTTTCTTAGTTAGACTTTACTATAGGAGCTTGAAATCAAGCTTAAAACTCATTTGTCGTTATGAACTGAGGGGTTTTTTCCTTTATTTGCTTTCTGCATCTCTTTTCTTATGACAATTTTGAAATTTCAAAATCAGATAGTTAAGGAAAGCTTTGTTTTGAAGAGTTCATCCTAATAAATTTCTATATTATAAAGCATGTTGTCTTAACATGGCTTATCTTGATATGGCTGGCAATATGTGAAATACCTACACCTACTTTTATAGCTTTCTCTTTATAATGATAATTGAACAAGCTAGCATTTATTGAGTACTTATTCCATGCCAAGTACTATTCTGAGTTTCTCGTACGTATTAAAGCACTTAATCCTCATAGCAGCCCTATGAGGTAGGAAGTATTAAAATCCTAGTTTCACAGGTGAGAAAACTGAGAGGCAGAGAGGTTAATAATTTACCCCAGGCCTCATGGCTGGAAAGTGGAGGCTGGAACCCAGGCAGACTGCCTCCAGAGTCTTAACTGTTGCTCACTCTGCAATATTTACGTTAGCTGATACAGCCCAGAGAAAGGAGACAAGCTGACTGTTTAGTGCGGATTGCTGAGAAATATAACAGGAGGGAAAAATAGAACAGAAATTGTGCTCCCTGCTCAATAGGAGACATTATTCCCAAGGGAAAAACACAGAACTTGGGGCTTTTTTCCCTTCATTCAGAAAGTATGTTCACAAGGAGAAAGAAGAAAATTTAAAAGACTGTATATCAGGTTACTGAATCGCCACTGTAACTCCAGCGTTTGGCAAAGGCTTCCCTCAAACACTAGCTGCTCAGTAAACAGCATTAATTTTGTTACGTGCTACCTGATCTGGTTTGGTGAAAGCTCTTTTAGGCAAACGAAACTTATAGGAATTTTGTGAGGCATTTATTACCATGAAGACTAGTACACTTGAAATACCTTACGTATACCCGGCAATAATCGCTACTGTAAGCAGTTCAAATTTTCTTTTAAAAATCACTCTTAAACACCCTTTCTCTTCTAAAAGAAAATTAAATACTTGATAAGTAGCCTTTCTCATAGAGAAGTGGATGTTTTCTCTCCACCAGGGAACATTGCCTCTCCTTGCATTCATCCCCTGGAAAACCTTTGTTTTAGAACTGACACCGCTGATCACTCAGCATCTTAACCACATTTGTTTGGCACTTCACCTGAGGAGGAAAGTGTTCTTTTTGTATTCTGTAGCATGCGTTTTGATAAGGGTGCAGTCTACAAGTAAAATTCACATCTCAAGTTAAGGTTGTATCCTTGGCATTGTAATGTGTTATTAGCAAAAGTGCTTATATAATCCTACCTGCCAACAATTAACATCTATAAATAGGAAGACCACAAGATTCTGAAATTACCCAAGTATTGGAAAGACTATTTTTTCATAAATTTTCCTTTAGCAAAGGGTCCTATCCCTACCATCTTCAAAAAAAAGTTCAGTTTGAACAAGTCCTAATTGTGTAATCAAGCAGATTTATCCATCGCATAGAAATAAAACAACAAATTTTTACATTTAAAGTCACATTATTTGCTGGAGAGGGTGTGGAGAAAAAGGAACCCTCCTACACTGTTGGTGGGAATGTAAATTGGTGCAGCCACTATGGAGAACAGTATGGAGGTTCCTTAAAAAACTAAAAATAAAACTACTGTATGATCAGCAATCCCACTCCTGGGCATGTATACAGAGAAAACGTAATTTGAAAAGATACATGCACCCCAATGTTCATAGCAGCACTATTTACAATAGCCAAGTCATGGAAGCAACCTAAGTGTCCATTGACAGATGAATGGATAAAGAAGATGTGGTATATATATACAATGGAATATTACTCAGCCATAGAAAAGAATGAAATTTTGCCATTTGCAGCTACATGGATGGACCTAGAGATTATCATACTAAGTGAAGTAAGTCAGAAAGAGAAAAACGAGTATCATATGATATCACTTGTATGTGGAATCTTTAAAAAATGATTCAAGTGAACTTATTTACAATACAGAAATAGACCCACAGCCATAGAAAACAAACTTGTGGTTACCAAAGGGGAAAGGGAGGGAGGCATAAATTGGGAGTTTGGGATTAACATATACACACCGCTGTATATAAAGTAAACAACAAGGACCTACTCTATAGCACAGGGAACTAAATTCACTATCTTGTAATAACCTATAGTGGAAAAGAATCTGAAAAAGAATATATATGTGTGTGTATATATGTAGCTGAATAACTTTGCTGTATATTTGAAACTAACACAACTTTGTAAATCAACTATACTTCAATAAAAAATAAAATATAAGGAAAAAAGTTACATTATAATGAACAACAATGTACTGTATGCAAAATTTTGCATGTTAACATGTTAAGTGTTGGAATTCAAATAAGAGACACACATATATCAAACACACTTGTGAAATGGTCATATGAAAAGTACCTATGTAAACAAATATCTATATATGTGTCATATCTACACAAAATACGTATGTCCCGGTATGTTGTCATGTGCTCTTTCTTATTTGCTCACATTAGGAATCTGATAAGAACTAGACTGTGTGGTAAGAACGTTACGTTCTTACCACAATAAAATTGAAGAAAAAAAAAAACCTTTCAATGAAATAAAACGTCTCATTATCACGAATTGATCAAACTACATGATGTAACATATATAATATAAGGCAAATCAATCAAGAAGTAAGATAGGAAATACATTTTTAAAATACTGGAAAAAGAATCTAGAATAAAAACCGGAGGTTATGTAGAAGCAGTGGCATTCCTGACCACAGCACTAAAAATATTTTAAAAACAGAGCTTCTTAGCAGCCTGGATCCCAAAGTTGAAGGACCGCTAAGAGGAAGCAATGCCCAAGAGCCAGTATTTATTCTTTGGAAACTATGTCATCAGATGCCTAATGGCCGGTTCTAAGCACAATTAAAAGATTGACTTGGTCTTCCAAAACCTTGAAAGAACTACACTTAGCCGACAAGTGACTCAAATCTAGTTCCTATCAGATTCCTAGTGAAAGCAAATAAGAAAGAGCAAATGACAAAATACTGGGAAATATGTGTCTTGTGTAGATATGAAATGTATATAGCTATGGATATTTGTTTATACAAGTACTTTTCATATGACCAGTGTATAAGTGTATTTGATATGTGTGTACATCTTTATACTTCTATTATTTGAATTCAAACACAATGCAGATATAGATAGCATTACCATCTATGTGAGATGTAAATATATAAAAGCCACCCTTTTGCATTTTCTGCAGATCCTGAAAACCATATGTTTATGTTTTGTCTAGGGTTTTTTGTGTGTGAGTCTCCTCTTCTAATATAAAGTCTTGATTTTAAAAAAAGAGCCAGTTCATTCCTGCTTTCTACCTGCTTGCTGTCGTTTCCAGGAGTCTGCAGCTATGCGAAATTATTTGAAGGTGAACATTAGAGCAACTTCAAAACACTTCTGGCCTCTCTTTTTGTTCACCATATAAAGCTGCCAGGATACATTGTCATTAAGTTTTTATACATAGCTAACTCCACAAAACTTTGAGAATAAGCAACATTTCCCAGGGTGGTTGTGTGTATAACTAGAGAATATTAGTTGAAGCACTTTGTAAATGATAAAGCCTTACCTACATGTAAGGCATTGTTTAGCATTAGCATTGCTCTTATGTAGAATGGTATCTAGGACTGGAATAAGCCAGTCGTATGATTAAGGAATGGAATAGAAATTAATAGCTGTTAAAACACTTATAGCGGAGTGCCAGGAACTTTACCAGAAGTTTTACATAGGTTGTCTTACTTAATTAATAGCATTCATATGGAATACTGCTGGAACCCTTAAAGGAGCCAAATAGTTTGTGGTGAATACAACGGTAGCTCCATAGAGAAGATTAGATATCATAAATTTTCATTTGAGAATGAATTATATTGCCATTTTATACCATTTTCCTCTGAAATCATGTTTGTTTGATCCGGTTCTGTACTAGCCAATGAATAGCTTATCATGGAACTGTCAGAACTTGGCAAAGGCCATAAGTTCTGTACTGCACGCAAAATCTTGGTCTTATTGTATTGCGTAGAGATGCCAGTGTCATGAACTGGTGGTAATATGAACTCCGTTTTCTTTATAAGCATTGTCAGTTCATCACAATGTACTGCACACAGTTTTCAATGACTTGTATATTTTTTTAACTTGTCCCTGGAGCCCACCTATTTTGGCAGACAGCAGACCTTGGACTTGCAAAGGATTTTTATCTACTGAGTTGACATTTTCTCTTCCTGATGATAATAATCCCTACCCACCAAATAAAATACAGTATTATCATATGTTTATATCTCAGTGAGCTGCCACTGAAGGATTCCATAAAAATGTGATGACCGGGGAGAATAAAAGGGAAACATCCACCAAAGTCTTCTCCAGGATTCTGAAGTTTAAGTATGTTGACAGGGAGTCAAATAGAGCCAGGCTGTGGATGGTGCCATTTGCTTTTAAAGGACTAATACAGAATGTGAATTAAGGGGAGGTGGGGGGCAGGTAGGAAGAGGGAGTTATTATGACTCATTCATTCATTCAGTTACTAAGTTTCCACACTATTATAGGTGCTGTAATGTACTCTCTCCTTGTCCTAACAGGGAAAAAATACAGAAGGAAATAACTGTAATGCAAAGTAGCGTGTACTATATCATGACAATGCAGATGGAGGTTCTGGAGAAGAAGAAATCAAACTTACGTTTGGACAATGAGCTAACAGCATTTAAATATCTGTAAAGGTATAAAACACCAATCAGGTTAGGACCCAGCCTTATCAGGTCTGCTGAGTCTCAGTGCTGTTAGGAGTACATAATAGAGATTTGTTAAAGGTGGCTGCGCCATTGATTCACTTTAAGATAAGAAACGTACAGAAGTTAGATACTGAGTTCTGTTATCTCACTCCATGACAGACTTAGAGGGTCCACTTAGTAGTGTATTATGTAGAGCATGCTGGCACTGTTTGAGAATGTTCAGTGAAACAGGAGGGAGGCTTACGCAGCCAGGGGGCGATACAGTGGTTTTACCGAGTGCAGAAACAGAAACCTTTGAGACTCAAACACTGCCACCAGAGGTCAGGGCCGGGAGTAGAGGGCACTCTCCCAGAAAGGAAGTGTTGTATTACCCGGGGAAGCACAGGAACCAAAATTCCCGTCCTGTCTTCCTGAGAGCAGCACTTTGCTGGCTGAGTAGGGGTTGAAGGGAGGACCTCAGAAATGTTCTGCGCACGTAAAGGTATGTGTAAGTGCTCTCAGCTTTAAACAAGTCATTTTAGAAGGTCAGAGAAAGGTGACTTTGTTACATTTTCAAAATCCAGATGACCTATATGGATCTGTTGGTTACTACCTCCAGGAAGGGAATGTTTGCTGGGGGCAGTCAGGAGGGAGTGACTCTGTTGAAATACTAATCTGAATATAGGATACGAAAAAGACTTTCCGTGCAGCTACGTTATTTGTCTATGATTTGCTGTAGGTGCAGCTGCTGTGATTCTATATGGAGGCCCTACCAGAAATAGATTCAAACATAGTGATTTTGGGTCTGTTTTCATGTCCAGTGGCCATTTATATGTCATTAGTGACTTTTTTCATTCATTCATAGGAAATGAAATTTGCCAGTAAGGTTTGCATATTGCCTTATCTTGCCCGTAACTGAAAGGTTGTGCACAGCTAGGGTAATGATAGTGATTAAGTCACACGCTTATGCTTGTTCTCTGGGTTTCAAAGACTGGTAATGCATTTCATTAGGCTCTCCTAACCATCCTCTTAAAAGTTTGCTTAAATGCCTTTGTTTTCCTTTGGCATTTTATTGAAATAAGTCCTTTAGGCTCCACAGAAATGCGGAGGGAAATCAATAGGAGGTTTTTGTCTTTTTCTTTTTTTTTTTTCTTTTTTTGCGATACGCTGGCCTCTCACTGCTGTGGCTTCTCCCGTTGTGGAGCACAGGCTCCGGACGCACAGGCTCAGCAGCCATGGCTCACGGGCCCAGCCGCTCCGCGACATGTGGGATCCTCCCGGACCGGGGCACGAACCCGCGTCCCCTGCATCGGCAGGCGGACCCCCAACCACTGCGCCACCAGGGAAGCCCGTCTTTTTCTTTCTTTAAGTTTTGGTCAAACAAGTCAAAATAACATTATCATTGATGGGTCGACCTGTACTTCTAAATGGAAGGCATAAAGATATAAAAAGATCTGAGGCACGCACGTAAGTAACCTCTTTGATTTTTAATGGCGTGCAGCAGATGGAATTCATTATTGACTTTTAAAAATGAAATTGCTCTGCATTATTATTTATTTATAGTTTTTCCTTTTAAAAGAAGTAATTACCATTACTAGGTTAGTTTTTCCTCAATCACAAGCAACTATGTAACAGTATCAGAATGTCTAATATAGTTTATCACTTAGTCATGAAGCTTAATGATGCTACAGGATATTATCCCTTTCAAATTAGCAATAAATTTATGAGCATAATGCACGGCTAAAAGGTTGAGTATCTTTTCTTCTTACTTGGTTAATTGCAAAAGCAATTATTTCACATTACAGGGTAATTTATTTATGAAAATCTCACTGCAGAAACAGAAATGTTTTTAATTAGAAATAAACAATCTAATTTCATTTTTCCAGTTCAGCACACAGATTGTGTGCTGATAATCATAACAATATGCAAAATGCCCAAGTTAAATATTTAGATGATTGGTTTCAGCCCAAACAACTTTTTAACTTTAATCACAGAATCTAAAACTTTTAAGTCATCAAGAATGTTGAAAACCAGTCATAACAAAATTTAATTTCCAAGCAATGTCCAGTGTTTAAGCAGCTACATTTAGCTCAAATTTGAGAGGTATCAGAAGTGTCTAAGTTTTCAGTCTTTGTGATTTAAACAATATACAAGAATGGAAAAATCATCAGGGTTAGACTATAGACGTTACAAAAATGTTTGAAGCCCTTTTTCAAAGCTGTTGTTTCAAAGAATCATTTCACATACAGCCCAGCAATTAATAGGATCAGGAGATCTGTGTGTACAGGATTCAGACCACTCATGAATTTCAGTGAAGCTCCTGGACAGGTTAGACCCCTCCTTCCATTCTTCGTACCTGTCCTCCAAGCCACCCTCCCCTCCTCCAACTGCTTTCTCCTCTTTATTCCCCTCTCTCCTCCTCCTTCCTATACCTCATAACCCCCTGGCACTTGCACACCCAGACATCTTTTTTGCACAGGCAGATTTGTTTTCTCCAACCAGTGGTCATCACTGTGAAACTGAAGGATAGCAATTAATATTTCGTATGTAGCGCTTAAGCCTCTTCACCTAGATTATGCATTTTGCTTCTTCATACCCATCCATAGGCACTTAATAAATGCTTACTGATTGTCTAGTTAGGTTATATTGACTGATTTTGAGAATTCCCATACCCTCCGCAGTTACCAGTACTATATTTCCTGGATTCTAAGACGTACCTTTTTTCACATTTTGACTTATTAAAATCTCAAAATATCTTATGATCAATGGTGTATCATGGTTTAATTGACAGGGTTTCGTTTTTTGTTTTTTCTCTTGCTGGTGCATCTTATAATAAATGCAGTCTTGATGAAATATGGCAGTAAAAATTATAGATAAATGCATTACTTGTATAATGTGCTAAATGCTGTGCATTTCACATTCAAACTCTGTAAGAGTATTCTCTTTCTGTTCTGTAGCTTATCCAGGGCCAATTTTGGTCTCTTCTCAGTACCTTCCTCCACCCTAATTCCCTTGCACTGTGATTCTCCCTGTTCTTGGACAACTGTCTTGACTGAAAACCTCTGGAAAATACTCAGAGAATTTTTAGTAATATAATCACCAATATTTAACTGTAATGAAATGGAAAGGGTACAGTTTTTTAAAAATTAAAGACGTGGTTCAAGTTATGGTTCTGCTCTTTTAAACTATATGTACTTAGTGATCCAGAATTGTTCTCAGAGTTTCAAATTACGTATCTAAAGAATAGAAATCATATGAATAATTTCTTCATCATGATATTGTTAGGACGATTTGTAAAAAATATTGGGCCGGTAAAAATATTGAATACGAAATGTATATGAGAGCACTTGATAAACCATGAAGTACTGTTCAGCTATCAATTTTAGCATCAACATTAAACAAAACTTTAGACGGTTGGGAAGAGGAAAGAAGGAGACATTATAGAATTTATCCCAAATTAAAGAGAGTACATTCCGCATTTTAATTATCGTTGGAGATGATGATCTGACCCATTAACTCACTGCCTGAATTTAAAGAAGAACTGTGGCATCTATCTTCAGAGAACTTCCAACTTGCAGCGTTCAAGCTATTTTGAGTCCCAGTGCTGAATGCACGCTAGTCTCAGAACTTTTATCCTTTACTGAATTAGCAGAACTACAGCCCACAGCACCACTGTGGCATTAAAAGTAAAAGAGGTTACTTAGATTCCCCAATTCTTTTCCTGTCTTTGTTCCTTCCATTTAAGAGCCATATCGATCTGTAAATTACAGTAAGGCTTTGGGAAAAATAACATAAGCGTGTTTAACAGTGGATTTCGGAATCAGTATATGACAAAGAGTTTTGTTTAACTCCTCACCTTCAGAGGAAAACACGGTGGGAGGGGGTGTAGTGGGGTTTCCAGCAGTTATTGTTCTTTCTGTGTTTGTTTTAGTTGCTTGATCTGGTCGAAGCAGCCAAACCTTATTGTCTATTTACTGGGCCCCCAGTGTTATTTATTTACCAGGCCCTGTTATACATAAAGACTTAAACTGAAATAGAATCGGCACATGAGCATACATTTTAATAGAGTCATACTTCCTACAGAAGGAGAGTTACAGGTATAAGCTAATGCCCACTGGGGAAAAAAAGTACTGTTAAGTCATAATAGTAATTATGGAAGGGCCCCTACTCCCTGATCCCAGATTTTCACAAAGGAGAAATGAAATGATGCAAAGTTAATTGAATCAAATGGAATCAGTCACATAATTATTTCCATAGCCAGGACCCTTTTTCTGCCAACAGGAAGATTCCAGATATTTTTAGCTTGAAATGTCATCTTACAATTCGCCAGTGAAAAATGAATTCTATAGAAGAACATAGAAACCAAACCTTTGCATAGAAACCAAAAGTGCTTTAAAAAAAAAAAAGCTGGTTAGGATATCTGTATGTATTTGAGCATTCTCTAATACTTACATTTCATTGTAGTGGCTTTCACAGTTTCAAGAACATAAAATAACAATAAAAAATAAATGTCATCGTTGTATCTTCAAAATACAAGTACTTCCATGGTACTTAAAATAGTATTGTTGAGTGTAAATTCCATTGCTATAGTGAGTATAAAACACAAAGATTTTTTTTTTTGGAAGGTTAATATGTTTTGTGCATGTGTTATTTTTTGAAGTTACGGATACTTTCAAGAGGTAGGAGTAAAAAAAGAGAAAAATACTGTATTAAAGGCACGTGCAGGTGAAAAGGGGGAATTGAAGGAGAGGGAATTGTGGTCATTACTTGAAAATCCTGTTTATCTCCTATACTTTAACATCCAATGGAGAGTCTTTCAGTATCTCATTTCAGTCACTTTATTTCCAAAGACCAAAAGTTTTAACTCTACTGTGAACATCTTCCCATCTAATAATATTCTGGGGCTTAATACATTTCCCATCTCAATTTGTTAGTAGTTGACAGCAAACACATATATTGGGCTGACTTGGTACTAAGTACTAGACTAAGTGCTTTACATATATATATATATATATATATATATATATTTTTTTTTTTTTTTGGAGTATAATTGCCTTACAATGTTGTGTTAGTTTCTGCTGTACAAGTGAATCAGCTATATGCATACCTATATCCCCTCCCTCTTAGACCTCCCTCCACCCCCATCCCTCCCATCTAGGTCATCACAGAGCACCGAGCTGAGCCTCCTGTGCTATACAGCAGGTTCCCAGTAGCTATCTGTTTTACACATGGTAGTGTATGTATGTCAATCCTAGTCTCCCGATTCATCCCACCCTCCCCTCCTCCCACTGTGTCCACACGTCTGTTGTCTACATCTGCGTCTCTATTCCTGCCCAGCAAGTAGGTTCATCTGTACCATTTATTAACTCATTAACAGGTTAACACATTTTAGCAAAATTACATAAATCATGCATTGAGCATTTATTAGTATTTCAGTTCATGGAAGCACCCTTTTTCTAGTCGTTCAGGCCAGAAACGTTGCTACTCTTCCTTTTCCTCTTCCACTCTATACCTGATCAGCCCAGAGATTCTGCTAGCTCTATTCCCAGAATAAATCCAGAATCTGCCCAGCTCTTAACCACCTGTACTACTTCCTTCTAGGTCCAAATACCATCATCTTTCAACTGCATTATGGCAATAGGTCTCCCTGCCTCTGCCCTTGCTTTCCCTCATCGCCCCTCTACCAGTCAGCTTTCAGTAAGGCACCTGGAGGAATGCAGTTAAAACCTGAATCTCATTGTGTCTTTCCTGTGTGCACAAACCTCTTCAAGGGCTCTTCTCTCTCAGAGTAAAAGCCAAGCTGAAGTCCTCATCGTGGTGTACAGGGCCCTACCTGACACCCCGACACGAGTACACACACACACACACACACACAACTTCCTACAATTCACTGCACTCCAACTACACTGGGCTTTTTGCTGTCCCTTGAACACATCAGACAAGCTTCTTTCTTCCTCAAGGCTTTTACAAGTACTGTTCCCTCTGCCTCGGAGGCTCCTCCCATAGCGACTGGCGTGGCCAGCTTCCTTGCTTTCTTCAGTCCTTTTTCAGTACTTTTCAGTGTGAACTTCCCTGGTCACCTTATCTAAAACTTTAAATCCCTCCAGCCCCATCACAGTTCATACCTTTCTTTGTTTATTATTTTTTTTCCTTAGCACTTATCACTAACATATGTATGTGTGTTTATATTTATTTTGCTAACTGGAATGCAAACCCTGTGAAGAAGGATTTTTTTTGTCTTTTTTTTCATATTCTATCCCTTGTACCAAGAGCAGAGCCTGGTATATAATATGTCCCAAATAAATATTTGTTGACTGTATCCTTGTATCAACCCTATTCATTGGGTACAGTTATTTTTTACATTTTACAAAGGAGGAAGTTAAAATGCAGGTAGATTAAGAAATTTGCCTGAAGTCAAACAAGCTAAGCTAAGGGTCAGAATCAGGATTCAAACCCAAGACCTGGCTCCGGGAATCTGTGTTCAGACCACTCCATGTCCTTAATTAAGTGACTAAGTAGATTAATTGGGAAAATAGAACTATATGTAGATTCAGCTATTCTCTGGGGTTTTCTTCAATTAATTAATTTTCTTCAATTAATCAATTAATTAATTTCTTCAATTTTCTTCCACTTAAGTGAAAAATTGAGAGTTGCCTGGCTTAGCACAGCCAGGACACAGTGAAGCCTCTTTCCTCCATCACTTTTTGAATTTTTTTTCTAAAAAGAAGGTATGAGTTTTTAACATAGAAAAATGTACAAACAAATGACCCCAATTCCACTCATGTTGACATTCAAATAGTAATAATAAAGTAACATATGGACAATGGTTAAAAGAAGAAAGGCAACACTGTGGAAAAATATAAAATGAAAGCATTTATTGAATGTCTACTATATTCTGTAATAAGTAAGTGCAGGGATTCCATATTTGGTAATGCAAGTAGAATTTAACGAGAGGGACAGACACATATGCAGACAGTTATAATTATGCATTTCGTTAAGTGTCATGGTTGGGTTATGTATAATTCTGAATTGGAATTTAGAAGAAGAAACAGCAAATAGAGATCTGCTGACAGCTGAAAGCAGGGCCTTGTAGAGTGAGTCGTGGGGCAAGTATGTAAATAGTGAGTGGAAAGGGATTAAACGCCTCAAGAAACACTGTTTGAAAGAGGAGGCTGGGGAATGTTAGCAATAAATGTGACATGTTACAATTTTGCTTTTGATGATGGGACTCAGTGAGAGAGGGTATTTTAAAATAGCATTACATATGCTATAGAATAGAAATTACAGGCAAATCAGTTATCTGAAGGATGTGTAAATACATATTGAATTTAATTAGTAAAAGGATATCATTACTTATCCAAATGCATCATATGGAAAATTGTCAATTTCACATCCTTCCCTACCCACCTTGTTCCTCTGGAAAGTCTGGTTTCCAGCTGACCACGTCTCTCATTTGGCAAGGTCACTATGAACTTCCTGCCATCCAAAGTGTTGGCAGTCTGATCTAGCTTAGTGACAGACTGCTTGGTTGTTACTAAGGTCCTCTGTAAAAAGGACACTGTGCCCTTACATGGTGGTGATTTCTCCACAAACAAGTCAAAAAGAAGTAAGGTATTTAAATAATGTTAAGAAGAAAATAATGTAGAGTTATGTGGTCACATGAGACTGGAGTGGGGTGGGCAGAGATACAGTTAGCTTGCATAATGATGGGGGTATATCTCTGAGAATGTGTCATTAGAGTTGAGACCCAAATGATGAGAAGCCATACAAGGAACCAGGAGAATAGCTAACCAGATAGAGAGATAGTAAGTGCAAAGGTTGGGAGGCGAAAACGAATTTGGTTTGTTCACAGAACAGAAAGAACACGACTAGACAGAGTAGTAGTACAAGATGAGGTCTCAGAGTTTGCCAGTGACATGATGTACAGTCGTAATTAACCTTCATTTATGCCTAAGAGCATTGGAATTGTTTTTCTTCTTTAAGTGTGTCTCAAGTGTAAATCTACTACTGTTTCTAGTAGAGAATAACTTGAATTTGCTCTGTACTGCATAATTTATAAAAACCTTTACATGCATTCTCATTTTACTTAAAATTCCTTAACATCCCCATGAAGTAGACAGGGCTAACTTTATTTCCATTTTACAGGGAAGGAAACTGTGGTATAAAAATGTTACATAACTTGCCTACAAAGATGTCTACAAAGCAACCCTTCCCCCACCTACAGACATTCATGTCATCTGATGCCACCTGCATCATCAATATTGTCCAAGAGTCAAAACTGTCTTTTAACCCAGATTTGAAATGAACTTGGGGCTTTGGTGTATCTAAAGGCTGCTCATTGCTGAAAAAAAGAGAAACAAAAAAGAATTGCTACAATGAATAAAAGAAGAGGTTTGCTCTAATAGCAGGGGTGTGTGTGTGTGTGTGTGTGTGTGTGTGTGTGTGTGTGTGTGTTTTGTAGCATAAATTCTTTCAAGGCAAAAAAATATTTTAAAAATTGAATAAACAATCTGGACATATTAGAAATATCTCAGGGCTACAGATATTAAGTTTGCTTATTAGAAGCAAGTCAAGGTTATGCAGTTAACCACATATTCTTTTTTTAAATTTTTAAAAATTAAATTATATAGAGGTGTGATATTTACTGTCTCAGCCTATTAGCTAAGAAAACCCTTTTCCCCTTTTGTAGATTTGATGATTACATTTTTAACTAGTATTTCCTCTTTCTTGCTTATTATATTTATATTTTCAGTTGTATTCCTACAAATGTCATTCTCCGTATGACATGGCCTTGATTGAAGTTTGACAGCTTTTCTCTTTTAATTAAGTCCTTTTTCATATTTTTAAATTAATTTGTTTATTTCTCCTTTGGTCTTGTGGTTTCTTAACACCTTATCTGTCTGGATGATTAAATCTTGCTTATAATTTTTTTTTTACTTTAAAAGTATCTCATTTTCTTAGTTTTTTAAAACTCATACACTTTTTTAAAACTTGAGATAAGTGTTTCATTTAAGGATATCTTTTTTCCCTTCTGCTTTATCTTCCAAGTTAAGGCTGATTTCCTCATTTAACATTGTAGATACTTGTAATAATCAAAACAACCGCCACCACCAAGTCTTAAACTTGAAGAAAAGATCTCAAGGTTATTATTCACTATTGTTGTGATAACATGTTCTCAGCTTCAAACACATTAAATTAATATTCCATGGTTTCAAAAAATTTTTAGGATATTTACAGTTTCTAATTATCATGTAAATATTTCAAGCCAATTTTAAAATATATGTAATAATTAACATATTTCAGATGCAACATGATTTTTAATGTACTCAGTAACTTAAGGGCTAGCACACATATTTTCTTTTATTATTTCAAAATTGCAAATCCTGAAAAATAGAAAATGCTCAGACCCTTTTTTTCCCTCTAGGTCTTGACTCTTTTCTCCAGCTGGTTACGTCTCACATCAGCAACAGCGTTTATCTCAAAGTACATGTACATGTTATGCAAACAACTGAAATCAAGGCAACTCTGATAAAGCATGTCTTGTTAATCAAAACTGGATCAGAGCACAGGCAGAAAGGGGAGACTTCAGGACAGAAAAGATGGTATTTCAAAACTTGGTTTCTCATACATTTCTCTAGGTATATATTCAGATGCTGGTCCATAATCAAGAGAGCAGTCCTTCTGAATTATCTAGCTTCTGGTTTTTTTTGAGAGAAAAATGGCGATCAAACTGTTTTAAACTTCCCTTGCATTCCTTTCTCTTTCAAAGCATACATTTTACTGTTGATAATCTTAAACAAAAATAGTGGAAGGGGACTACTGTTTTATAGCAGAAATATTAAATGCTGGGATAAGGAAAATTGGCTTTCTGAAATAGAAAAAGATGAAAAGCTAGGCATGTGGTGGTAAATTAATGTAAAGTGAGATATTCTGTTTGCATTTTGTATCAACTCTCCTACTGTGTATGATTCACTGCTGTTGAGTAGATTGATGATGACGATGACATCATCAACATATGGAGATGACGGAAGTGAAAAAGGTAGCAATCTACCCAAATGATTTTAGAGCTTTTGCTTTCTACTTCTCCCCTACAGCCAAGGAACAATCACACGGATACTGAATTCTCCCAGTGCCAGCAAGGGACTTACTTGCTGCCTTTTCAGAGATGATTAAAACCTCATGCCACGTGGTAACAAACACAACCAATCTGAAAAGACTGTCAATGCTGGTGCAAGCCAAAGCTGAAAACATTAGCCTTAAGACAAGTCCTAAAGCTTCTACCATGACAGGATATAGGAAGAGGTGGAGGTTGGAGGGGCAGGGGATCTGCCAGCCGTTTTTTCGAAAGGTCTGTAGTGTTGCATTTAGAATTTCCCATACTATTATTACTCAGAGTGATTTACTACAAGGAATTCCTAACTGGACTTCTAACCTTCCTTCTTTCTTCATGCCCTTCCAACCCATTATCCACACTGCCATCTTAATGATCTTTCTAAAACAAAGAACTGATTGGTTCTCTCTTTTAAAAATCCTCTTAGATTTTCCATTGGCTGCTACATATATGCCAACTCCTTATTATGGCGCACACAGTCTTTCATGGTTTGGAACCTATCTTCCTAGCATCTCCTGTCTATATATCCTCTTCGTGTTGACCTGATTTTAGGAATGCCTGTCCACTGGATTGTTGCAAGATTTCAGTGAGAAACTGTATATAGAGTACTCAATAATAACTAGTATTTACTGAACACTTACCATCTTGCCAGGTGCCAAAGACTGGGCTGAGTGCTTATGTGTATTAATCTTCATACAACCTTATGAGGTATAGATACTTCTATAATCTCCCTTCTCTAAATGAAGAAACAGATTTTGAGAGGTCAGGCAGCTTGCCCAAGGTCACACCAGTAGCCAGAAATGGAGTTGTAATTTTATCTCTCCGACTCCAAAACTGATGCTTTTATAGATTTTACTGCTGCCTGGTACATTGCCTGGTGTACAATTCAGCTTGATTAAATGTTCATTTTTTTAAACCCATTACTATAAAACTTACAGTGTCTGGAAAACGACCTTTTTTTCTTGCTTCCATTGCCTACCAAGGTTAACGGATAAACCACTTTTTTGACTCTTTCTAGATGCTCCAGTCTCCTCTATGCTGTCCTCTTTCACTTCACACTCAGCGTACTGTGGTGTAATAATCGTTTACGTATCTACTGCCTCTCATCTGTGGGCTGTTCCTTGGGTCAGATACCACATCTTCACTGTCTTTGTGTCCTTGGAGCTGAGCATAATGTGTGCAACATTTAGCAAGTGGTGAACAAATGGAAGGAGTGAAGCAAGCTCTGAAGAGAATTTTGAAATATGTGAGGCTTTCTCCTTTCTCAAAAATGAGGAATTCCTCCTTCCATTTAATGTGTAACTGCACTAACCCTTCAAATAACACTCAACCGGGTCATTATGGAAGAGCAGAATCAGACTTATGAGGTCCGAGAGGGTGAAGGGAAGATGAACCCTCCTTTTTCTTCATTCCCCTTTTCCCTCCAAATGAGAAAGAGGCAAGATTGAAGGAGAGAAGATAATATCTAGAAATAGTGAAATGACATTTAAATTCTTTAAAAAGGTACTAGTTATGCCTCATGCTAAGATGACTAAGACTCAAGTCTTAAGCTTTCCCCGCCTTGATCCTTTTTCCATTTTTCAAAAACAGTTATACCTCCATTCACACATTTCTCAGAGGTTAGTGAATTAGAAAATACCCCTAAATTTTAAGATCCCAGAATTTAGAGGAGATCAACTGGTAGACACATGGTCACAGAGTGAGTCAGTGCAAGTCCCAGGAATAAAGTTTAGATCATCTGACTACTAGTGGAGGGTTCTACGCATCCAACTACTGCCATGTCCCCTGAAGGATTTGGTAAAAATAGAAGATGGTACAGTTGGGGAAAGAAATCACTGTCATTGCCAGTGCCCATATTCTATTTTTCCCTGCTTAATAGAATAATATTTTTTAACTCATAAATGCATATGTTCTGTTGATTAGCATGTAATATTATGTCAAGAATACCAACAAAGATATATGTCTAAAATTTATATTATCCCCTAAAATATAGAGAGCCAACATATATCAGCAGAAAAGCATTTCTTAAATTATAAAACAAGGAAGTATTCATTGACCATCATTATTCTGTGTGAAGAAGAGGGTAAACATTATTTGTAATAAACTACTACTTTCCTTTTTCTTTTTAACTTGTGTGGTGGGATCCTCCATCCCTAAGTGATATTCAACAACTATAAGGTCTAAAGCAGATTTGTTATCCTGGGGGAAAATAGTAATGATTTCCCTTAGTCAGTGTGATCTAATACAGTATGTATATCTACACATTACAATCCCATGTCTTAAGAGAGTGAAACCCCTGCCTCTGTCTAGGAACTTGTAGGTGACCCTTAACATCTCACTCGTCTGACCTCCCTTATCTCCTCTTTGTATAGGAAAATGGTGGCTTACCTTTCTCTGCAGATGTAAAAGTCAGCTAATACCTGGGTTTAGTTCCTTGCACTGCTACCTGCCAGGTGTGCAACAGTAGACAAAGTCATTGAATCTCTTTTACCCCTCGTTTCTTCATCTGCAACATGGGGATAACATTTTCCCCCTTCCCTACAAGGTTCTTGCAAAGATTAATGACAAATGTGTAAACGTGGGCTTAAATCATAGAATCCTGAAAAGGACCTTACCAAAGTGAATCTACCTCACCATTTTTCAGCTAAGAAATCGGAGGCAGAGGCATGGTAAATGCTGTGTCCAAGACCAGTAGCCTGTGAGTTGTACATCTGAGGCTAGAAACCAAGTCCTTTGCTTGAGTGTGCTTTGTTTTTGCTTCCTTTTTTTTTTTTTTTTTTCACTTGATAGGCACCACAGAACTGATATACACAAGGAAGGGATGTAAAGACTATGATAGAATGATCTTAAAGAGGAAGTAGGTTTTTTACGCCAAGTGACATGACAGCAAATGAGAAAAGAGGAAGGTACAGGAAGAATATTTATTAGAGGGTTTATAGCATGCCAAACATACATTAAAACATGAAAAACGTTTAATTACCCAATTCGTATTACATAGTTAAAATAGCTACAAAGGATATTTTTTTAACTTACAGAATTATCAAAAACACATTTCTTGCCTTCCCTGTTTCTAGCGCTCTTCTAGGACTTAGCAGATCTTAACAGTGTACATGAAATCTCTGCTTTATGCTGTGTTGCCACCTGTGCTGGCTGTGGGCGGAGGGTGTATGAGGAAGTTCAAGGGGCTGAGCTGGGGAGAGGAGTAGCTGCTTGGTTTAGATGAGGGTACCAGGGAAACCTCTCACTCACAAATGACTCTTCAGTGCTTTCCAGTTTTAGAAGTTCAGCTGGATTTTCAAGTCCCTCTTATGAAATGCAAATATTCTCTTAAAATGATACTTATATCCCCATAAATTACCCTTGACAGTAAGTCTACATTTCTCCTCTAATCACATCAGCTTTGATTGGTGATGGAGAGGTGGAAGAGAGTGTAACTGAGAGCTTAAAGCCCTGAGGAAAGGGCAGACCTAGATAGGAGTTGAATGGTAGATACCAAAGGTTACTACTGAGTGCCAGGAGGCAAAAGAAGCTCATTAAAAAAGAATTGGTGAGAAACAGGAAAAACAGCCTTTGGCTGCTTTGCTGTTTTGCTTAGGGCTACAGAGGTAACCAATTAAAATCCAAGATATGACACTACCCTTTTTCTCATGCCTAAAACTGGATATTGAATGCTGTATTTCACGGGTGCTAGCAATAAGAACAAGTCAAATTTATAGTCTTGGATTAGCAGACACCATAATCTAGAAGAGACAATGGAAAAATTACAGAGCTGGAAACTGAGAACCTAAATTCAAATTCCTACTCTAATAGCAAGGAGTTGCATTTGTCTGTGAGTAAAGACTCCTAATGACACTTATCTAAACACATAAAGCTTTAGTTTTCTTCTGTGCAAAGAAGTCCAGAAATAGGTAATCACTGGTATAGGTTCAGGATGTCAAGGCTGGGGTCTCTTTGAAATTTTCTTAGCTTTTTCCTCATGGTTCTAAGAGATCTGCTATAGCTCTTGCCATCACATCCATCTTCCAGACAGGAGGAAGGTAGAGGCAGAAAGGAGGGGCACATATAGCAGTGAAGAACTTCTAGCAGACTTCAGCTCACGTCTCAGTGTCCAGAACTGTGTCACAGAGCTACTTGAAAAAGAATGTGAAAAATTAGCTTTTTTGCTAAACATACTGTCTTTCCAAATAGAATCAGGAAGGAAGGAGGGAAGAATGGATATCTGGTAGTTGCAGTCTTGGGCAGAGCAGCATTGATTAGGGGAAGATAAATGAGAGTTTCAGCAAATTGAAAAGCAAAATGGAATATATAAATATAAGGTAATTTTATTAAGAAGGTAATAGAAGGGAAGGAGTTTTATGCTTTAGAAGAAGGAGACTCTAATGCATGCCTTTCCACTTCTCTGGTCATCGGTGAGAGTAAAATAAGCTTAAATTATTTAAAAATCCATGGTGGCCATTTTAAAAATATACCAATAGGTGATAAAATTTTAACCTTAAAGTATACCAGCTGCAAACCATTCTTACATCCATGAGCTCCATGAACTTTTGCCATTCGACCAGTCATGGTGCAATCCAAATGTGGTCTCAGAGTGTCTTGAAAGTTGGGTCAGATATGCCTGTTGTAGGACAAGACAGTTAAAATATTTCTATCTGGAAATCCCTAATGTGGATAGCTGGCTTTAAAAAAAAATTTTTTTTTCTCAAACAAAGGAGTGGGAGTGGGGGACTGAATTTTAAAAGTAAACCGAATGGTATTTTTTTGTATTCAAGATTACAAGAGCTTCACACTTTTCTAGTGAAGAAACATTTATCCTTTGTCAGGCTGACAGTGGTCTACATTGAAATGTATCTTTCAATGGAATCGTGTTAAATTTTAGTTTCAAGAGTATTGCTATAAAAAAAAAAAGAGTATTGCTATGTAATCAAAATTAGAATTAAAGTTAAACGTCAGAGATCAACTAATTGTCCTGAAGCCACCCATGCATTAACCTTCTCATACAGCTCCAGATTCGGAAATAGCCAAATTGTTTATCAGTGAAAGATATCAGGAACAGTAGAACTCTATGGCAACACTACTGACTACTTGAAACAACCGGACCCTTAAGAGCTAGGATAGATCTAAGAGTAGTAAAGAAAGATTTGAGATCACTACCCAGAAGTTTTCTTTTGTTTTTAACTTCCTGGACTGTTTTATTTTACTCAGGAGCTATCTTATGACCCTGGGGCAGAGTGGAGAGGGGTGGAGAGCCATAGGCCTCTTGCTTGTACATGGATCACAGCTGAGCCAGTATTCAGTAAGTGGACAGGACAGTTAGATGGAAATTTCTCAAGTAATCTGTAGCATTATGCTCAAGAAAAGATTAGACCAGTTTCCTCTGGAGGATTTTCTTCTGGCCTTTTGCTGTATGAAATGGGACCTGACCTCAAGTGTGAAACCTGAAGGAATACACCACGAGGTCAAGAGAGCAAGGGAGATGCTTCTGGATCAAAGGAAATTGTTGTCAGGCATGGAAACCATGGGAGGAGGAGAAAATACTGATTAAATATCTCCAGTACAGGTTCAACAATGAAAGGTAGGGAAGATCAACATGTGAGTGGTAAGAGATGAAGGGCAGGAAAGAGAGCTGGGAGATTGTGGAAATGTTTGAAGTTTTTTAGACTGGAGTCTACACATACACAATTACAACCTGTAGTTTTCTAAAATCTTACAACTATCTGATAGTGATTCTTGACAGCGTTATGTGAGGATGTTAAGAACTGTTGTTTTTATAAGTATGGATAGAACATGAGATTAAGACAAATTAAGTGTCTTTAGAAATAGTCACCCTTGAATTGTTATGCATCTTGTTTTGCATTTATCTCTTTTTTGGGCACACACACAAAAAATATATCAAAATATCTTTGTGGCTTTAATTTTAAGTAGTTATAAGTTGAATTGTAAAAGGTAGACTATTTCATGGCTATGAGTCTAGATTGAGAGCACTTAGTGAACATGTAATATGCTTTCATTGTGTTCTATTGGTACTTATTAACTTAATTCAAATATTTATTGAATGGCTACTATGTGCCAGTAATGAGCTAGATCATGTCATAGAGGATCATAATCAGTCTACTAAGAAAGATTTGATCTTAATAAGAGCATATAAATATTCAATAATTTTCAACACACATTTACTTGGAACATATTACTGATACAGTGATTTAATCACCAACTGAAAAGAATTCCTTAAGTAAAGTTTTAGTTCTCTGTTCTGAGAAGATTGCTATGTCTGCTGTTTATTATAACACTTTATATAATACTATGCCTCTCATCAGGATACAGTACCAAAAAAGTATGCTAAAGACTTGCAGTTTGGAAAATGAAATAAAATCAGAGGCACTGGGATATTTTAGTTCATATCCTAGACAAGAAGACAGAAAATATCTACCCTCATTGAGAAAATGTTATTGATATGGTCCCCAAACCTAAATACAGTTTGCGAAGGCAGAAGGTTTCCTAGGAGATGTAGATCTTGCAAATATTAACAGTGAAGAAAGATCCAACATGATCCGATTAGGCCTACCCTTCAGATTTTAGTAAAAGGTTGTGGGAGAATAAGAGTGTCCTTCATGCTTAATTTGGAAACAGATATCACCTTCAGGTGTGATCATATAAGTACATACCTAGCTTTGCAATGTCCTTCATTGTTGGAGGGATTGCTCACATAACACATCTTCTGTGCCTTTTATCTTTATAGGGATGATTTGGAAAACTGCTGTGGCCTAAATTCTAAATATGTTTATAAAATGCAACTTTGTTTCTAGGTGGTCTTATTCCATCTAATTCCTTTTTGTGTTTGGCTTTTAATCAATAATTTCAGGCTAAATGCAATCAAATGTCTGAAAATGGAAGAAGTTGTCCAGTAAAATACTCTATTATCTGGTAATAGATGGGTTGTCATTGTTGGCTAATGCTCATACTGTATTGATCTGGTTTAGGTGTTACGTGTATGTCTGTGTATGTATATGTAACATGTGGTTTAGGTGCTATATGTGTATGTGTATATATTATAGCTACAGAAAAAGGGGGGGACACTTTCTATATACCACCCTTTTTTCATTTAAATTTTTGCTGTGTTTTGTTAAGTTAGACATAATTATATAGTCTACCATACAATTTCTAGTTATTCTTTACTTCCATTACATGTAAATGCTGATTCCAAAATACTGCATAATCATAAAATTATGGTAATATCACTACTCATCTATTACCATATGGCTGTCTTGCAAATAACTCTTCAAAAGTAATTGACTTTCAAAATATTCTCTTCAGTTATTTTGCTTTGCTGCTAGTACTCTTTGCCAATTCTACCTTCCTATCTTACTCTCCATATCATTAAACTAAGAGAATACTTCTCTGAAACAAATATATTCATTGTCTCATAGGAAAGACATCTGAGAAAATCAAACTCAAAGGAAAAGAAAAAAGAGCAAAGTGTAGAACAATATTGGGCCCATTGCCAAATTTATTTTTGGCCCTGATCATCTGGGCTAGCGCTTGCTTGCTATGAATGATGACTCTAAGTGACTCTGTGCTGATGGAATTTATTATAAGGAAAGGAATAATTTACTAGTCATGGCTTCAACTTACAATTGCAGACTTCTTGTCCATATAAATCGTGTGCTATGTTCATACAGTCAGTCATAAAAAAAATTCAGAACGTACTGTGCTGTTCTGGATTGACCTAGGCTTCCTTCCCTAGCTTCTTAGATTTCCCAAAGTATCAAGTTTAATTTGGGAATTCTCTCCAAACTTCGCAAGCTAAAAGAACGATAAGGAAATATCAGAGTGTCTCGTCAGCTCAACTTCAGCAATCTTGAAGATTTACTCTCTGACTAAACCCTAGTCCTAGTATCAAAACATTTCTTACTGGTAACATACTAAAAAGCTCTATAATTTATATAGGATTTATATGAATGAACAACAAGTTTCCTTAGTTTTGCAGCATCCACTTAAGAAGGTTGATTTGGAACATTTCATATTATACAATTTTATTACCTAAATTTCTATCGTGAACTGCCAAGAACTGATGCTTTGAAAGGCTTACTCGGATGAGTTGATAGGAGATTTTTAAAAGGCTTATTTGTAGGCTTTGTAAGCCATGATACCATGAAAAAGAAATTAAAGCATGAAAAGGAAATCCTCCAAAAACTAATAATATTCTCTCCCTTAGGGTCCTTCCTAGTTCTGTAGTCTGCACTGTACAAAAGAAGACAAAAGCCATAGCTGATTTATACAGGAGCCTAAAAATGAACAAAGAGCTGAAAAGTTAGTTTAGGACTTAGAAGAAAAATCCCAGAAACTAAAATATTTTAACTTGGAGTAAAAAGATTACAAAATCAATAACAATAATAATAGCTTGCACTTATCGAACAATTGTCATGTGCCATTCTTCACAGTTACTCTATAAGAGGGTAGTATTATTATACCCATTTTACCGATGAGAAAACTGTGGCTTGGAGAAAATTACCATGTCCAAAGTCATATAAACAGTAACTGATGGAGGTGAAGTTGAATCATAGAAATCTGACTCTAGAGCCAGCTTTTTAACACAACAGTCACCATAAAGTATATGATATTCATGCAGATTGAACAGTGATTTGAATCAGAGAATACTCCTTAAGATATTCGTATGAAAAGAGGTGAGCTTGAACCTATTCCAGTTTTAGAGAGAACATTATTTACAGAAAGTAATGGTAATGGAAGAGGAACAGGTTAAATAATATCACATGAAAACAAACATGGAAATTCAGACCATGGGACATAGCCCAGTATCACTGACCTGTTTCTGCAACAAGCCAATGGCATGCAAAAAACAAACAAACAAAAACCAGTGGAGTCTTTGCTCAGATCTTACACTTTAAATGTGGCCCATTTTGAGTCCAGCAACACTGACACCACCTGGGAGATTGTTAGACAGATAGTATCTCAGGTCCTGCCCCAAGTCCTACTGAATCTTAAGATCCCTAAGTGATTCATTTGCACATTAGAGTTTGAGCAGCACTGGTCTAGATGACTAGAGATTTAACTAATTGTAATAGGTAGAACTTGTTTGGATCATGATTCAACAAGCCAACTGCAAAAAGACATTTTCACCTACTGGGGAAATTGGGCACGGACTAGTTCTTGGATTCTAAGCTCTAATTTTATTAGGTATGATAATAGCACCTAATGGTTAATGATGAATGTCCAAATCATTTAAAATTTAGGCACGTATACCAAGATATGTAGGGGTGAAATAATATGGCTGGAATTTGCTTTAAAATGTCGTGGTAGGGCTTCCCTGGTGGCGCAGTGGTTGGGAGTCTGCCTGCCGATGCAGGGGACGCGGGTTCGTGCCCCGTTCCGGGAGGATCCCACATGCCGCAGGGCGGCTGGGCCCGTGAGCCATGGCCGCTGGGCGTGCGCGTCCGGAGCCTATGCTCTGCAACGGGAGAGGCCACAGGGTGAGAGGCCAAAAAAATGTCGTGGTAAATACAGTAGCAGTAAGTGATACAAATGTGGCAAAATCTTGAAAATTGTTGTATCTGTCATTCTGCTCTTCTATCTGCTTTTGAATGTTAGAATATTTCATAAATTTATAAAAAAATATCAAAATAGGGACTTCTCTGGTGGTCCAGTGGTTAAGAATCTGCCTTCCAATGCAGGGGACACAGGTTCGATACCTGGTTGGGGAACTAAGATCTCACGTGCTGCGGGGCAAGTAAGCCCGTGCGCCACAACTAGGGAAAAGCCTGCATGCCGCAACTAAGACCCAACGCAGCCAAATAAATATAAATAAATAAATATTTTTTAAAAATCAAAATAAATGGACTTATGCCCTAGAAACTGTAGAAATATCTAGAAGAAGTCTCTTATAGTAGAAAGGGTTAATCATTTCACAGAATGTCAAAGAATCTTTCTCCAAAGGATTTAAATAATAGCACACATTTTTTGGTCTATGGGCAATTTTAGATATAGTCTTGGTAAAAACCAGAAGACATAAAAAAATCTGCCAGGCTGCCTTTCTCAAAAATGATTCTGTGGTAGATGTTATACTTTGTGAATACTTCGGGCCATTGGTCTTAGATTTAATGCCTTAGCTGTGTTTAAAAACAAGAAAAAGCAGTTGGAGATGCCTCTGTTCTAGCCCTGTGTTTCCTCTCTTGTGGCATTCTTCACTTTAATCGTTGACTGATGGAATGTTGAGCTACATAGTCATCCAAATCCAGCATTTAATAGAGAGTCCTGTACTGATCTCATTCTGTTGAGAGTCTATGCCTGTAAGTGCAGACTAAGGCCTTTTGATGTTATGTGATCAATAGGAAACCCTTTAAGCTGGTATGTATTTGTCATATAGAAAGGCATTCCTTTCAACATCATATAAATCCTTGATGTACTTAACCACTGCAAAGCATATCATTTTTTGTTTCTGGAAAGGGGTGCAAAAGAGAATTCCACAAGCTATTAAAAAGAGGAACCAAGTACTTTTGCAACCAAGTACTTTGGCAGTATTTGTGGTAATGTTTTATATTTTCTGCTTTCTTCCTATAGATACCTAAGAATGGTTCTCAGAGACTAAGTAATAAACTCTGCCAACAACCCCAGATGTAGACATTATACTGTTTACAGGTGAACAGCTGACCCTGACTGGTTTAGTAGGTGCCTTGTGTTTAGGGAGTGAGTCAGTGGATGAGCAAGAATTTGCTTCCAGAAACCTTCCCATTTGAACCACAAGTAGTTTTCCCTACACGGCACTATATTTTGGTCTATTGGTTTGGATTTTATGGAATAACCTAGAGCATCTAAGGTTTTCCTTTGATGAATATGTATTTGGAGGAATGAATGAGTAATGGGATAATGGAGGGAATTTTGGTTCTGACTCTGAATCAGAGTGACTGACACTCAGGTGCCGCTCCTCAAGCTTCTCTAATTTAGGTTGTGCCCCGAGAGGCTCCCTATTTATAGGAAGCTGCTTTGTTAGATGTGTGTGGTTTTTGACTTTTTAGACACAAGTTCTTTTCTCTCTCTCTTCCTATTCTTCCTGGTAGATGCCCAGTCAGCTAGTATTTCTTGCTCTGTTCTTTTCACGAGAGCAGCCTCTGCCTGAAATTTTATATATTGCTCATTAGCCTTCAGTACAAACAAAAACCTGTTAGTCAAACCATGATCTTTTTTCTTTTCTTTATTGAAGTATAGCTGATTTACAATGTTTGTGCAGCAAAGTGATTCAGTTATATGTTCTTTATATATTCTTTTTCAAATTCTTTTCCATTATAGTTTATTAAAAGATATTGAATATAGTTCCCAGTGGTATACAGTAGGACCTTGTTGTTTATCTATTTTATATATAGTAGTTTGTATCTGCTAATCCCAAACTCCTAATTTATCCCCCCCCACCACCTTTTCCCTTTGGTAACCATAAGTTTGTTTTCTATGTCTGTGAGTCTGTTTTTGTTCTGTAAATAAGTTCATTTGTGTCATATTTTAGATTCCACATGTAACTGATATCATATGGTATTTGTCTTTCTCACTTACTTCACTTAATATCATAATCTCTAGGTCCATCCATGTTGCTGCAAATGGCATTATTTCATTCTTTTTTATGGTTGAGTAGTATTCCATTGTGTATATATACCACATCTTCTTTATCCATTCATCACGGACATTTAGGTTGCTTCTATATCTTGGCTATTGTAAATAGTGGTGCTATGAACATTGGGGTGCATGTATCTTTTCAAATTAGAGTTTTCATCTTTTCTGGATATATGCCCAGGAGTGGGATTGCTGGGTCATATGGCAACTCTAGTTTTTTAAGGAACCTCCATACTGTTTTCCATAGTGGCTGTACCAATTTACATTCCCAGCAATGGTGTAGGAGGGTTCCCTTTTCTCCACACCCTCTCCAGCACTTACTATTTGTAGACTTTCTGATGATGGCCATTGTGACTAGTGTGAGGTGATACCTCATTATAGTTTTGATTTGCATTTCTCTAATAATTAGTGATGTTGAGCATCTTTTCATGTCCCTCTTGGCCATCTGTATGTCTTCTTTGGAGAAATGTCTATTTAGGTCTTCTGCCCATTTTTGGATTGGCAAACTGTGATTTTTTGGCATTCTGCAAACATGTTCCACACACCTCTGTACCCTTCAGCTTGTTTGTTCTACTACAGCACAATATTATAATCTTTGGCTGGAGAATTGTAATTAGAACAACTTGTTGTTTTTCCTAACCTTATTGCCACTGTTAAAATTGTTTATTATTATAAAATATAACAATATTTCCAAAGCTCCAAAGTACCTTTATTACTGTAGATGAACTTTATAGGAAGCATGATGCAAAGTTTCATAGCCCAAAGAATTAATAAATATATCAAAAATAGTATATCCTTTTGCTATTTTAAAAGAATATCATTATATTTAAAAAAAAGCTTTGATGTGTGTGTCTATGCATGTGTGTATATCCCAAATAGGTTCTATTAGAGAAATAAGATGGTCAGAGGATAATTTTCCCCAAAAAAAGGTAACATCAAGACAGATATAAAAATTAACACATTAAATATTTTATTTAACTCATTAATTAAGGAAGCAGTAAGATGTTACAACCAATTTAAAGGAGAATCCAAACAGACATAGAACAGGCTTATTGGAATGAATGTTTAGATGGGGACACATTCTTCCACTGTCGGTGAAGAAAGTCAATTCAAAGTTGGACAGAATTTGCATAAACAAGAATGTCTTTGTTTATAGACAAGAATAATTTTGCATAGCTCTCAGCTTTTACACTTTATAGAGTTGTAAATTAGGTTCCATAGAATCAAAAGCAGATAACCCAGAAGAGTGTACTCTAGACACTGCATAGTTTTTCCACTGAAGCACAGAATTATTTTTCCCTTACAATACTGTATCCCTAAGTGCATTGTTACTATCAGTGACCCTCTGCTATCAACACAAAAAAGTCCAAATTCCTTAGACATTCACAATTTAGCTTCAGCCTCTTTCCAATTTGTGTTCTCCAGCTCAACACCCTTAAACCCTACTTTCTTCAGCCAAAGTTAACTACATTCTACTAATTCTACTAATCCTTCAAGTCGCAATTGTCACTTCCTCCAAAAAGCCATGTTGTACTTTATCTATTTTAACTAGGAATTACCATACCTCCACTTGAGACTCATCACACTTTTTTCTGTCCTCTTCCTGTGTGTTGACCGTCTGCTGTGATCTACAGTAGTTCTCAAACCTAAGAGTACATCAGGATTACCCGGAGAGCTAGTTAAAACGCGGATTTCTGGGCTCTGCCCATCCTCTGATTCAGTGGAGCTGAGCTTGAGCCTGAGGATTTGTATTTCTTACAAGATCCCAGATGATGCTGATGATGCTGGTCTGAAGATAACACTTTGGTAACCACCTGCCCAGAAGAACCCTGTAAAAAAACTGCAGATAACATTAATGAGACATAGATAGCCCTTTAGGAATTCATAATCTAATGGAAATGTCAAAAGCTGGCTCCCCTAAGACTACCTTTTGGTAAGACAAAACTGAGTTTATTGAGGTAGAGAGAATACCACCTCAACAGAGCCTTTTAAGTGCCTTGTGTTGGGGGTGAGGAGAAGTCAGGGGGAGTAATAGCTGAGATTTTCGAGATTTTCAAGTTTGATTGAAAGCAGGTCTTCCAGGGTAACAACTTGGTTGGGACTGGGTAAGAATCATGGTATGATAGTTTAGAATTGATAGAATAAGATGAGGATTTTGAGGCAAGGAGTTCAAAGAGCTCTGGTGTGAAAACTGTCAGTTGATGCTTTCTGTTGAAGAGCTGATGTCTTCGTTCAGGGTGTTTCTGAAATGAACCAGAGGACAGTAGAGTAGTAAAGTCATATTAACGTAGACAGTCAACTAATAGTTTCAGAGACAGACACATAAAGTGTGTCTGGAAATACCAAGTATATGTCTCATAAACATTCAAAATTTTGGAGGAGTGGAAAAGAATTCATATTTATTACGAACCAATTATATTACACATACAGTGAAGTGCATGTGTGTGTATATATATGTGTGTGTGTGTATTTCAACTAACTGTATATGTATATTAGATTTTTGTGATAATTATGATTATCCCTAGCTAATGCGGATAATCCTTATTGGGACCTTAGGATAAGAGGACCTTTGGATAGAGCTCTTTTTATATTATACAAAACTCATGGTCTCTTCTTTTTGGGAGAGATAAGTAGTGAGTATGATGATTTTAAAACACAGTAAATTCTCTATATAGAAATAATAGAAGTAAGTATATATTTTTAAAAGCCTGATTGGCAAGTGAGCTTTACTTTGGGAAGTAGCTCAAGCTCTAACCTTTCGTGGAATAAAATTGACATCTGTTACCTTGCAAATCAATTTTTAGGAACACCCTAAGGTGAGTGTATTAAAGTTACACCTGAAAAAGACAAATGAAATCTTTTGAAATTCAAATTCTGGCACATGATTCAATGTTTAAGCTCTTGAAGAAATAGTTAAAACTTTGTACCAAATACACTCTATGTTCGGTCACAATACTTGAAAGAATACCCAGCATGCTTTTTACAGATTCCAAAATCAAACTAGAATATATGCATAATATAAAGTAAATTGACTTAAATTTATTCATGACAGGCTCATAATGCATGTTCTATAAAATCACTGAGGTAAAATTCATTTCAATGTTCTTTTGCTAAAGTTTTGAGAAAACATCTGAAGGTAGCACACCTGTAGAAGTTATCAAATACTTGCCATTCATGCTAATGGTATTCACAACATAAAAATTTGCTATCTTCAGAAGCATCATTCTATTAGCAATAAACTATTTTGCATGCAGCTATCTTCTCCCTTTGCCATCTGGGCTTTTATGACACCTTTCAGTCGCAGATTTCTCTGTGCTAATTGCAGCTAAGTCAAATTGGTGCAAACAGGACTTCAGAGAGTAGGGTGTCTTAACTGGGACCACATAGATTTTGAAACAGTAAGTGCAAATGTGGGGCTGAAAGAGAAAGCACAGAAAGATATGGCAGGAAGTGGCCATAGCCTGCCCCACATCTTCTCTGTAATGAGATGGACAGGTATCAGGATCAAGAGAAACATGCTAACTCCGTGCACAACATACTAAAGTGCAAATGTAAAAGAAGATTAAATATTACTTTAGCTAGGCGTCGAATGAAATAAGGCTGTTTGAGGACAAACTATAGAAGTTGCCAGAGGCATAATGCAGTTATCTTTCCCAGCATCTACTAGATCTGGGTTTCTCCACCTGGGCGCTATTGGCATTTGAAGCTGGATAACTCTTTGTCTTGGGAGCTGTCCTGAGCATTGTAAGATCTTAAGCAGCATCCTTGGCCTCAACCTACTATATGCCAGTAGCACACCCTCAGTCTGACAACCCAAAATATCTCCAAACATTGCTAAATGTTCCCTTGGGGTAGGGTTGCCAGATTTAGCAAGTAAAATTAGAGGACCCCGAGGTAAATTTGAATTTCTGATAAACAGCACATAACTTTTTGGTATAAGTATGTCCCATGCAACATTTGGTGTAGAATTGTACTAAAAATTTATTCATTGTTTATCTGAAATTCAAATTTAACTGGGAGTCCTATATTTTATTTAGTAACCCTACTGGGAGGCAAAATTGCCCATGATTGAAAACCCCTGCGCTGTAGATGCCACTAAATTAAGAGCAGACACCCAAGAGACTCTTAACTGACTTGACTGACAGTGTTGCTCTCCTTTACCTCTCTGAGGTTACCAGTAACCTTGTTTACAAAGGGAGGGTTCATTAACTTTCCCCTCAGGGTTGACATGAGATCTAAAGGAAATAATGTATGAAAAATTCTTAGTACAATGCCTGGCATAGGAAGCAATTGATATATGTTCATTATTATTACCTTAGGATCCCTCACAAGATGGTGTCATAATAGCTACTGGTCTCTGGACTTAATTTTCACTAACAGGAAAGACTATTACAGAAACAACAGGAGCCCAGCAGTGATTCTCAATCTTGGCTACACAATGAAATCACCTAGGCAGTGTCCTCCCTGATGTCTGTATCCTACCTCTAAGAGATTTGGATTTCATTGATCAGGAAGGTGGCCTGAGCACTGGGATTTCAGAAGATCCACAGAGGTCCTAAAATGTGTAGCTAAGGCTGAGATCCACAATGGTAACCACAAAAATGGGTTGGGATCCAATCTAGAGAAAAGATGGACATGATTTCATACATTCATTCGTTCAACAGATACAATACCTGAGTGCCTACGATGTGCCAGGCCATATTCTAAGCAGTGAAGGGAGTCCCTGTACTTGTTGAACGCTAGTACGGACAGACAGACAATAAATAAGACATTTTAATCTAATTTCAAAGATTAAAACTGAAACCTACATGAGAGATGATAGCATTCCAAACAATCAAAGTCATCAATACTCTTACTGAGAAAGCAAAATGGGGAGAAAGCAGTGTGACTTAACATGTTCTCTGAGTTTAGTTCCTAGAAGAGATAAAAGTAGGAAGGGCATATTAACCAGGACAAGTAAAAGGATGGCATAAAACTGTAAAGAGTGTTAGAAAGGTCAAAACACAGAGCGAGGTTTCAGAAACACTAAAGGAACTAGCCAACTAGGATCATTCTGTGAAAAGGGAAGTCTTTGAATAAAGGAGAATAAGAAGCCGGTATGAGGCTCTCTTCTTGAGGAAGATGTGCATTGTTGAACTGATTATTAAGACAGAACAACTGTGCCTATTTTGCTTTTTCTCAATTTAGAATGAATGAGCTACATGTCAATTTAATAATCTAGCCAGAAGAACCTAGAAGGGTAGAGGAAAGTTTTCTTCCTCCCCAACAGAGCACTGATCATATGTCAGGCTTGTGTCAAATGTCATGAACTTACACTGTTTTCATTAAACACTAGGTCGCCATTGCTACCCCAGTGTGATAGCTGAGGAAACTGAGGCTAGGCAGTGTTCACTGAGTTATTCACGAATACAAATCAGGAAGCACTAGAGGCAGAAGGTTGTCTGTCTGGTTTAGCATCTCCCTGGTGCCTAGTCAGGGCCCCACATCTGTTGACTGATTGAATCAATAAACAAACCCCTGAGCATTATTTAAAAACAAAAATGAATGAGCTACTAGAAAATACAAAACAAAAACTGTGACATGGAGATTTATAGGCTAAGGTAGGTGAGGATATAGTGAAAGACCACCTACATCCACTTTGCATAACTTGTAACCTCTTTGTCCAGAAAACTTGATTATCAGGGTATTTTGATATGTGGTCACAGACCCTTTGGTAGTAATATGATGAGAATGATAGTGTGTTTGTGAAAATTGTACTCCCTTTTGTACCAAACAAACCTCAAATATATATAATGACTTAAATACAAGAGAAATTTATTTCTTGTTGAAGTCCAAAATTGGTGTTCCTGAATGGTGGGTGGCTCCCCTCTAAGAGTAGATTCAGAGACCCAGGTTCCTTCTATCTTGTGGCTCTACCATCTTTAACAAATGGCTTCTTGGGTCTTCCTGCTTATATGCTTCCAGGCTGTGAAAGGAAAAGACGGTGAAGGGTCATCAGTGGGATGCTCTTGTGGGCCAGGCCTGGAAGTAGCACACATCACTTTTGCAATCCTTCCATTGGCTAGAACTCAGTCACTTGGGCACCGTGATCAAAAAGAAAGCTGGGAAATATAGTATGCCCAGGAAGAATAATCAGACTTGTTGACAGATAACCAGTCTTTACCAGGATAACAGGAGATCTGCCAGAAAACTATAGTTAGATGAATAATTCAAATTTCAAAGGATGGGGCTGAAATGGAGTTGAAGGATACAGAAACAACAAAGGTTTGAAACCCATTGGGAGGGGATAAACAGTGATCATGTGGAGTCTGTACCTCATCTTCTTCTGTCCATTAGAAAGGCATTTAACAAATATATGACATAGTTGATAAATGAAAACTGGGTGATGGTATCATTTAGTGGATTCATACTTCTCCAGATAAGTGTGTCCAGCGAGTGGTAATCATTGTCAACCATGAAGGCACTCTCCGGTGCTGTGCCCTGGGACTCTCCTTGCCCATGTCCCAAATATTTTTAGGAACAACTTGAATAGAGATAAATTCGTGGCTGAGTCAGGGAAAGACATAATTGAACGATACTTCAGTGAAAGAATCAAGAGTAGTTTCAAAATGATCTCAGCAATCTAGAACATGGGTCAGCAGAATTTTTCTGAAAACACCATGGAAGTAAATATTTGGGGCTTTTGGGTCATAAGGTCTCTGTCACAACTAGTCATCTCTGCTGTTGTAGCATAAAAGCAGCTATAGACAATACATAGATGAACTGGTGTGGCTGTGTTCCAGTAAGACTGAATTGATAAAAACAGGTACCAGGCCAGATTTGATCCATAAGCCATACTTTGTTGAACCCTGATCTAGAAGTATAGGCTGAAATTTGAAGGCAATAAATCTAAATTTGTTTACTTAAGGCCAAGGGACAATGGGTCTAACACTGAACATGTGTGATATCCTTTCTAATCAAAATAGAGCTGCAAGATAGGTATTATTTGCTCTTATTTTACAGATAAGAAAGCTACATCTCAAAAGTAAATACTTTGACCCAGCTTTCACATCTGGAAAACACTTTATGGGACATCCTGCCACTTTAACAAATGTTTGGGTGAATTGAGAGTCACAATTCATTGCTCAAGTCAAAGATAGAGCACTTCATGTGGCAGCACTCCCTGTAGAAAAGCCCTGGGTTCTTCTGGCTCTGCTCTTATCCAAGTGTGTGACCTTGAGAGATTCGCTTGACTTCTCTGGGTCTTAGCTAACAAATCAACAAATCTGAGAGGCTCAAACAGATAAACACCAAGGTCTCTCTCAGATCTAACAGGGTTGCTATTACTAAATTAAGGGCAGCATGTGAAAGAGAACTGAGACTTACTCTTTATAGCTCTAAAAGCAATTCTTTTTAAACTTCTTCTAATATAGTTTTACCTAAAACCAATATATAGAACATAAAAATGGCATTTTATGAGCATACATTTGTTTTACAAGTTCAAATTTATAATATTTTCTTATCATAAAGACATTTATTGAGAGAATTAGGCTGATGTGAATGAAACTGAAGTTTTAAACTGGGAGTGATGGATGATTGATGAGTTCTTCTTAGCATCAGCACCTCAGCATTCTACTCATTGTGTTTTGGTTTGTTTGCTTGCTTTTGGTTGTGAAATGTCAAGAAAATTCTTATTCACATACATCATTTAGATGGTAAATTAATAAATATTCTTGGAATCTGAGAATACTCGTCAGAATATAGAAATGGCAAGAGAGGCCTGAAAAACAAAATGCATGAATTTGACAACATAAATCAGGAAGTCTTTTGTATACTAACTTGGAATATATGATAAAAATCAATGTAAATTAAGCATTTGTAAACCCTGTATCAGTCAAGGTTGGCTAAGCTTCTGCTATGGTGCCAAATGAACCCCTAAACCTCAGTGGCTTACTGTAATAGTGTTTATTTCTTTATTTATTTCTCGCTCATATTACATGTCCAATTCAGATTGAAGTTGCGGGGAGGGACTCTGATCCACGTAGTTTCTCAGGGATCCAGGTTATTGGAGATGGCTCCACCATCTCATAGCTGTGCCACCTGAAGCAGGTGGTATCCTTGGTTGCTGAGGCAGGGGCAGGGGCATATGGAGTGTAGAACATTGGCTGCTTTAAAAAGAGGCTGTTTCTTTACACATGTGAGTGTAAAACATGTCACTTTTGCTCAGTGTTTGTCAAAACTAGCCTTGTGGGCCTATTCAGAAGTAAATGTGTGATTTGCGTGAACTAAATATGCAAAGCACTTAGAAGAACTGTAAAGGAGCAGATCTCAAACACGGCTCATAATCAAAAAATGAGGTTCCTGAGCCCCACCCTACAACCCTGGAATCAGGATCTCTGGGGTATAGTAGGGAAATCTGTATTTTTTTAAATGTTCCACAGCTGATTCTCATTAACTGCAGGATGTTGCTGCTGGAACAGGCATGTTTTTAAAGTGGAGGAAAGGCAACAGTTAGATCTATGGATTTGAGATTACCCAGCTGCAGTGTTGGAGATGATTAAAGAGGGGAGAAACTAAAAGCTGGGAGGTTTCATGTCACACAACACGTAGGGTTTAATGACCAAACATAAGTGCATGTGTTTATGTATCATGCAGCCTAACAATGCTGTTGTATCTTTCTCTGTATGTTTTAAGAATCTCCTCCCCACATCTTTCTTCCTTAACTCCAGAAAATTAGTAGAGTAGGCACAAAGTGGCTTCCAACCAGTCTTTGTTCACTTCATTCATTACATGTTTTTCATGCCACTGCTGCTCATGGTGTTGGTTGTAGAGGCAGCTTAGTTCCCATAAGAGGCCCTGGGTAGGGAGTGGGGAGTGGGGTAGGTGGGCTTAGTCTGCTTCTCTCTTGAGAGGTAGCTGGAAGTGGTCAAACTTTTCTTCTTGCCTGTTAGAACAGCACAGAATCTGGTTCTGTTGATGTTTCTGTTGCCTTGTGAGAGCTAAGAGTAGATCTGCAGTGGGAGAGAATGGCCAGTGCATGACTCTTTTGAAAATCAAACCTATCTGGCTAGTGCTGGATTGACCATCCAGGTTTGGGTTTCTCTTCCTATATGCAGTCTGGATTTTGGCTAATATGCCTAGTATTATTAGCATCTTTCCCAAATGTTGTTTGGGATGGGGAGGTGGGGAGTCAAGGAACCCCCATACACTTTAAGAAGAGGAGTAGGTTCTCTTCCTTTCAAATATTATGCTCAGCACTTACCAGTCTTCTGCTCATGTACCCTGGCTGAAACAAGTGGAATATTGATAAGAACTTGGCATTGCTGCCCAGAACTTTGTCTAAGAGAGATGGATGGACTTGTAGGCAGGTTCCATTTTTATTGCCATGCTTCATTTTGTCTTGTATTGATAGACCCCAAAGTTCAATTCCCCCATAGCCCCTCCAACAAGAAAAAATAAAAATAATAGTATCTAATTACCAGCTACAGACTGAAGCTGGAAACTGGCATTTTGGTATAAAAATAATAGCTAGCAACAGGCTTAGGTTTCTCCAAAGTTGTTTTGCTCTTTCTTTTCCTTTTTGCATTTCCATTTTTCTAATACAGAGCAGAGATATGGAAATTATTTCTAATACGGTCTAAACTAAAACAACTGATAACATACAAATATAAACGTTCATAAGAGACTACTATGAACAATTACATGCCAATAAATTGGATAACTTAGGAAAAATGGATAAATTTCTAGAAAAATTCAACCCAAAACTGAATCATAAAGTAATAGAAAATCTGAACAGATCAATAATTAGTAAGAAGTATGGATCTGTAATCAAAACATCCCCAAAAAGAAAGGCTCAGGACCGGATGGTTTCACTGGTGAATTCTACCAAACATTTAAAGAAGAATTAACACCAAAAAAAACTACAGGACACTTATCTCTGATGAATATAGATGCAAAAATTCTTAACAAAATACTAGCAAACAGTGGGATTTATTCCTGGGATGCAAGAATGATTCAACATATGTAAATCAATAAGTGTTATATACCACATTATTAAAATGAAAAATAAAACTAATATGATCATCTCAGTAGATACAGAAAAAGCATTTGACAAAAGTCAGTATCCTTCCATGACAAAAACTCTCAATAAATTGGGTACAGAAGGAATGTACCTCAAAATAATAAAGGCCATATATATGATAAGCCCACAGCTAAAATCACACTCAGCAATGAAAGGCTGAAAGCTTTTCTTCTAAGATCAGGAAGAAGACTAGGGTGCCCACTGTCACCACTTTTATTCAACATAGTACTGGAAGTTCCAGCCAGAGCACTTAGGCGAGACAGAGAAAAGGCATCCAGATTGGAAAGGAAGAGGTAAAGTTACAGATGATATGATCTTGTATATAGAAAAATCCTAAAGACTCCATAAAAGTACTGTTAGAACTAATAAATAATTTCATAAAGTTGCAGGATACAAATTGACAGAGAAAGTCAGTTTGTTGTATTCATATATGCTAAGAACTATCTGAAAAAGAAATAAAGAACACAATCCCATTTACAATGGCATCAAAAACAATAAAATACTTAGCAATAAATTTAACCAAGGAGGTGAAAGATCTCTACTTTGAAAACTGTAAGACACTGATGAAAGAAATTGAATAAGACACAAATAATGGAAAGGTATCCTGTGTTCATAAGTTGGAAGAATATTGTTAAAATGTCCATACTACCAAAAGTGTTCTACATATTCAATGTGATCCCTATCAAATTCCGATGGCATTTTTCATAGAAATAGGACAGACAATGCTAAAATTCATACGGAGTTGCAGGAGACCCCAAACCGCCAAAGCAATCCTGAGAAAGAGGAACAAAGCTGATGCATCACACTTGCTGATTTCAAATTTATTACAAAGTCATAGTAATCAAAACAGTGGGGTACTGGCATAAAAACAGACACACAGATCAATGGAACATAATCAAGAACCCAGAAATAAATCATGCATATACCATCAACTATAATGGAGCCAAGAATACAGTTTCTTTAATAAATGTTGCTGGGAAAACTGGATAGTCACATGCAGAAGAATGAAATTCGACCCCTATCTTACAACATACACAAAAATTAACATGAAACAAGTTAAAGACTCAAATGTGAGACCTAAAACCATAAAACTAAAAGAAAACAGGGAAAATCTTCCTTGACATTGGTCTTGACAATAAATTTTTGGATATGACTCCAAAAGCACAGGCAACAGAAACGAAAATAAACCAGTGGGACTACATCACAGTAAAAGAAACAATCAACAAAATAAAAAGCAAACATAAGGAAAGGCAGGAAATATTTGCAAACCACTTATCTGATAAGGGGTTAATATCCACAATATATATGGAACTCATAAAACTCAATAGCAAAAAACCAACAATTGAATTAAAAACTGGGCAGAGGATCTGAATAGACATTTTTCCAAAGAAGACATACAGATGGCCAAGAGTTACGTGAAAAGATGTTCAACATCACTAATCATCAGGGAAATGCAAATCAAAACCACAGTGAGATACCACCTCACACCTGTCAGAATGGCAGTTATTAAAAAGGTAGGAGATAAGTGTTAGCAAGGATGTGGAGAAAAGGGAACCCTCATGCACTGTTTGTGGGGATGTAAATTGGTACAGCCACTATGGAAAACAGTATGGAGGTTCCACAAAAAATTAAAATTAGAACTACTGTATGATCCATCAATTCTACTTCTGGGTATATATCCATAGGAAATGTAATCACTATCTCAAAGAGATATCTGCACCCCCATGTTCACTGCAGCTTTATTCACAATAGCTAAGACATGGAAACAACCTAAATATCCATCAATGGATGAATGGATAAATAAGATGTGATATAGATACACAATGGAATATTATTCAGCCATAAAAAGGAAATACTCCTATTTGCAACAACATGGATGGACCTTGAGGGCATTATGTTAAGTGAAATAAGTCAGACAAAGACACATACTGTATGATCTCACTTACATGTGGAATCTAAAAAAACTGAACTCATAGAAACAGAGAGTAGAATAGTGGTTGCTGGGGTCTGGAGGTTGGGGGAGATGGTGAGATGTTGCTCAAATGGTATAAATTTCCAATTTTAAGTTGAATAACTCGTGGGGATCTAACGTATAACCTGGTGACTATAGCTAACAATATTGTATAGTTGAAAGTTGCTAAGAGAGTAGATCTTAAACGTTCTCATAGCACATATACAAAAAAGGTAACTATACGAGTTTATAGAAGTGTTAATTAACTCTACTGCAGTAATCATTTTGCAATATATACTCCTATCAAATCATCACATTATATACCTTAAACTTAGAATATGTTCTATACCAAAAAAATAAATCCAGCAATTCAACTTCTGGGTATAGAGAGAAATGAAAACATATGTCCACAAAATAATTTGTACATAGATGTTCATAGCAACATTACTCATAATAGCCAAAAAGTGGGAATAATACAAATATCCATCAACTTATAAATGGATTAATAAAATATGATATATCCCTATAATATTATTTGGCAATAAAAAGGAATGACATACTAATACCTGCTACAACATGAATAAGCCTCAGAAACATTAGGCTAAGTGAAAGAAGTCAGACACCAAAGACCAGATATCGTATGATTCCATTTATGTGAAATGTTTATAAAAGGCAAATCCATAGAGACACAAAGTAGATTAGCGGTGGTCTATGCCTGTGGTGGAAATGGGGAGTACTAGAAATGGACAAGAAGTTTCTTTGGTGGGTAAGAGAAATGTTCAAAAATTAGATTTGGGTGATGGTTTAACAACTGTGTAAATATACTAACAACCATTGAATTGTATACTTTTAACAGATGAATTACATGGTTTGTAAAATCATATGTCAATAAAGTTATTTTAAAAATAAGGCAAAGGGGGCTTCCCTGGTGGCACAGTGGTTGAGAGTCCGCCTGCCGATGCAGGGGACGCGTGTTCGTGCCCCGGTCCGGGAAGATCCCACATGCCGCGGAGCGGCTGGGCCCGTGAGCCATGGCTGCTGAGCCTGCCCGTCCGGAGCCTGTGCTCCGCAACGGGAGAGGCCACAGCAGTGAGAGGCCCGCGTACCTCAAAAAAAAATAAATAAATAAAAAATAAAATAAATAAATAAAAATAAGGCAAAGGTTTGCTGGAGGAGGCATGCACGATATATAAGGACACTTTTTTTTTTTCTTAAAGGATGAGAGGAATATATGTGGTGATATGGCATGATAAGGAGGAAGGAACCAGAGTGGAGAGAGAAAAAATAATAAAACGCAAAGGAATAATAAGGCTGACAAGTCATAGACGACATACACCAGACTAAGGTCAAGAATTAATTTGGAGAACGAGAGGCATGGACGTGTAAGGACTTCCTTCCTTCTGAGGCAATATATGGAGATGAGCTTGTAGATTAAAAAGGAAAGGGGAAGAAAAGTGAGAGTGTTTATATTTCATGGCCTATGATTTTAAGTCATTTATAAGACCAAGTAACATGTTTGAGTGATGAATTTGGTAACTTCAGGAGGATGGTGATGGGTCAGACAACAAATGGGAAGAATGAAAAGGAAAGATGATGAAATGAGTAAAACGATTTTAGAGACATTAGGGCTTAGCTGAGTTTAAATAAAAACTTGTAAAGCACTTAATCATCAAAGTTATACATTTTTATCCAGCAGCTCTCGCTTTCCATGAAACAGAAGCAGAAAAAATTGATGGGTTAACTGCTTGTAAACCTGTATTTGAACTGGTAGAGTACAGGTTCCTACTAAGGTTAGATGTAAAAGTGCAGATTTAATCAGGTATAAAATACTCAACCACTATTTTGGATATGATTATCACAAACTAATGGCAGATTTGAAGATGTAAAATATATTTTAGAAAAAGGATTTCACTGTAGTTAATCAGGATTAGACTTAAGTCATTGAAATTCAATTTGTAAAGCTTACTGAGCCTCTCTGAGATCTTGGAAGTGGTGCTAAGCTTGGTAATGCTTCCTTCCTTATGAAATGGAAATCGCAGAGAAACTGGGATCCACTTACCACTCTACCAAATGGGTTCCAAGGAGGTACAGAAGGAAGTCTGGAGCAGTGCTTTCCTAAGCAGCACATCTGAACACAGGGATGGTTGCTGAATATGCATATTCCTGGGTCCTTACTCAGAAACACTGTGAAATCACACTCTGGGGGTACAGCCCAGACAGTCTATACATTTAACCAAGTATAAAGGTGATGCTGATGTTAGAATGGTGAAGTTTGTCCAACCTATTAAGAATTTAAGCTGAAAATGGTGATGATGGGAAAAAGATCAGTCAAATAATTTAAAAGGGGGGCGCAGGGCAGAGGATAATCTTTAATGGTTTGGCAAAATGCTTAAGTTCCTCAAAGATGTTTTCTGGACTCCACTGTTTGGTATGATTAGCTCTTCAACTTCCTAGTTCAAACCTTTTCTACAAATGCATTAATAATCTGGTAATTCCAAGAAAGTTTATTTACCGCATGGGAAAAACTAAAACAGCTATGAACAGATGTGAAAGGAAGAGAATAACCAGATCTCACAGGAAACAAAATCGGGTAGTAAATGTCTGTCAAATGTCGTTGCTCCTTCTCTGCTTAAAGGAGGATAAAGTTGCACACTGAAGCCCTAATTACCTTGCCTTACAGGACCAGAGTCATGGAATGTCAAACTCTAACATCAGTTCATAATGCCACGGCGAACTTCGAACGTGACGATTAATGCTTTATTTTACAAAGATGGTCTCATAAGGCTTCCTAGGAAGCATTTTATCTGGGTTGTTTTATGTTAACTACGACTTTAGTTTTACCTTAAAACTAACATTCTCTCCTTCCTCTCACCCACCCCGCCCAACAAAATTTCAAACTGCAAAAGTTTCCTGTGGGTTGTGCCCCTCCCCCTAACACACAGAGACTCACAGAAACTTTTGGACACACAGAAACTTTTGGACACTGCTCTCCTAGGCCCCCAAACTCTCCGCAAATCCAGCGAAGCCTCCCCAGGGCCATCCTTATACCCTTATATGCTTATACCCGGCTCTGCCCTCGAGTCCCGGGGCTCGGCCTCCTCCCATTTCTCCAGCAGTCCCGAAAGTCCGGTCGGGTCGGGACTGGGCGGGGTAGGGCGGGGCAGGCCTGCTCCATTGGAGCCAGGCACGTGGGGGGAAGCGGATAGGTTCGGTTCGGCTTGCTAAAAGGCCGCCGCGTTTCGACGCTGCCTCTGTTCCAGGAAGTATATATCTACTTTACAAGCTAAGTTTGGCCCGAACTGGCGTTTGGAAGCAACAAGAAAAACTTTTCAAAACTTTTGTCCAGCTTCTTTTCCCCCGACGCCTAGTTCCCTGATGGTCCGCCCCGGGGCCAAGTTCCGGACGTCCCCTCCCCTTTTCCCTCCCAGCCTCCGGTGAGGCGTGCGGAGCCACCGCCCCCAGTGTCGGCTTGGACGCGTGGGTGGGCGAGCACAGAGTCTCGGCGGAAACCGTTGGCCTCCTCGGCGCCTGCCCGGCGGCAGCATGGACTACCTGACCACGTTCACGGGGAAGAGCGGGCGCCTTCTGCGAGGCACAGCCAACCGCCTGCGGGGGTTCGGGGGTGGCGGCGTAGCCCGGCAGGTGCGCTTCGAGGATTACCTGAGGGAGCCCGCCCAGGGAGACCCCGGGTGCGGGTCCCCGCCCCACCGGCCCCCGGCGCCGTCCAGCCCGGAGGGACCCGGTGAGCCCAGCCTTCCTTCGTGTCCCGCGCGGCCGACCCGGGCTGAGGGCGGGGGGGAGGCGGAGGTGTGGGCGCTGCGCTGGGGGCGCGGCCCCGCGGGCCGCCGGCGTGAATGGGGTGGGCGGGGGGCGCGGGCCGGGCGTTGGCAGGTGTGCCGGGCCGGGATGGCGGCAGGACCGGGGCGAGGAGCGGAGGGCTCGCTCCGCTCTGGGGACGGAAGACTTGCTCGTGTCTGCGTCGTAGCTCTTTCTGCTCTGCTCTTCCTGCTTTCTTCACCTATGCTCGACTTTCCTTACCCCAACTATTTCAAGGGTAGGATCCCTTCGTTTTTCCCTCCCCGTGAGAGGTGAATATTGAACCAATTGTGACGCTCATGTTTTCCCTCTTAGAAATCATTAAGAACGCTGTGCTTGACTTGGGTTTGGATTGGGTCATTGTTTTTATTTGATATTTGCCAACTGTTAGAATTCACATAAGCACTTAATACGGCTTTGGAAAAGAAAATGTTTAGCGTACACGGGAACCCAGTGGATTTTTGTGTCGTGTATTTTGAAAGGCTGCGTGTTGTCTTGAGGTGGCAGAACCTGGAAACTTTCCTCAGTTATCATTTCTACTGCCTGTTAAGTTTTCTTTTGTCATAGTGGGGTTGTACTGCCTTTTAAAAAATCAGTCATAATGACAGGATATTGATATCTTACGGAATTTTTAAAAGCACTTGCTGAAGCGGTATTTGCATCATGCATATGGTAACTTCTCCAATGTCGTTGGCTTCCCCTGAGTTAATAAGTGGCAGACCTCTCCTAATCGTAGTTTATTCTTGTTACCTGTTTTAATATGCGTTCTGCTGTTATGAGAGTAAATTATGTGAGTATTAGTTTAGAAAATAGAGAAAAGTACAAAGAATATAAAATCCATGACCCACATCCTAACATTCATTTTAAAGCACTGAAACTGTGAGGACATCTATTGATTGTGTGTGTGTGTGTGTGATTTAAGCTTTGAAGAAACTTGAATATTAAAATGTAATTTTATCATGGTCCCTTTTATTAATTTTTCTTCACTTTACATAATATCTTTTCTTCACAATTCTTGTTTATGGAATTAGAAAAATGAAAAAGGGGATACTTGGTTTCTGCTTTGAAGGACATTAATCAGATGCAGAATCCTCTTAAAGGTGGACCAGGGATGAGGACTAGAACTTTAAAGTGTTTGAATAAAGGATTTTTTTTTTTAATGAGACCTCAGTTGATTAATTGAAAACAGTTGAAATGTGACCAGCCTCTAGGTAGATGAAGAACTGAGAAATATGTGGTGTAACTTAACCTGGAAAGGGATATGATGAATAATTTAACAAATTTGCCCAAATATATACATCTGATTCATTGATTCAGAAACATGTATTGAGCACACTGCTATATCAAACACTGTCCTTTAGAGTTACAGCTTCAAAATACTATACAGATTCCTCTTCTGTTGAAGCTGCCTTATGAACTCATGGCACTTTCTTTAATATTCATGGTGCCCCCAAATCTCTTGACACAAGTTAAAAAGGCCTTGTGATGTCAGTTTATGACCAAGGTCAGTGGACAGGTACTTCTAGCATTAACTAGCTGAAAGAATTTGTATAAATTACTTAATCTCTTTGGGTGTATACTTTCTCATTTTAAATGAGGTTGATTGGATGATCTCAAAGGTTCTCAACTCTGGAGCTGTTTTTTCATTTGGAACAGAATTAGTGAACATGATAGATGGTAAAGCTACAAATTAAATAGCATTTGGGGTTAAAAACATTATAAGTCTATAAAGTTATGCCTACAGAGTTCTGAAGGTAGTTCAAAAGATGAATGCCCCAGCAATAACTTGATTACCCCCTCCCACTCTTAGAATAAGTATAGCTTCCTCAGTTGACTCCTTTGAGAGGCAACATGTATACATACAGGTAAAAAATAAATGGTTCTTCATTAATTTCTAGGCAGCCTTTGCTTAAAATGAGAAATCTTTTCTTGGCAGCTGCCTACCAGATAGGTTTTGGGTATAGGGTTTTTCTTTACATTTGTGTCCTTTGGAATGAGTATTTGTTAGTCTGTTTAAAGGATTTCTTCTACTCTTTCTGCTTGTGACTACCTTTATTTTAGATTTTTATAACAGCTGCTTAAGTTCCCTGTTATTTGTCACCCTTCCTTCAGTTCTTTAAAATGTCCTGTGTGTTGTAGCAGTATATCTTGTGCAGTCACTTCTACACTTGTAGATCGGCTACACTCCAGGACTCCATTTGTTGTTTGTGATCTTACCCCTCACCATTTCATGTTCAGTAAAGGTGCTGATAAAATAGTTTTACCATTGACAGTTTAAGGATGGACCAGATAAAACTTTGGTCGTATGTTTCTGATTTTAACTCTTTGTGTAAACAAACTGCTTACCTGACAGTGTTAACTGATGCCTTCACTCCTCTCCAAGGTGGCTGCTTTTGCTTTTACCAGTTTTCAGTGTTTGCTGATTCCAACATTATAGTCCCCTCAGGAAAATCTAATTGGGACTTAGACACATTAAGGAGCTTATCACACCATTGCTCTAGTTAATAACAATTACAAAGAAGACACACTATGACACAATTTTTGCTCCTGCTTAAAGAGTAAATTATGTTCTGATTCAAAAAATTTTTTAGACCTTAAGTATAGATCAGGTTTGGAGGCATCACCATAAACCTGTATTGGGTAACCTTTAAAAGTAGTCAGTTACTAGATCACATGGTAATAAGTAAAAAAAATTTAACATATTTAGAGTTTCAACTTAATTGTAGCATAGTTTTTATCATAAACTTCCCTGTTATGTCAACTCTGTTCTCCCACTTGGTGACAGTATACTTTAAATACATCTCACTCCTATTTGAAGTTTCTTTTCATTTACTTTTACCAATTAAAACAGTACCTTTTGGGGAAATGACAAGAATAAGAGTGGCTAAGAACATTTTCTATGGAGCAGGCACTAGCAGATACTTTTATTTAATCCTAATAAAAACTCTGTGAGATAGGTACTATTATTATCCCATTTTCCTGACAAAGAATCTGGGCCAGGCAAAGAAATAAGGGATATAGAATCCATTTCAGAGTTATCTTCCTATTTCTAAGAGTTATGTCAGACAGGAAAAAATGTGAGAAGAATGCAAAATTCTATCATGTGTGATGTTAAAGTTAAAACAAGTTAAATTAGGTAAAGGATAGGATGGATAGTCACTGAAATTTATTTAGAATCAGAAGGATATTAAAATGAGATGAAAACGTAAAATCCAAGGAAGGTGTAAGAAAACTTAGATATATTTTAGGTTGGAAATTGCAGATGCAGATTGTCAGGAAGAGTTAGATAATAGTTTATCTTGAACCCAGAGAAGACCAAGTACCTGTATAGGATTTGGAGTACCAGTTGTTACTATTAAAAAAACAACTCATGGTGCTGGTCACTCATGGAAGAGGATAACCCTAGATGTCAGCAGTCTTAGTCTCATTTCCTAAGGTGAGGGGGAGAAGAATCTCTTCTTGATAAACAACCTCAGTCTGCTCTGATGGTAACTCCAACTATGTTTGAGGTCTTAATATTGTTTCCTTTGTCCATTGGCTCTCAAGCATGAAGTAGATTTGCCCATTTTAGAATTGCTGCTCACCTCACAGAATGGCTGAACTCAAGGCTTTTACATTATCTGTGTTTTAGGACAAAACTGTCTCTGAGTAGTTGAGGCTACAATAAAGCAATGAGTCTCAGACTTTAATGTGCCTCAGAATCACCCAAAGGCTTGTTAAAACAATAAATGCTGGAGAGGGTGTGGAGAAAAGGGAACACTCTTGCACTGCTGGTGGGAATGTGAATTGGTTCAGACACTATGGAGAACAGTATGGAGGTTCCTTAAAAAACTACAAATAGAACTACCATATGACCCAGCAATCCCACTACTGGGCATATACCCTGAGAAAACCAAAATTCAAAAAGAGTCATGTACCAAAATGTTCATTGCAGCTCTATTTACAATAGCCCGGAGATGGAAGCAACCTAAGTGCCCATCATCGGATGAATGGATAAAGAAGATGTGGCACATATATATACAATGGAATATTACTCAGCCATAAAAAGAAACGAAATTGAGCTATTTGTAATGAGGTGGATAGACCTAGAGTCTGTCCTACAGAGTGAAGTAAGTCAGAAAGAGAAAGACAAATACCGTATGCTAACACATATATATGGAATTTAAGAAAAAAAAATGTCATGAAGAACCTAGGGGTAAGACAGGAATAAAGACACAGACCTACTAGAGAATGGACTTGAGGATATGGGGAGGGGGAAGGGTGAGCTGTGACAGGGCAAGAGAGAGTCATGGACATATACACACTAACAAACCTAAGGTAGATAGGTAGTGGGAAGCAGCTGCATGGCACAGGGATATAGGCTCCGTGCTTTGTGACCGCCTGGAGGGGTGGGATAAGGAGGGTGGGAGGGAGGGAGACGCAAGAGGGAAGAGATATGGGAACATATGTATATGTATAAAAAAAAAAAAGTTGGACCCCTCCTCTAGAGTTTCTGATGAGCCAGGACCCATTATTTGCATTTCTAACAACTTCTAAAGTAATGCCAATGCTGCTGATCTGGGGACCACACGTTGAGAATCACTGCTTTCTTTAGTGGGTAAGTCTTTTACCCTTGTTAAGGTTAGAAGTAAATATGGAAATGATGAAATTTGTTAAATGCTTAGTATTTTTGTATTAAGTTTAGGAATAATCAGTGTATTTGGTCTTTAAAATATTTGTTATATTTCAGAGAATTAGGCCTATTAGAGTGCATACAAATTAGTCTAAGAATCTAATTGAAGATGAATACTTATGTAATTGTTTTTTGAGTGATTTTAAGTTAAAAGGTGCAAGTATTTGGCTTAATTTTGAAACTATTGGAATGTTTAAGAGAACTTAACATTCATTATATTTAAAACTTTATTGTAATGTATTTACTAGAGTTAAGTTTTTAGAAAGGTTTTCTTGTTAGAGGCAATTAAAGTGTTTACGATAGTAGATGTATAAATACAATTTAGTATATATATGTGAGAGAATTTAATTACTCGTTTGTATTTAAGGATATTTAGTTTGTTTTCTGTTTGAGTTGATCAACTATCAAAAGCACCTTAGAAAGTGTGTTATATTTACTAGTTTTATAAATAGAATACACTTACAGTTGAAGGCTTAAAGGAAAACTAGATTTTTATATTTGTACTTCAATAAATCAAACATTAGTTAAAAAGTAAAGTAACTGCAAATAGTTTTTTTCTGTGTTTATAAAGACTCCCTAATGGCCATCAGCAAACTTACATTAAGAGACACTTGATACATTTTTTTGAATGAATGAATATTAGTACAAAAAAGGGGCATGTTTTAAGACCAAATTAATGTATTAGAGAAAGGCCAAAAATTAGCCTTTGTTTTCTAGCAATCAGTGAAAAAGGGAAATGTGATCAGACATAAATCACAGTGTCACTAAAATAAAGATAAACCCGTTGCTTAGGGGGGTAAGAAAAACGCAACTTTTCCTGATAGAATAAAGAGAAAAAATTCTCATGGAATTCTAATATAGCAAAAAGTGTCCTTATCAGATATCTTTATAGTAAATACAGATTCTAATTTCAAAAAGCTATTTTTTTTAACACCGTTCTTTAATGTAGTTCAGTGGTGAGACAACAAAATGCAAGGTAGTAAAAACAGTTCTACACAGGACAAAAACAATTAACCCAAATATGCAGTTATCTGATGGTTTGTCTTAACTGAGGGGTAGGTGCTAGATTATAAACTTTGGTAAAACTAATGCATGCTAACTATGAAGAAGTCATACATAACAAATATTAAAGCTTAAAAGCCACCTCCAATCCAACTATATAGTGATGTCATTAATGTTAGGGTAGGCATTATTGTTAAGATCTGTTTTATGAATATATACGTATAAAATGATGGATAGATGGTTAGAGGGAAAGAGTGACTGAAAGATATTTGTTTGCCTTAAGGAAGTATTTCTTAAATGGTGTGTCTAAAGTTAAGCAGAATCTGCAAAAATATTAAGAGATTGGTATTATTGTGACATTCTTCTTTCAGTTTTAGGTGGGGTTTCTTTAACTCTTTGAGGTAACATGAGCAGTGTCATCTCCCATATTTCGTCTCCCCACCTCCTGATATTCATTACATCATATTTACAATTCTCATACTTACATAGCGCTGTCATACTTACACCAGTCACAAATAGTTTTTCCACTACATAATTGTTCAGTGCTCCCTGCTACTCCTTTGATCATTCCTAGAGTTTTTATTTTGATAATTTCGTATAATTTCATTCTTGTGGCATTGAATAATGTTTCAGTAAAGAGGTCTTAAGCAAGCTACACTGTTTTCTTTTTCTTCTAGTAGGTGATTTGCTTCTTATGCATGAATTCCTGAAGAACTTTTATTTTCCAAGCATTTTAATTTAATCAGGAGCAGAAACAGGAATGACTAGATGTGTGTGCACAGGTATGTGTATGTGTAATAGCCTTTTAGAGAGTAGTCACTATATGGAACAGCCCTGGTCTTGAGATAGAAGGAAAAAAGACCTTAGAAGTTTAATGTTGGGTCTTAACACTTCTACCTGAAAGACTCATGGTTTCTGTTCACGTTTCCTTGGGAAAAACAAGTCACATAGCCAAGTCTGACATCAGTGGGATGGTACAGTGTATTTTATATTCCTCCCCAGGGAGGAATATAGAGTATTTAGTAACTGTAAGGTGGTCTATCACAATGACTACCTTAGAAAACAATTCGTTTGACAGAGATTTGAAGACGCTAGTGTTACTGTCACGGGTAGGGAGTTGTATAAAGAAGCCTGTTTCTTCTGTCAGTTATTCAGTCTGCAAGTTTAATCCTTTCAAAAGCTCTACTAACAGTCCTTCTCAAATTTATTGTGGATGCAACGGTGAATCAGTTCTGGAGTGAAACGCGAGATCCTGCCGCCACAGTAAGCTCCCAGGTGATGCCAATGCTGCTGGTCCTTGGAACACAATTTTAAATAGCAAGGCTCTATAGCACTCTGTATCATGGATCTTTTCACTTAGAAGTGAGCCACACACAACACAAAAATTCCTTGGCTGGGTAGAGGAAAGGAGCATTAAAGGGGAACAAAAAACAGGTTAGAGACCAAGGAGTGTGAGATGTTACCAAATGAAAGGAAAGGTGAGCATTGATAAGGAATTAGTTGGGTGCTTCATAAAGTTCAAATAAAATAAAATTGAAAAAGACTATCAAATTTGCCCTTTAGTTTATTCTCCTTTGCAGGTTTAGGGAACTGGGAAGACAGAAGACATTGCAGTACATTGTGGAATCAGTAGGAGGTGATGGAGTAAAGACAGTGAAAGTAGACTCTTATTTCCAAAAATTCGACTATGAAAAGAAGCAGAAACATAGGCTGATATCTAGAGGAGGATGGTTACAAAGTTCAAGAAAAATTGAGGGATATTTTTAAAAGTTTATTTCTGTTTTGACTATGGATAAGCAGTCAATAGCAAGTGAAAGGTTGAAAGTACAGGCATTTTTTCCTGTACTACTTCACTATAGATGGGATCAGTTAATTAGAAAAACAGTAATCAGCATATTTTTTTAGTTTAGAAGATGCTTTTCAAAGTTTAAAATCTATATTATTGAGTTTGAAAATATTGACTCCCAGCTCAATATTTTTATTTTTATTTTATTTTATTTTTTTAACATCTTTATTGGAGTATAATTGCTTTACAATGGTGTGTTAGTTTCTGCTTTATAACACAGTGAATCAGCTATACATATGCATACATCCCCATACCTCCTCCATCTTGTGTCTCCCTCCCACCCTCCCTATTCCATCCCCCTAGGTGGTCACAAAGCACCGACTTGATCACCCTGTGCTATGCGGCTGCTTCCCACTACCTATCTATTTTACATTTGGTATTATATATAAGTCCATGTCACTCTCTTACTTCATCCCAGCTTACCTTTCCCCCTCCCCATGTTCTCAACTCCATTCTCTACCTCTGCGTCTTTATTCTTGTCCTGCTCCTAGGTTCTTCAGAACCATTTAAAAATTTTTTTTAGATTCATATATATGTATTAGCATACGGTATTTGTTTCTCTCTTTCTGACTGACTTCACTCTGTATGACAGACTCTAGGTCCATCCACTTCACTACAAATAACTCAGTTTTGTTTCTTTTTATGGCTGAGTAATAGTCCATTGCATATATGCGCCACATCTTCTTTATCCATTCATCTGTCGATGGACACTTAGGTTGCTTCCATGTCCTGGCTATTGTAAATAGAGCTGCAGTGAGCATTGTGGTACATGACTCTTTATGAATTATGGTTTTCTCAGGGTATATGCCCAGTACTGGGATTGCTGGGTATTATGGTAGTTCTATTTTTAATTTTTTAAGGAACCTCCATACTGTTCTCCATAGTGACTGTATCAATTTACATTCCCACCAGCAGTGCAAGAGGGTTGCCTTTTCTCCACACTCTCTCCAGCATTTATTGTTTCTGGATTTCTTGATGATGGCCATTCTGACTGGTGTGAGGCGATACCTCATTGTGGTTTTGCTTTGCATTTCTCTAATGATTAGTGATGTTGAGTATCCTTTCATGTGTTTGTTGGCAATCTGTATATCTTCTTTGGAGAAATGTCTGTTTAGGTCTACTGCCCATTTTTGGATTGGGTTGTTTGTTTTTTTGATATTGAGTTGCATGAGCTGCTTGTACATTTTGGAGATTAATCCTCTGTCAGTTGCTTCATTTGCAAATATTTTCTCCCATTCTGAGGGCCGTCTTTTCGTCTCGTTTATGGTTTTCTTTGTGGTGCAAAAGCTTTTAAGTTTCATTAGGTCCCATTTGTTTATTTGTGTTTCTATTTCCATTTCTCTAGGAGGTGGGTCAAAAAGGATCTTGCTGTGATTTATGTCATAAAGTGTTCTGCCTATGTTTTCCTCTGTGAGTTTTATAGTGTCTGGCCTTACATGTAGATGTTTAATCCATTCTGAGTTTATTTTTGTGTATGGTGTTAGGGAGTGTTCTAATTTCATTCTTTTACATGTAGCTGTCCAGTTTTCCCAGCACCACTTATTGAAGAGGCTGTCTTTTCTCCATTATATATTCTTGCCCCCTTTATCAAAAATAAGGTGACCATGTGTGTGTGTTGGGCTTATCTCTGGGGTTTCTGTCGTGTTCCGTTGATATATATTTCTGTTTTTGTGCCAGTAACATACTGTCTTGATTACTGTAGCTTTGTAGTATACTCTGAACTCCGGGAGCCTGGTTCCTCCAGCTCTGTTTTTCTTTCTCAAGATTGCTTTGGCTATTCGGGGTCTTTTGTGTTTCCATACAAACTGTGAAATATTTTGTTCTAGTTCTGTGAAAAATGCCATTGGTAGTTTGATAGGAATTGAATTGAATCTGTATATTGCTTTGGGTACTATAGTCATTTTCACAATGTGGATTCTTCCAATCCAAGAACATGGTATATCTCTCCATCTGTTTGTATCATCTTTAATTTCTTTCATCAGTGTCTTATAGTTTTCTGCATACAGGTCTTTTATCTCTTTAGGTAGGTTTATTCCTAGGTATTTTATTCTTTTTGTTGCAGTGGTAAATGGGAGTGTTTCCTTAATTTCTGTTTCAGATTTTTCATCGTTAGTGTATAGGAATGCAAGAGATTTCTGTGCATTCATTTTGAATCCTGCTCCTTTAGCAAATTCATTGATTAGCTCTAGAGTTTTCTGGTAGAGTCTTTAGGATTCTTTATGTATAGTGTCATGTCATCTGCAAACAGTGACAGCTTTACATCTTCTTTTCCAAGTTGGATTCCTTTTATTTCTTTTTCTTCTCTGATTGCTGTGGCTAAAACTTCCAAAACTGTGTTGAATAAGAGTGGTGAGAGTGGGCAGCCTTGTCTTGTTCCTGATCTTAGTGAAAATGATTTCAGTTTTTCAGCATTGAGAATGATGTTGGCTGTGGGTTTATCATATATGGCCTTTATTATGTTGAGGTAAGCTACCTCTATGCCTACTTTCTGGAGGGTTTTTATCATAAATGGGTGTTGAATTTTGTCAGAAGTTTTTTCTGCATCTGTTGAGATGGTCATATGGTTTTTATCCTTCAATTTGTTAATATGGTGTATTACATTGATTGAATTGCGAATACTGAGGAATCCTTGCATTCCTGGGATAAACCCCACTTGATCATGGTGTATGATCCTTTTAATGTGCTGTTGGATTCTGTTTCCTAGTATTTTGTTGAGGATTTTTGCATGTATATTCATCAGTGATATTGGTCTGTAATTTTCGTTTTTTTGTAGTACCTTTGTCTGGTTTTGGTATCAGGGTGATGGTGGCCTCGTAGAATGAGTTTGGGAGTGTTCCTCCCTCTGCTATATTTTGGAAGAGTTTGAGAAGGATAGGTGTTAGCTCTTCTCTAAATGTTTGATAGAACTCACCTGTGAAGCCATCTGGTTCTGGGCTTTTGTTTGTTGGAAGATTTTTAATCTCATTCTCAATTTCAGTGCTTGTGATTGGTCTGTTTATGTTTTCTATTCCTTCCTGGTTCAGTCTTGGAAGGTTATACCTTTCTAAGAATTTGTCCATTTCTTCCAGGTTGTCCATTTTATTGGCATAGAGTTGCTTGTAGTAATCTCTCATAATCCTTTGTGTTTCTGCAGTGTCAGTTGTTACTTCTCCTTTTTGATTTCTAATTCTATTGATTCGAGTCTTCTCCCTTTTTTTCTTGATGAGTCTGACTAAAGGTTTATCAATTTTGTTTATCTTGTCAAAGAACCAGCTTTTAGTTTTATTGATTTTTGCTATTGTTTCCGTCATTTCTTTTTCATTTATTTCTGATCTGATCTTTATAATTTCTTTCCTTCTGCTAACTTTGGAAGGTTTTTTGTTCTTCTTTCTCTAATTGCTTTAGGTGTAAGGTTAGGTTGTTTATGTGAGATTTTTCTTGTTTCTTGACATAGGATTGTATTGCTATAGACTTCCCTCTTAGAGCTTTTGCTGCATCACGTAGGTTTTGGGTCATGGTGTTTTCATTGTCATTTGTTTCTAGGTATTTTTTGATTTCCTCTTTGATTTCTTCAGTGACCTCTTGGTTATTAAGTAATGTATTGTATAGCCTCCATGTGTTCGTATTTTTCACAGATTTTTTTTCCTGTAATTGACATCTAGTCTCATAGCTGTGGCCGGAAAAGATACTTGATATGATTTCTGTTTTCTTAAATTTACCAAGGCTTGATTTCTGACCCGGGATGTGATCTGTCCTGGAGAATGTTCCATGAGCACTTGAGCCGAAAGTGTATTCTGTTGATTTTGGGTGGAATGTCCTTTATCAGTTAAGTTCCATCTTATTTAATGTATCATTTAAAGCTTGTGCTTCCTTATTTATTTTCATTTTGGATGATGTGTCCATTGGTGAAAGTGGGGTGTTAAAAGTGCCTTACTATGATTGTGTTACTGTCGATTTCCCCTTTAATGGCTGTTAGTATTTGCCTTATGTATTGAGGTGCTCCTATATTGGGTGCATAAATATTTACAATTGTTATATCTTCCTCTTGGATTGATCCCTTGATCATTATGTAGTGTCCTTCTTTGTCTCATGTCATAGTCTTTGTTTTAAAGTCTATTTTGTCTGATATGAGAATTGCTACTCCAGCTTTCTTTTGATTTCCATTTGCATGGAATATCTTTTTCCATCCCCCTCACTTTCAGTCTGTATGTGTCCCTAGGTCTGAAGTGGGTCTCTTGTAGACAGTATATATATGGGTCTTGTTTTTATATCTGTTCAGCCAGTCTATGTCTTTTGGTTGGAGCATTTAATCCATTTACATTTAAGGTAGTTATCGATATGTATGTTCCTATTACCATTTTGTTAATTGTTTTGGGTTTGTTATTGTAGGTCTTTTCCTTCTCTTGTGTTTCCTGCCGAGAGAAGTTGCTTTAGCATTTGTTGTAAAACTGGTTTGGTGGTGTTGAATTTTCTTAGCTTTTGCTTGTCTGTAAAGGTTTTAATTTCTCCATCGAATCTGAATGAGATCCTGGCTGGGTAGAGTAGTCTTGGTTGTAGGTTTTTTCCTTTCATCACTTTAAATATGTCCTGCCACTCCCTTCTGGCTTGCAGAGTTTCTCCTGAAAGATCAGCTGTTAACCTTATGGGGATTCCCTTGTATGTTATTTGTTGTTTTTCCTTTGTTGCTTCTAATATTTGTTCTTTGTATTTAATTTTTGATAGTTTGATTAGTATGTGTCTTGGTGTGTTTCTCCTTGGATTTATCCTGTACGGGACTCTCTGTGCTTCCTGGACTTGATTGACTCTTTCCTTTCCTATGTTAGGGAAGTTTTCCCTATAATCTCTTCAAATATTTTCTCAGTCCCTTTCTCTCTTCTTCTTCTGGGACCCCTATAATTCGAATGTTGGTGTGTTTAATGTTGTCCCAGAGGTGTCTGAGACTGTGCTCAATGCTTTTTAATTCTTTTTTGTTTATTCTGTTCTGCAGTAGTTATTTCCATTATTTTATCTTCCAGTTCACTTTTCCGTTCTTCTGCCTCAGTTATTCTGCTATTGATTCCTTCTAGAGAATTTTTAATTTCATTTATTGTGTGGTTCATCATTGTTTGTTTGCTCTTTAGTTCTTCTAAGTAGTTGTTCAGCGTGTCTTGTATTTTCTCCATTCTATTTCCAAGATTTTGGATCATCTTTACTACCCTTATGCTTAATTCTTTTTCAGGTAGACTGCCTATTTCCTCTTCATTTGTTTGGTCTGGTGGGTTTTTACCTTGCTCCTTCATCTGCTGTGTGTTTCTCCGTCTTCTCATTTTGATTAACTTACTGTGTTTGGGGTCTCCTTTTTGCAGCCTGCAAGTTCATAGTTCCCGTTATTTTTGGTGTCTGCCCCCAGTGGGTAAGGTTGGTTCAGTAGGTTGTGTAGGCTTCCTGCTGGATGGGACTGGTGCCAGTGTTCAGGTGGATGAGGCTGCATCTTGTCTTTCTGGTCGGCAGGCCCGCGTCTGGTGGTGTGTTTTGGGGTGTCTGCGAAAATACGATTTTAGGCAGCCTCTCTTCTAATGGGTGGAGTTGTGTTCCTGTCTTGCTAGTTGTTTGGCGTAGGGTGTCCAGCACTGTAGCTTGCTGGTCGTTGAGTGGAGCTGGGTCTTCACGTTGAGATGGAGATCTCTGGGAGAGCTTTCACCATTTGATATTACGTGGAGCCGGGAGGTGTCTGGTGGACCAATGTCCTGAACTCAGCTCTCCCACCTCAGAGGCACAGGCCTGACACCCAGCCAGAGCACCAAGACCCTATCAGCCGCATGGCTCAGAAGAAAAAGGGGGGGAGAGAGAGAGAAAAAAAATAACATGGAAGAAAGAGAAAAGAAAAAGTTATTCGAATAAAAAATATAAAATAATTATTAAAAATAAAAAATTAAAATGTAATAAAGAAAAAAAAAGAAAGAAGAGAGCAACCAAACTAAAAAACAAATCCACCAATAATAACAAGAGCTAAAAACTATACTAAAAAACCCCCCAAAAAACGGACAGACAGAACCCTGGGACAAATGATAAAAGCAAAGCTATACAGACAGAATCACACAAAGAAGCATACACGTACACAGTCACAAAAAGAGAAAAAGGAAAAAAATATATATATATCGTTGCTCCCAAAGTCCACCGCCTCAATTTTGGGATGATTCATTGTCTATTCAGGTATTCCACAGATGCAGGGTACATCAAGTTGATTGTGGAGATTTAATCCGGTGCTCCTGAGGCTGCTAGGAGAGATTTCCCTTTCTCTTCTTTGTTCGCACAGCTCCCAGGGTTCAGCTTTGGATTTGCCCCGCCTCTGCGTGTAGGTCGCCTGAGGGCGTCTGTTCTTCGCTCAGACCGCACGGGGTTAAAGGAGCGGCTGATGCGGGGGCTCTGGCTCACTCAGGCGGGGGGGGGAGGGAGGGGTACGGATGCAGGGCAGGACGTTGCAGCAGCCTGAGGCGCTGTGTGTTCTCCTGGGGAAGTTGTCCCTGGATCACGGGACCCTGGCAGTGGCGGGCTGCACAGGCTCCCAGGAGGGGAGGTGTGGACAGTGACCTGTGCTCGCACACAGGCTTCTTGGTGGCGGCAGCAGCAGCCTTAGCGTCTCATGCTCGTCTCTGGTGTCCACACTGATAGCCGTGGCTCCTGCCCATCTCTGGAGCTCGTTTAGGTGGTGCTCTGAATCCCCTCTCCTTGTGCACCCCGAAACAATGGTCTCTTGCCTCTTAGGCAGGTCCAGACTTTTTCCCAGACTCCCTCCCAGCTAGCTGTGGCACACTAGCCCCCTTCAGGCTGTGTTCACGCAGCCATCCCCAGTCCTTTCCCTGGGCTACTACCGAAGCCAGAGCCTCAGCTCCCAGCCCCCTCCTGCCCCAGCAGGTGAGCAGACAAGCCTCTTGGGCTGGTGAGTGCTGGTTGTCACCGACCCTTTGTGCGTTAATCTCTTTGTTTTGCCCTCTGCACCCCTGTTGCTGTGCTCTCCTCCGTGGCTCCGAAGCTTCTTCCCCCCGCCACCCCCCCCATCTCTGCCAGTGAAGGGGCTTCCTAGTGTGTGGAAACATTTCCTCCTTCACAGCTCCCTCCCCGAGGTGCAGGTCCTGTCCCTGTTCTTTTATCTCTGTTTTTTCTCTTTTTTTTTCCCTACCCAGGTACGTGGGGAGTTTCTTTCCTTTGGGAAGTCTGAGGTCTTCTGCCAGCGTTCAGTAGGTGTTCTGTAGGAGTTGTTCCACATGTAGGTGTATTTCTGATGTATTTGTGCGGAGGAAGGTGATCACCACGTCTTACTCTTCCGCCATCTTGAAGGTCTATGTCAGTATTTTTAAATCATCAAACTTTTTATCAGTAGCTACTACCAAAATTACAGGTGTTTTTTCATATTTTAAACCTCATACAGTTTTCATTGTTGGTTTTCAGCCTTGCTTCTTCCAGTTTGCCTTTCCCATTCTATTACCAACATGATTTTTAATTTAAAGTCTGATACTGCTTTCTCAGTTCTCTACTTAAAAATCTTTTGGGACTTCTCCGTCTGGTTATAGCAAGCTAGGTAATTCAGATTGTCCTGCTGAGAACAATTTAAAAAGCTGGGCCAGTCATTAAAAAGTCTACAAATAACAAATCCTGGAAAGGATGTGGAGAAAAGGGAACTCTCCTATGCTGTTGGTGGGAATGTAAATTGGTGCAGCCACTGTGGAAAACAGTATGAAGTTTCCTTAGTAAACTGAAAATAGAGTTGTCGTATGATCCAGCAATCTGACTCCTGGGCATATATCTGGTGAAAACTCTAGTTTTGAAAGATACATGCAACCCAATGTTCACAGCAGCACTGTTTACAATAGCCAAGACATGGAAGCAACCTAAATGCCTATCGACAGATGAATGGATAAAGATGTGGTATATATGCCCAATAAAATACTACTCAGCCATAAAAAAGAATGAAATAATGGCATTTGCAGCAACTTGGATGGACCTAGAGATTATGATACTAAGTGAACTAAAGTCAGAAAGAGAAAGACAAATACCATATGATATTGCCTATATGTGGGATCTAAAATATACAAATGAACTTATATACAAAACAGAGGCAGACTCATAGGCTTAGAAAACAAATGTATGGTTACCAAAGGGTAAGGGAGGTGGGGGAGGGACAAAGTAGGAGTTTGGGATTAGCAGGCATAAACTACTATATATAAAATAGATAAACAAGGTCCTACTGTATAGCACAGGAACTATATTCAATATCCTGTAATAAACCACAATGGAAAAGAATATGAAAATGAATATGTATATATATGTATAACTAAATCACTTTCCTGTATATCAGAAACTAACACAATATTGTAAATCAACTATACTTCAATTATAAATAAATAAATAGCTGAGTGAAAACAAAGCACATTTTATTGAGGGTATTAGAATGCTAACTGATATGACTAGATTAGGATCTGAGTGCTGACAGAGGCCCAAGGAGGAGCAGCTCCAATTTGGGATTGCTTTTTTTCCCCTGGGGGTTGTGTTGATTCCAGAAGCAGCAGCTGAGAGATTAAGAGGTGCTTTTGGTAGCCTGTTGGGTATAAGGAGACAGGGACAGAGTATAAGACCCACCACAGGAGAGGGGTGAACTCCTCTCACTTAGGACCCCAAAATGCTGTATCTTAGGATACAGAAAAACTGAAGTGGCTAGGCTCTCATAGGATGGTAGCTCAGCTTTAAATTATCATTCCTGTAACTGCATTAATAAGATCTGGTATTGCTAGTGTCCTCAAGTATTTGGCAGAAGCAAACATCTTTTCTGGAGAAATACAGCTTTCTTTGTGTCAAATTCTGTCTATAGACCATTTTTCAAATTTAGTATCTGGTATATAAAATATAATTAGGCACCTGACAAGATAGCAGAAAAAAACAAGAAAATAGAAACAGATCCACAGGAACTCTGTATCTTGTAGTTATCAGATTTAAAATAGCTGTGTTGAGAATTTTGAGCTAATTAAGAGTTTTGTAGGGGTACAAACTATAAAAAAGAAAAATGGATATTCTAGAATTGAAAAATGTAATCCAGTTTTTTAGATTAATGTAATCTAAAGGTCTTAATTAGGATCTTTGTGGATGAAGTTAACAGCAAATTAGCCATCACAGAAGAGAGAATTAGTGAATTGAAAGATAGGTCAGAAGAAAATATCCAGAATAAAGAGAGAGGGACAAAAAAAAGGAAAATAAAGGAGGGGGTAAGCTTAATACAAAATATAATTAGAAGTTCCTGGGACTTCCCTGGTGGCACAGTGGTTAAGAATCTGCCTGCCAATGCAGGGGACATGGGTGCAATTCCTGTCCGGGAAGATCCCACATGCCACGGAGCAACTAAGCCCGTGCGCCACAACTACTGAGCCTCTGCTCTAGAGCCCATGAGCCACAACTACTGAGCCCACGCATCACAATTGCTGAGCCTGCACGCCACAACTACTGAAGCCCGCGAGCCCTAGAGCCCATGCACCACAACTACTGAGCTCATGCGCCGCAATTACTGAAGCCCGGTTGCTCTAGGGCCCGCATGCTGCAGGTACTGAGCCTACGTGTCACTCCGCAACAAGAGAAGCCACCTCAATGAGAAGCCTGCGCACCACAGCGGAGAGTAGCCCCTGGTTGCCACAACTGAAGAAAGCCCATGCCCAGCAATGAAGACCCAACATAGCCAAAAAAGAAAAAAAAAAGATTTAATTAGAAGTTATAATGTGTGTATATTTGAGTCCCCCAAATGAAAGAAGGGGGGCAAAAGTATTATTTAATGAGAGAATGGCTGAAAACTCCAAGGCTGATGAAATACTTTAATTCACAGATTCAAGCATCCGTATAGGCCCCTAATGGAATCAATACAAATCTCACTAAAGATGAAAAATCTTAAAAGCAATCAGAACAAGTAGTCAATGATGTAGTGATAAGATTGACAGTTGATTTCTCAACAGAAACAGTGGAAACTAAACGGCAGGGGAAAATACCTACCAGCTTAGAATCCATCCCCTGTGAAATTACCCAGAGCTGCAATTAAAATGGTAAATATGAGGGCAAAACTAAATGAATGTTGACTATCTAGAAAAATAATAATGTCTCACAGTGTTTTTAAATACACATACATGTAATTAAAGTATGTACTAACAATTGCATATAAGTCTTGGTAAAGGCACATAGTTTTTAACATCCTTACATTATCCAGAAAGATGATAAAAGTGCTAATTAATATTAGATAGTGAAAACTAGTAATTTAGGCTGTAATCTATGGGATGACCACTAACATAATAGTTAAAGAGTATGTCAAACTTTAAGGCAAAAAATATTGTAAGAAAAGTTTCAATATACTGGGAAGATGTAATCTAAAACAATTAGTAGGTGTTCAGTTCTTAATTTGTATGAACCTAATATCACGGTCTCAAAATATAGTAAGCAAAGTAAGGAGACTTAGGAGGACCTGAATAACCCACAATCATAGTGGGAGATTTTAACAGTCTCTATCAGTAATTTAAAGAATAAGCATGCAGAAGCAAACCAATATGGATGTAGAAGATTTGAACAACACAATCAGCAAACTTAATCTCATGGATGTGGAGATAGGAGTGTGTGTATGTATGCATATCCACACATACGCACAAACACACATATAACACTACCCTACAGTACAGAATACACATTCTTTTCAAGCATGTATGGAGCATTTACTAAATTTATATGTGATTATAAAGCAAGTTTCAACGAATTTTATAGGTTTTAACTATTTAAGAGTATTTTCTTTCACCACAGTACAATTAAGCTAGAACTCAGTAACCAAAAGATAAAAATTTTAAATTGTCATAGATTGGCAAATTAAACAATATTCTCTAAATAGCAAAAGAAGAAATAGGGTAAAAGCCATAAAATATTTTGGATGGAATTATTAAAATACAATGTATCAAAACTTGTAGGATGCAGTCTAGATGGGAATTTCTTGTTTTAGATTACATATATTAAGATTTTGCTTCTGGTAATGATGGAGTAAAATCTAACTCCCTGCTCTTTCCAATATACCAGATAATTATATCTCAGGGAAAGTCATATATATTCATTTATTTATCAGATATTTATTGAACACCTACCATATGTCATACTTACTACTGTATTAGGTGCTTGGTATATAGCATTCTCAGCCTCAGCAGTGTTGACATTTTGTGACATTGTTCTTTTTGGGGGGACTGTTGTGTGCATTGTTTAGCACACAATGTTTAGCAGTATCCACAGCCTATACCCATTAGATGCCAGTAATACTCCTTCATTTTGATAACTAAAATTGTGCCTTGGTTTTCTCAGTTGTAAAATGGGGATAATAATGATACCTACTTTATAAGGTTGATGAATTAGGTAAGACAATAAGTAAATATAAAGTCCTTAGAACAGTGCCTGGAATATGCTAGGCACTTGGTAAATGTTAACTATTATTTTGATTGTCAAATATCTATGCATTTCTAAACTGTAATAATTTTTGTAAAGAAGAAAAATAGGACCTCTCCTTTCCATACTCCCAATCTAGATTCATGTTTGCTGGCAACTGTCTTTAAAAGGGTATTATAAAGTTACCATGTAAGAGAGGGTATTATAAAGTTACCAAGTAAGAGACTGGACTAGGTAACAACTGTGATCACTTTCAACTCTCAGTTATTGTGATTATATTTTCATATTGATAGAAAAGAATGATCAGTGTATTTCGTTGTACTCTGGTACTTATATTTGTGAATACATGTTTTAATATTGGTTATTAAAATAATTTTAGAACTATTTTTATAATATTATTACAATATATTTTACAATTTTAAATTATTAAAGTGAATACTTTCAATTTGTTTGAAACTCTAAACTGCAGAAAACTGGTATATTAGTTTTTTTGCTCTGAACTGCACTCCATGGCGAACTTTTGAAAATGGTAGTGCAGTTGCAAACTTAATTGTGATTAAATGTTTAATGAACTCCTTAACGGATTGAAAAACTACTGTTAGACAAATAAGTGTAGACTAACGTTTACTCCTGAAATCAATTAAGAAGGGATATATATTAGTAGTTAAAAGTAATCTGTAATTGTATTTTGCATTGCTTTTAAATTGCAAAATGAGGAAAGTGTTTTTGGCTCCTGCTGTTTATGAAATAGCAGAAATAAATTTAAAAAATTTATTTAAAAATAGTTTTAATGTTTTATCACAAAAATCAAATTCACATATATGCTGTTCATTGGAGAAAATATTAGAATATAGTGATAAGCAAAAATATTGTCTTTCACTAAGAATTGTACCATTTTGCATTCTCACCATACCTTTAGAAAAATGCTTCTTTTTCTACAGCCAGACTGTATATATATATTTTTTTCCTTTGTCCACTTTTCTTAAAAAAAAAAAATGGCTATAAGAATTGTGGCAGTTCTAGGTACAGTTCAAGTTGTAGCTTCAAAACATTAGTTCATTCAAATGTGATGCTTGCCTTTGTCAGGCTCTTTGTTAGGTACTGAGAGGTCGTGAACAAAGCAAGCACGGTGTTTTATAGGTTACAGTTTAGTGGGAGAGATTTAAAAAGAAACTTTAAACTGTGCTAGATGCTGTGAAGGAGACAAAGATGCTCTGTGACTAATAACAGAGATCTGGCTTAGCCTGGGTGATCAGGAAGGTTTTAGGACAGCCTTTTTAAGTATTGCAGAGCTAACTGACTTCTTTCGGATTCAGACTTGATTGTTAATATTATTTTTGTTACTGTTAATGCTTCATTAGAACCATTCACCCAACTGAGCTAATTAGATACATATAAGCAAACTCTGGTATGGTCAAAATGTCAGTTAAGATTGGATAGGTGGAGAGCAATGAAGTAGATATTTTCTAGATTCTTTAGGCTTAGGTAGAACTAATTTTTCTTTGAAAATTACTGTTTTAATCTTATAAAAAATGAGTGTGAGTATAGCATTTTGCTATGTTTACTGTCTTACTCAGTTTTGAGTTTTTTATTAGTGTTTTAGAGATTGATTTTTTTTTTAGAGATTTTATTTAAAATTGTTTAGATAGGAGTGGTATTTTATCAGTTCAGTGCAATCTTTGTTACATGACGTATAGATGAGAAGATTAACAGTGCAAAATTTAAACTAAAACAGATACCATAAACTTGGTGGTAATGATGTGTTCAAGTGAAATGTCTTGATAAGCAAGTGAAAAATAGTTGGCACTCTATCTGAAATGAAGTGCATAAAAGTATGTTTGTATATGAAAGAGTATCTTAATCTACTTCATGGTATATGTAAGGAATTCAGTAATTTAATACAAAAGACAACTCTGTCTTTTACTATGATTGTAGAAGTAGAAACACTGTGAAGATTAATGTTACATATTTCAGAATTGGTTTGGTTAATAATAATAATCTTCAAATATAGTTTTATTATAATCAGGTTAGATGTGTTGAAAGATATGGCCCTTAACTTACTTTTTAATACCTTCCTTTCAGCTGACAGTTACTTAGGTTTTGAATTGACTTCCAGTTAGGTTTTGAATTGACTTCCAGTTATTAATAGTGTTTCATACTGGTCAGTTCGTAAAGCAAGCAGGAAGGAAGTACATTTACTTATTTTGATACTCGGTTGTATTTTAGAGTAGAGAATCCTACGTAGCAAGCTGTATTACTGGTGAATCCAGTAGATATCTGCCCAGTGAGCTCTATTTAGCAGTCCTTGACATTACTGTGAAAGGAAAATGAATTTAATAGAGTTTTGCATCATTTTTTTTTTCAGACACTGGCCAAAAGAAGACCCTAGACAAGAAAGATGGGAGAAGAATGTCTTTTCAGAAACCCAAAGGGACTACTGAATATACTGTAAGTTATTTGTTTTGAAAAAGCTGATATCTCTTTGTGATAGTCTTATTTGAGACATTCTTTGTTTATGCTGTAAATAAGACAAAGGTTCCTAATTGCCTTATTTTAAAAACCTGTACACCACTTTCGATAACTGCTTTACTAATAATAATGATACTTCAGTTCTTAACTGTATTTTAGGATCTTTTTTCCTTAAAGGAAAATTTTATTAAGTGTGATATAAAGATAATTATTCTAGCAAATTTAACAAAATGATAATTTACTTGGAGTTAAAGTTCCTGTGGTACAATAATTTTTTATTAGGTTAGACTTTTAGGGAAATATTTACTTTTTTAGAAATGTGATCTTCATTATATTCCCAGCAGTGCTAACGATAATGAAAATGGCAGATAGAATACGGAAAAAACAAGTTGCTATTAATTTTCCAGAATAACCTCTCACATTAGATTATTTACACTGATTTATGGCTAAGTTTCTGTGTTCTTGAAATGACCCTCAAATTTCCTTGCAGTCAGCTTTTCATATTTCTGGTTACTGTGGAAAACTGAAGTGAGAAATGTACTTTAGTCTGTGATATGCTGCTTCTTTGATTGAATGTAAATGTTGTTAGATAATTTTAACATGTTAAAAATCTCTTATTTTAACTGAGCTTAATTTTGTGTTATTCTAATATGTTATTGTAACTGTATTAAGAAGAAAATAGCAAGTTGAAACAATTTATACATTTGTGTCATCATGAAGTCTTCCAATCTTGGTTTGAGTCTTGATTATTTTTCATAAATTCTAAAAATTGAACAAATTATCAAAACCTTGAGTTATACTTTATTTTCATATACTGTATAATTGACAGTTTGAGATTTTAAGTATTTTAAAAAGGTTTGAAACCAGATAATTTAAGGTAGAATTATATTTACTACTATCAAAAGAATCTCCTCTTAAGCATATTATAAACTCGAGTGTGCTTGTACCTTCTCTGCATGATTGAGAAATTGAGAATATAAATTCAGACAGTAAAATATTGAGTAATGTAGTTTGATGTATTCATTAGTGTTTATTAAGACATAAGACTGTAGGCATAAGGCATAAGATGTTACCTACATACGTAATCCTGTGGTTTTGAAGAATTACAAAAGTTTAGTTGGTTTTGAATTCAGGAGTTTACCAATTTTGTTCTTGTAATTCAATAAAACTTGTGTTATCGGTAGCAAATTTAAATTTAAATTAAGAACCATTATTTTGGGCAAAGGTTAATTGAAACTTGGCCATTTGTATCCTTGGGTTCTGCATCAATGGATTCAACCAACCATGGATAGAAATATTTGGGGGAAAAAAATCCCAGAAAGTTCCAAAAAGCAAAACTTGAACTTCCCTTACTGGCCACTATTTACATACATTGTATTAGGTATTATAAGTAATCTAGAGATGATTTAATGTATATGGAGGATGTGTGTAGGTTATATGCAAATAACTATGCCATTTTATATAAGGGACTTAAGCACCCATGGATTTTGATATCTGTGGGGATCCTGGAACAAATCCCCTGGGATACTGAGGAATTACTATATATTTTTTCTTATGTTATAAATGACCTTTGGGAAATAATCAGTTACTGATAAGAAAAGCTATAAAACATCCTCTAGGAGATCTTTGTTTTCATTTTTTATCCCTTTGTTTTTTCCCGATGCCATATCCTAAAGATAGAAACACATGTGTTTCTAAAACTAAGATATTACTGTCTTCTATTCTTATTATAATTTGTAAAATCTTCATATAATATCTTTATATAAGGTACATAACATGATTTTTGTATTTGGGAAAAATATATTTTTCTGTATTTCTTTTGAAATCTTTCAATATCACAGTGTACTCTCAACATTTACTTATTCTAAAATATTTATGGTTTAGCTTAGATGTATTTTCGGACCACCTAAATATAGTATAAATTAGTCATTGTACCTTAGGTAGCTTTAAAGTTAGAATCATACATAAAAAAAAACATACATATATATTACGTATGTGTTTATATATGCACATACACGCACAGTTTTTAACTATAAAATTACTTTCAGTAGGATCAAGTAGACCTTGAAAATGCTATACATAACCATTTTCTTCCTAGTTAATTTAATATCCCTGTACCATTCTACCGAAAGCCTTGTCTAAGGTCACTAATGATTTTCTAATTATCAAACCTGGTGGCTTTTTCTTTGTTGTTGCATACCACTCACTGTTCCTTCTTTCTTGTTTTACTTTCCTTCTCAATGTTCTTTAATGTACCTTTCAGTGAGGATCTGTGAATGGATAATCAGGCAGTGTCTGAAAAGTCTTCAGTGCACCCTCATTCCTGGTAGTTGAGCTGCCTATAGATTATTAGGTAAACAGTTATTTTCTGTCAGCACTTTTTTTTTTTTTTTTTTTTTCCCGGATGCGCAGGCTAAGTGGCCATGGCTCACGGGCCCAGCCGCTCCGCGGCATGTGGGATTTTCCCGGACCGGGGCACGAACTCGTGTCCCCTGCATCGGCAGGCGGACTCTCAACCACTGAGCCACCAGGGAAGCCCTCTGTCAGCACTTTGAATGTAGTTATCTATTATCTTATGCCCTTCTGTTGCCTTTTTATTTTTGTTCATTTCTAGGCAGTCTTCTTTTTTTAGATTGTTTTCTGAAGTTTACTTCTTGTCCTTACAGTTCTATAGTGCCACTGTGATAAGTCTAGATTCAGACAAATTTTTATCTTACTTACTGTGTTTCTTCACTCTAAGGAATCATGCCATTCATAAATTCTGGAAAATTATCAGCCATTATTTCTTTGATTATGTACTCTCCTTTCTCAATTTATTCTAGAAACTAATTGTACTACATTTTGCTATCATTATGCTTCATTGCCCTGTTCTTGCTAACATTTTGACTGTATCTTACACCTCTTTCACTGGTTGTTCTGCTCTTGTTGATTCCAAATGTGAGTGGTTCCTTGTATCTTTTCACTTTCCCATTTACATTCTGCAACTTGGAGAACTTAAGAACTTTACTATATGAAGTAAGACCCAAACTTTTTTCTATTTCTGCCTTTCTAGATGCTTACATTTCCTACCACCACTTCATATTTAACAAATTATAGCAAACCTTTCACCAGTTTTTTCTTCATTCTTGCCTAATGCTTTATTTTCTTGTTTCTATTTTCCTTCAATCTGTTGTTCATCCAGGTTGGAATTTTTGGATTTAGCATCAGTTGATCATTAATGTTTGCACCTCTGACGTAATACAACTACTGCTCTATTACAACTTCATTCAATCCATTCCTGTTTTCTCTTGAGTCTTATCTGAAAATCTTATACCTTTATCTCTTTCTTTACATTTGTATGACCTTAAGGATGATCTGCTGCTGTAGTATTACATTGGTTTTTCTGCATCCATTCTCTTGTGTCATTAATCATAGACCTGTAGCCATTAATCTAAGATGCCACTCGGCCATGTAACTTCCTTGCTTCATATTGGTGTTTTTATTACTTTCATTACCACAACTGATAGGATCATTGTGAAGATGAAATGTGTGTTAATTAATAAGAACTTTGTAAGCTTCCAGATGTTTCTGCAAAGTAAAATTGGTTTATAGAGAGCTTTTACATACATTATCTCAATAAGGTAGGTGACATACCATCTCATTTCATAGATGAGAAAGTTTGCATGGAAGAAGAGAGCAGGGCTAGATTATTAGTCTGTGTCTTTGGCATCAATTTGGTTTTACAAAACCATTAAAGAAAAAATATATATTGTTTGTTTGTTTGTTTGTTTTTACCCCCACATACATATCTACTTTTCCTGATTTTCGAAGTCTTTTACAGTCTAATTCAAAATGCCTGATTCAATCTCATCCTTTTTTTGAGATCTGGCTCTACTTACCTTCCTAAAATCCTAAATTCATGAGTGTACCCTGGATGGTTTAGGAGGAAGAGATAGTATCCCACAAATGTGTTTTGTTCTTTTCTGTCTCCTAATATGTCAGTTCTATTCTCTTCATTTTGAATGTTCTTCCCTACTCTCTACTTCTCAAATTCCTACCCGTTCTTCAAGATAGCTTTAAATCTTTTCCATAAAGTCTTTCTTGGACAATTTGGAGCAAATATGTTGCTCTGTCTGCTCAGAGCTTCTGTTGCATTTGTTGTTTCACTTAAATTGCTCTTTATCTTTTATATAACCTTTTTTGTCTTTCTTATTTTCTAACTAGATTGTAAATCCCTTATGCACTAAAACCACTTCATTGGACTTCATCATTCTCTACAGCGATGCTTTATGTATAGAGAACTCTAAAGGAATACATTGATCAAATGACTTTCTTTCAGGATAATTGACAATTAAATCCCATGATTTAAGATTTCTATAAATATGATCATTAAAATATACTAATTCAAAAACATATTCCTCAGCTTTCGTTCAAATATATTTTCTAATTTATCTATTTAAATGGAAGATTATGTAAAGATCATTAGAAACAGCACTTTAAGTTTAATACAGGCATACTTTGCTAAAGTAAAATTAGCTTCTAGAAGTTACATATGTTTTACAAACTATTTATATTGTTTTAAAGTCTTTGTAAAATAAAAATCACTTGTTTGTGTTTTGAAAATTATATTTTGTATTTTGAAATTGCTTGAAGTAGAGGCCTACATGTAATTGTGATGTATTATGATAAAGCATATACTCTGTATCATAATAGGTTGAGATCAGTTGCTAACAAACACAAAATTTGTCAAGTTATCCTATCTCTAAAGATGGAAATACCAGTTATTAGTCAAATGTAAAATTGGTCCATAGACATATTAATGATCATTAAACCTCATCGTTTAGTTTTTCTCTTTTAACAAATTAATTTTTTTTTTCTCTTAAACAGGTTGAATCAAGTGATTCTTTGAATAGTATAGCCCTGAAATTTGATACAACGCCCAACGAACTTGTTCAGTTAAATAAGTTATTCTCCCGAGCAGTTGTTACTGGACAGGTATCTTTTTTTTAATGCATTGATGGTTAGAAGCATCAGTTTTAAGACAGAAAGTATCCATTGCAATACAGTTAATTTAAGAAGAGTAATTTTATGCACACTTTGAACAAATCACATTGGTTCTAGAAGAGAAAATTAAATGTCACTTATATCCATGTGAATTTTTCTTAATACATATTGAAAATAACTGTTGTCTTTTCAAATATAGTTTTAAAGAGCTTTAAAAAATATTCAAAGCAGTACATGTACCTGATAAAAAATTCAAACTTTTTTAAAGGTAGTTTATCTCAGACTTACAGTTTCCTTTTCCAGAAGCAACCACAGTTACCAATATGTATCCCCTTCCAAAAATATTCTAGCCTTTCTTTCTTCTTTAAAAAAAGTAAATAACTTTGATTCTGGAAAAATGTTCTGTTGAAGCATAACTCAATCTCAGACTTTTTCATGTATGTAAAGTATTGCACTCTATTAATATATAGGCATGCCTTGGAAATATTGTGGATTTGGTTCCAGACCACTGCAGTAAAGCAGATATCACAATAAAGCGAGTCATAGAATTATTTGGTTTCCTAGTGTGTATAAAAGTTATATTTATACTACACTGTAGTCTGCTAAGTGTGCAATAGCATTATGTCTAAAAAAAGTACATACCTTGGGTTTCCCTGGTGGCGCAGTGGTTGAGAGTCCGCCTGCCGATGCAGGGGACAGGGGTTCGTGCCCCGGTCCAGGAGGATCCCACATGCCACGGAGCGGCTGGGCCCGTGAGCCATGGCCGCTGAGCCTGTGCGTCCAGAGCCTGTGGTCCGCAATGGAAGAGGCCACAACAGTGAGAGGCCCACATACCGCAAAAAAAAAAAAAAAAAAAGTACATACCTTAATTTAAAAGTACTTTATTGCTAAAAAATGGTAACCATCATCTGAGCTTTCAGAGAGTCATAATCTTTTTGCAGCAGTCACTGATCACAGATCACCATAACAAATATAATAATAATGAAAAGTTTGAAATATTGGAAGAATCACCAAAATGTAACCCAGAGACAGGAAGTGAGCAAATGCAGTCGAAAAATGGCACTGATAGACTTGCTTGACACAGGGTTGCCACAGTCTTTCAGTTTGTAAAAAACGCAATATCTGCGAAGTCCAATAAGATGACACAGTAGAACGACGTGTGCCTGTATTATGGTTTAAGCAAGCACAGTAGGCTTTAGACTTTCTACTTTTTTGCTATGTAAACATTGCTCTAGGAAACATTCTTGTTTGTTTCTCTTTTTCTTTATATGCACGTATATCTATAAAGTCAAGTCCTAGAAGTAAAATGGCTCAGTTAAAGGATATGTGCATTTTAAGTTTTGCTGGCTGTTGACAAATTGTCCTTTAAGGGGAACACCTATAATTTTTAAGAATTACTGTTGCCCTTCACTGTTGCCCACAGTTTGTGTTATCAAACTTATCTAAATTAAATATCTTTTTTAAAATTTTGTTAACAGTTATTTCGGTAATAAACATTCTTTTAATCTGAAGGTTTTAATTTTTACAATTTATTTCTGAAGGTCATTGTTAATGGTGCTCACTTAGAGAATACCATCTGATTATTAATATTTTAGTTTGACTAAATCTTTATGTGAATATTTTCTTCCAGGTTTTATATGTTCCTGATCCTGAATATGTCTCCAGTGTTGAGAGCTCCCCGTCTCTAAGCCCCATAAGTCCTTTGTCACCAACATCATCCGAGGCTGAACTTGATAAGACCACTGTAAGTTTCTCTTCTTTTCAAAGCTATCAAGAAATGTCACTGTATTTGTATATATCACCATTTTTTTAATCCTACTTTGCCTATGGCTTGAACGAAATTTTACCTTTTTAGTTTGTTAATTAAATTTGTAAATCCCGGTTTTTAAAGTGAAACATTCTTATTAAATCAGACAGCTTAAATGGATTACTGTTGGTGGTAGTAGTAATCCAAAGATATTCATCAGCCCTTTTATGAATATCATATAATAATTTAACTAAGACAGGAATTTTACTTAACAAGCATGAGTATATCATGATAGGAAGTCCACGTCCAATTTGATTTTGATTTTTTTTTTTTTTTTTTTTGTGGTACGTGGGCCTCTCACTGTTGTGGCCTCTCCCGTTGCAGAGCACAGGCGCCGGACGCGCAGGCTCAGCGGCCATGGCTCACGGGCCCAGCCGCTCTGCGGCACGTGGGATCTTCCTGGACCGGGGCACGAACCCGAGTCCCCTGCATCGGCAGGCGGACTCTGAACCACTGTGCCACGAGGGAAGCCCCCAGTTTGATTTTTATTTGAGTTTCTGTGAATGTTTATATAATACTTAAAACTCTTGAGTTCATTATTGGCACACTTTAAAAAAATAAATTATGGGGACTTCCCTGGCAATCCAGTGGTTAAGACTACGCACTTCCACTGCAGGGGGCGTGGGTTCGATCCCTGGTCAGGGAGCTAAGATCCCACATGCTGCACAGCACTGCCAAAGGAAAAAAAAAATTATTATCTTGGTTGTTCTTCAGAATATTAATTCGGAGTAACTAATAGTATATTAATTTATCTAGCATTTTAAAGGAATAGATGTTCTATATGTTACATTTTACAAATGAATTCCGAGGAAAAAACTTTAATAATTTTGATTAAAATTCCTCTGACAGGAATTATGTTTTTTGTGCCTTTCCTGTGTGAATTAATACTAATCATAATTTCCCATTTTCATAATGACCCAATGATTATGTTTACATGTAAAAGGTTATTTCTCCATTAACTGGCTAGACTCCTGTGAGAGATTCTTCTGTGTTGCTGTGCTGATTTTAGGAGACATCCTTTTCTCTGCCCCAATTTGCACTCAAAGTTTAGGATACCAAATGGCATACTGGTAACAAAACACAAATTATTAATGTTAATTTGCCTATAAATTATTAGGAATTATTAGTTTCTAAGCTGTAGTATTAGACTAGTTCCACTTCTCTCATGGAGTAAAGGACATGATATTATTAATAAGTATTTGTCTCCTTGCCTAGGGACTTTTTTCTATGTGTTTGTGGTGAGAGAGAGAGGGAGGGAGGGAGAAAGGGGGCCTTTTTCAAATGTTTTATTTGCTGGCTATCTTGTAAAAATGACAACTACTTTAGAATACAGCTACATGAAAGGAATATATTACATTTATTCTCATCATTGACGAAAATGGAAGTCAGTTTCTAATGATACTGGACCAAACGGTTACTGGACCTTTTTGAACATGGCCATGCCATTGTCCCATGGGACTTAACAGATATATTCATAAGGGGCAATGACAAAGGAGAGCAGTGTAGCCTTCGGTTAATTTAGCTTGTGTTCCATACCCTAAAGCAAAATTGTGAAAAGCTAGACTACTTACCTGAATTAGGATTCCAACGCGGATAGTCTGAGTCCAGAGCCCATGTTTTTTTACTAGCACTTTATAGCTGGAAATTGATAGCTCAGAAACTACTATCGATCAGTAAATAATTGGACCCAACCCAAAAAGATAAGTAATATTCAATCATTGTGAGTGTAGTAAAACCTGTCACTTTTGCACTGTCATTTTGTAAAATTTTTTTAATCTAACATTCTTTTGTAAATATAAAAACCTCTTGTTTATCTCCTTTGATTTCTCCTCTCTGCATCTTAAATTTATTTATTATGCTAATGCCATTTTAGGCTAGAACTACTAGTGTGATAAATTTAGGATGGAATTCAGAGGGAAAAAAATTTTAAATAAATAATATGGAAAAGTGAAATGGTTTTAAATAGTTTTTAATTTCTGCTATGTTACTATACTCCACTGAAAGATGGGCCAGCAGATAGTTGTATTCTCTTTAATATAAAGCACTCTTTAGTATACTCTAATAAATCTAAAAGATGATACGAAAAGTAGAGTACTTACAATGTGGTAAGAAAATATAATTTTGAAATTATATTTCATGGTAGTAAGAAAATATAATTTTGAAAAAAATACTACTAAGAGATTCTATGGAAGGCCTAGAAGGTCTTACAGGAGAAAATATATAAAGCATTAATAGAGTTTAGGCACATTAAAAGCTTCTTTTTAAGCATAGGCAATTATTCTGCTACAGTTACTATTAACATTTAAAAAGTACTTACTATGCATTTATTAATGAGGAAACTAAGGCATAGAGAGAATGAGTAATTTACACAAGGTCACATACTTAATGAGTGGTAGAGCTGAGATTTAAACCCTGACAGTCTACATCCAGGTTTTGTGTTATATTCTTAACCACTTTTTGAACTAATTGATGAAAGGGTAAGGATTAGCAGTACAGATTCTCTGTGACTGAGACATACAATCTAAAATTAAAATATATGTGTCCCAAATTGTAGAAACTAGAAAGTTTGTAGTAAAGAGCTTTGTGGAAGTAATGTAGCAAATTTTTGCTTACCAAAGCAAAAATAAAAGTAAAGCAGATAATCGGAAGTATTGTTTAAAATGATTAAAAGGTGAACAAAAGCATTGCTTTTTTTTCTCAATATTTAAGATTCTCTGGACTTTTAAATATGTTGTTCTTCTGTTTATGTAACTTAAAAAATTATTATTTGCCTGTATTAATTTCCTAGGATTGCTGTAACAAAGGATTACAGAATGGGTGGTTTAAATCAGAAACTTACCTCACAGTTCTGGAGGCTAGATGTCTGGAATCAAGATGTTGGCAAGCACCTTGTGGGGGAGGATCCTTCCTTGCCTCTTCTAGCATCGGGTGTGGGCCCACAATCCTTGTCATTCCTTGTCTTGTTGGACAGATTTCTCCAGTTTCTGCCTTTGTAGTCACATGGCTGTCTTCTCCTTGTGTGTTTGTGTCTTCACATAGTGGTCTCCTCTTCAGATAAGGAAACCAATTAAATTGGATTAAGGGTCCACTCTGCTCCTCCTGTGTGACTTCAGCTTAACTCACTTCATCTGTGAAAAGCTGATTTCCAAATAAGGTCGCATTCTGAGGTAGGGGGTTAGGACTTCAGCATATCTTCTTGGGTGACACAGTGAAGTGTCATAATGTTGCCTTTTATAAAATTTCAAGAGAACCACGTTGTTTAGTCAGGGAACTTTAGAAGGTTTTCTAGCTCTAGTCAAATAAGATTTTTTTTAAAAAGACATTCAGTGACTATTCTCTTTACGTATAGATGAGAAAATATATAAAAGAGTGATGTTAATTTCTTACAGGGTTTTGGGGATCTTGAGAATATTTGTGAAATCTAATAAAATAAACCTCCCTCTATTTTAATTACACTAATCACCTAATTCATTGACATCCTGAACTTATATACCTGAAAACAGACATTAAAGTAATAGCACACATGCAAGAAGTTAAAAAAATTTTAGTTAGAAATATCAATATAGTTTGAAGAGATTAAATATAGCATATGCTTCAAAAATTGTTCTCACATATGCCATCCTTAAACTCGTCACAAGCATTCCTCTCCCCTCTTTCCCTTCTTCCTTACTTCCACCTCCTTCCTCTCTCTCTCTGTGTATAATATTATATATTTAAACTTAAAGTAAATTTAAAATCACTAAAATATATAATATATAAAATATATTTTATCTGATATATAATATATAAATTATGATTTTAAATTTCATGCTTTTAAACCTAAATTTTCATATGTAAGTATACTTTATTATATAATAAACATAAGCTTATATATTACATATTATATTAAAATAAAGTTAAACAACTATAAATGCCGTATGTATAAATAACACATGAATTATATGTTACCTATATATTGTATAATATAATTTAGCTTTGGTGCTTTTAAACTTAAATACCAGCAGTTTATTAGGGAATTATAATTTTTTAATATGTACTTTTCAAATGATGGTGCTATAATTATACCTTAGTCTTACATTCTTAGAACAAAATTTTATATTTGAAATATGTGAAAACATAAAACTTCATAGTACGACTTTGTATTTATATAGATTTTTAGGAAAGCATTTCTTTATATAGAAGAAATCTCTGTATTTGTCATATCACAAATAAATAGTTAAATTACTGGGTGAGAGTTTTCTTCTAGATTCTGAAAGCAAGCATTGTTCTCATAATTAGAATTTAAAAATTGATGCTTCTTTGCTTTTTAACCTGGTTGCTAAAAAGCTCAGTGCCAGATCCAAAACTCCAAGTGCAACACTTAAAATTGCATTTTATTTTTTCTTCACTCTGATATTTTTATTTTTTATTTGTATTGTATTTTATTCTGTATGTTTGTTTTAAGAGCCTCAAATTCTTAAGAAGTGGAGTTTAAATAAATTCTGAGAGTGATAGTTAAGCATAACAATTTATAGGAAGTAAATGGTACCCATCATATTTATTGGATTGAGTGAAGAAACATAATATTCACTGCTTTAAAAATAAACGTTTTATTTTAGATTATATATTATATATGTTGTATGAAATAAATATAAATGTTGGTATTTCTGTGCCTGTATGGTTTTTCCTTCTCAAATTTTGTATGCCTTACCTACATGTTACCAGAGAACATTTCTATGTATTTTCAATCACTAAAGAACAAAAACTCCATAAAGCCAAGGCAACATGGGAAAAGGAGAGTTTGGAGTTGCTAATTAGCTTATGGTAATGATTTATAATAATACTCTACAAATTATATAATATTTAATCATATTGTACAAAAAAGATGACCATAAGTCAACCTTTTTGGGTCACTTGTCATAGCATTGCTTTCCTTTTGCACATTTGAACAATTGAGGTGACAATTGAGGCTTGATAAATAGATGTTTATAATCCTATATTTTTAAGGACCTTTCCATCCCTAGTGGCTAAAACAAAATTGCGCAAAGAAGCTTCAGAAAGCGCTCAAATAAGCTTATTCAAATCACCTTATTAAGAAACAGAATCTGTAAATTCACAGAGATATGGAGATACTGATACTTTGGATCATGTACATGTATGTAAGTTAAAATGAGGTCTGATTATGATTTCTCTAGACAACTTTGATCTCTTTTAAAGAAATACTCTTTTGTGCTATACTTTGAGCATTCGTTAAGCTAATCTCATGTATTCTTTTTAATAGGATTACTTTGACAAGTTGGGATTGCTATTGATACTGAGTTGTAGAATTTGAGACTTTGAGGGAACCTCAGAGATCATGTTGTTCTATGAGGTGTATGTGTAAGGAAAATATTTGACAATGTACCCTGATACAGTTTCTGTGAATAATATGGTTATTTAGTAGATACTGTTGTCACCTGATTTGGGAGTAACTGAACAGTCATAGACAAAATTTGTGTATTGCTTTGTGCCAGTTTGCAGGGGGCCCTGTGATGGCTCTGTATTGGCTTTTTTTTTCCCCTCTGCACACAATCTTGTAGAAGAATGTTTGAAATGGAAAGCATATAGTAGTGCAGTTAAGCTCACTAGTTCATGTGTTGGCAACATGGGTTTTCATCTCAGCTTCTTCTTACTCATTGGGCAAGTTACTGAATTTGGACAAGCATACGTTTCCTTAAAAATTAAGGTAATAGTATATACCTTATGAGTGTTTTGAAAATGAAATGGTCTTTATAATGTACTTAAATATAAAGGTATTCATAAATATCAATTAATATTATTAATGTCCCTTATTTAATTATCTGTGCTAAATGAATTTATATATGATATGAAACTCTTAGATACAGTAACTACCAGAGACAACAGGATGAATGTAAAGTTATTAGTTTGTATCACAAAATGAAAAGATTGATAATAATGCTATAACAGTATCATGCAGCTGTTAAAATATAATTCCATTTTAGGTTTTTTAAAAATATAATTATATCAAATGTAGCTGTTTTGCAGTGTTCTGAACTGGTCTACCTTCAAAAAATGTCTGTTGAGTATCTCCCCAAGTGCTTGGGATTCAGCGCTATATTTTAGGAAGGGTATATGAAATTTAGAAAGGAAGTCTACAAATTCTGTCCTATATAGGACAGAATTTAAGGAATTAGATCCATTTATTAGAGTAGAAAAAGTTATGTTAAAATTTGATAGTTCTTTTCAAGTATCTCAAAGTCTGTGAGACTGAAGAGGAAGCAGTCTTATTTATTATTTCAAAAGGGCAAATAATAACTATTAGGTATTAATTACAAAGTGACAGATTTTAGTTCAAAGCTCTGAAGAACCTTGCTACTATGAAAACTATTATATAAGGCATTGTGCATTTACTTATAAGGTATGAAATGCCTCTGTGGAGGTATTTAAAACAAAGATTAAAAGGCATCTGTCTAACCTTCCTACATTTATACAGAATATTGAACTTTGGGAAAACTATGAGTTCTGTGAACTTGGATAGAAAAAATTTTAAGTGAAATCTAACATTTTTAAAGATTAAGAATATAAGCAGCAAACTATAGAAAAGCACCAGGGATACCTGTGACTTTGTCCCCAATGGAACTCACATATTTTCAGTTCTTTTTTTTTTTTTTTTTTTTTTTTTATGGTACGCGGGCCTCTCACTGTTGTGGCCCCTCCCGCTGCAGAGCACAGGCTCCAGACGCGCAGGCTCAGCGGCCATGGCTCACGGGCCCAGCCGCTCCATGGCATGTAGGATCTTCCCGGACCGGGGCACGAACCTATGTCCCCTGCATCGGCAGGCGGACTCTCAACGACTGCACCACCAGGGAAGCCCTAGAACTCACATATTTTCAAATCAATTTAGAGTTGTTGTAGATATCACAGAATGTTGTTTATGGCCATGTACTTCAAAATTATCGTTATGAGTCATCACTAGATCTTGTTATTTAATGTATTAATAAAGAAGCGTATATACTATAAATAAATATATCTCTGATTAAAAAGTGTTTTGATAATTGTTTCGATATAATTGTTTTTCTTTGTAATTCTGTATTTTGAGTATTAAAAAAAAACATTCTGAAAAGGAGGTCTATAGGCTTCACTGTGGGAATGGTCCATGGCATCAAAAAAGTTAAAAACCTATGATCTAACTAATTAATACTTTGTAAAATGGTACTGATAAATTCTTTATAGCTTGAGATTTTAACAGGCTCTTCAATGAATGGATTCTGCAGAATTCCTAGGTTTCACAGACAAGCACTCACCTTTTCTCTGCTCCCAGCACCTGAGGGATATATTAAATGATCAGGACTAGTGATTTGATTCAGGAGCAACTGAATGTGTATGTGTGTGTGTACACACACACACACACACACACACACACACACACACACATATAATAACCAGTATATATATATTCCCATTAAAAAAATCATTAAAAAATGTGTTTAAGCTGTATTAGAGATCTTTACCAAATGTAAAAGAAGTGACATTCTTTCCCATATTTTTTTTTTTTTTGCGGTACGCGGGCCTCTCGCTGTTGTGGCCTCTCCCGTTGCGGAGCACAGGCTCCGGGCATGCAGGCTCAGCGGCCATGGCTCACGGGCCCAGCCACTCCGCGGCATGTGGGATCCTCCCGGACCGGGGCACGAACCCGTGTCCCCTGCATCGGCAGGTGGACTCTCAACCACTGCGCCACCAGGGAAGCCGTCTTTCCCATATTTTTTTACATAAAAACGTTTTGAGCTGTTCTACAGAATGTGATGAGAAGGAAGAACACTTACTGGGGAGAGCTATGCATTTGCATTTAACAATGTGCTTAGTTTTATTTAGTTCTCTGAAGTGTCTTTATCTTTTTTTTTTTTTTTAAAGAATCCTGGTGTAGTCCACCCGAAAGAAGAAACTCTCTCATCTGCTTTTACTGGCATTCGACCTGCACGAGTTGTATCTTCAACTTCTGAGGAGGAAGAAGCATTTACTGAGAAATTTCTTAAAATTAATTGCAGATATATTACCAGTGGCAAGGTAATGGATAAAACTTTAGAAAAAACTTTTAATCATTTTTTATTTATTACTAAAATATGACAGTTTTGCATTTACATTTTTAGTCATCAGCATCAGCACATGATCAATTTTAAATAATCTTGTGAAGTAGGCAGTCCTATTCCTTCTTCACAGGAAAAAAAAAAAAAACTTTCAGAAAAGGTTAATGAGTCCAGGGTTTCTCTATCCTGGCTAGAATTCAAACCCAGTTTGAATCTGTGTTTTATCTACCATACGTTGCTGCTTTTCTAAAACAGAGAACTTCTAGTCTGCAAAGGGAATTATAGTAAAGTACAGTAGTATTCAAAATAAACTCTAGGTGTTGCAAAGAAAGTAATTATAGTATGATACCCACTTGAGAAGTCACACGTGAGAACCATTTCTTTATAGTCGTAATTCATAAATTATGGGTATTTGAAATAGGTGTTTAGTGCTATAAATTTCCCCCTATGTACTGTTTTAACTGAATCCACAGTCTTGATATGTTGTATTTTCATTTTCTTTCAGTTCATAATACTTTCTCTTTATTTCTTTTTTGGCCCATGGAATATTTAGAAGTTTCTTAGTTTCCAAATATTTGGTATTTTTCAAGATATCTTTCTGTTACTGATTTCTGATGTTTTTCCATGTGGTTAGAGAGCATACTACTATTTGTAGGCTTAACGTTTAATGGTGCAGAATGTATTATATCTTGATATGTGTTACACGTGCACTTGGAAAGAATGTGTATTCTGCTGTTGTTGGGAGAAATAGTTTATAAATGTCAATTAAATCAAGTTGAGTGTTACTATTGATCTTCTGTCTTTTTGTTCTATCAATTATTGACAGAAGGATGTTGAAATACCTCTATAATTGTGGGTCTGTCTATTTCCCCTTCTAGTTCTATCAGTTTTTTTGTGTGTATTTTGAAACTCTGTGGTTAGGTATAAAAATGTTTTGGATTCTAATATTGTCTTGATGAATGGACTTGTTTAATTATGAAAGACTATTCTTGGTAAAACTCTTTGCTATGAAATCTGCTTTGATGGATACAAATGCAGTCACTTAGCTTCTGTTCAGTTAGTGTTAACTTGATTTATCTCTTCCATTTTTCTACTTTGAGACTGTGTCTTACACTTAAAGTGGGTTTCCATAGTTTACATCAGAACTCACTCTTTGTGTCATACATCCTATGGGTTTTGAGAAATGTATGATGACATGTATCCACCATTACAGTATCATGCAAAATAGTTTCATTGTCTCCCAAATCCTCTGTGCTCTGTCTGTTCATCCATCCCTTCCTCTGGACCCCTGGAAACTACTGATCTTTTTTCTGTCTCCATAGTTTTGCCTTTTACAGAGTGTCATGCAGTTAGAATCATAAAGTATGATTGAATGATTGCAGAGTGGTTTCTTTCACTTAGCAGTATGCATTTAAGAGCCTTCCATATCTTTCATGGCTTGACAGCTCATTTGTTTTTATCGCTGTGGATATACAGTACAACAGTTTATCCATTCACCTACTGAAGGGCATCTTGGTTGCTTCCAAGTTTGGACACTTATGAAGATAGATGCTATAAACATTAATATGCAGGTTTTGTATACGTTTTTATTTCTTTTGGTTGAATACTAAGACGTGATTGTTAGATCGTGTGGTAAGACTGTGTTTAGCTCTGTAGGAAACTACCAAACTGCCTTCCAAAAGTGGCTGTGTTATTTTCCATTCCTGCCAGCAGTCACTGAGAGTTGCTGTTTCTCCACATCCTTACCAGCGTTCACCGTGGCCAGTGTTTTAGATTTTGGTTATGCTTATTGGTCTTTAGTGGTAACTCATTTAATTTACATTTCCCTAATGACTTATGATACTGAGCATCTTTTCATTTGCTTATTTGCTATTCATATAGCTTTGGTATTTTCTTTACTTTTTAAAGATATTTTCACTGGGCATAGAATTTTAGGTTGACAGGGTTTTCTTTTCCTTTCAGAACTTTAAAGATGTTTCTTTCAAATCTCTACTGTTTTCTGGCTTGCACTGTTTCTGAAGAGAAGTCTTCTATTATTTTTGTATTTGGTGTGCTGTATAAAATATATATTTTTCTTTGTTTGCATTTAAGATGATGTCTTTATCACTGATTTTGAACAAGTTGATTTTTTTTAATTTTATTATTATTTTTTTACATATATATTCTTTTAAAAATTCTTTTCCCATTTAGGTTATTACAGAATATTGAGCAGAGTTCCCTGTTGTATACAGTGTTGGTTATCTATTTTAAATATAGTACAGATCACTTCCAAACTCCCCGTCTACCCCTCCCTCCCCACCTTTCCCCCCGGTAACCATAAGTTTGTTCTCTATGTCTGTGAGTCTGTTCTGTTTTGTAAATAAGTTCATTTGTATCTTTTTAGATTCCGCATATAAGCAATATATATTTGTCTTTCTCTGTCTGACTCACTTCACTTAGTATGATAATATCCAGATCCATCCATGTTGCTGCAGACGGCATTATTTCATTCTTTTTAATGGCTGAGTAATATTGCATTGTATATATGTACCACATCTTCTTTATCCATCCATCTGTTGATACACATTTAGGTTGCTCCCATGTCTTGGCTGTTCTAAACAGTGCTGCAGTGATCATTGGAGTGCTGCATGTATCTTTTCAAACCATGTTTTTCTCCAGATATATGCCCAGTAGTGGGATTGCTGGATCATATAGTAGTTCTGTTTTTACTTTTTTAAGGAACCTCCATACTGTTCTCCATAGTGCCAATTTACATTCCCACCAACAGTGCAGGAGGGTTCCCTTTTCTCCATACCCTCTCCAGCATTTACTGTTTGTAGATTTTTTTGATGATGGCCATTCTGACCGGTGTGAGGAGATATCTCACTGTAGTTTTGATTTGCATTTCTCTAATAATTAGCAATGTTGAGCATCTTTTCACGTGCCTTTGGCCATCTCTATGTCTGCTTTGGAGAAATGTCTGTTTAGGTCTTCTGCCCATTTTTTGATTAGGTTGTTCGTTTTTTTGATATTGTTGAGCAGTTTAATTATGATGTGCCTTGGTGTGTGTTTCATATTTGTTTTCCTTGGGGTTCGTTCAGCTTCTTGGATCTGTAGGTTTATAGTTTTCATCAAATTTGAAAAAATTTTGGCCATATTTCTTCAAATGTTTTTCCTCCCCCATTCTCTCCTCTTCTTTGGAAACCCCAGTTATGCATATTTTAGGTTGCTTGATGTTGTGCTTCATAGCTTACTGATACTCTGCTCTTTTTTTTCCTCTCTCTCCATTCTGGACAATTTCAATTGCTGTATCTAGAAGTTCAGTAATTTATTTTTCTGCCAAATCTAATCTGGTATTCTATCCAGTGTATTTTTCACCTCTAAGTTTAAACTGGGTCGCTTATGTCTTCCACATCCCTACTTAACACGCAAAATCTTTCTTCTATATTCTTGAATACATGGACTATAGTTAAAATAATTGTTTTAATGTCTTTTTCTACCAATTCTTTTCTCTCTTCCACTTTTGGGTTTGTTTCAGTTAATTGATTTTTGTTACTGCTGTGAGCCATATTTTCCTGTTTGTTTGCATGCCTAGTAATTTTTAATTGGATACCAGATATTATGGATTTTATCTTGTTGGGTGCTGGATATTTTTGTATTTCTGTACATATTCTTGGGCATTTTTCTGTGACATGGTTGTTTCTTGGAAACAGCTTCATTCTATCATGGCTTGCTTTTAAGTTTTGTTAGGCATGACCAGAACAGCTTTTAAGTCTAACTAGTTTTCCCCTTACTGAGACAATACCCTTCTGAGTATTGAGGTGCTGTAAATTACAAGGGTTTTTGCTCTGGTTGGTGAGAACACAAACTATTTCTGACTCTGTGGACTCTAGGGATTGTTTTCTCAGCTTCTTTTGAGTGCTTTTTTTCTCATCCTTGGATAGTTGCTTTCGCACAGGTGGCAATCAGTCCTCAGCTGGAACCTTGGAAAAGAATCCTCTGTAGATCTCCAAAGCTTTCTCAGTAGGGAGTGTTCTCTCCTTTCCTGTCTCTATCTGTGGCCAGGAAACTCCACCCAGTGTGCTGGGGCATTTGTAGATCTCATCTTATTTGTTTCCCCTTATTCAGCATTATAGTATCGGAAAAGAGTTATTTCATGTATTTTATGTGTTTTAGTAGCTTTAGGCAGAATTAGTTCTTGGCTAGAAGCAAAATTTTAGTTGGAAGTATTTGAATAACAATTTTGTTTAAGAATCAAAGAAAAGATAAAGTCATTGGCAGGGTTAGGAATGGCTTGCACTGGTGTTCTTGAAACATAATCTCTTGTAAGAAAGTAAGCAGGAAAAGATGCTTTCTCATACAAGTCATCTTCTTTCTTCTTCTTACAGGTTGATTGTAGTAAAGATTATTTATATAAAATTATGGAAATTTATCAACAATTAGTGTAATGGTTAAATTACTGTGGACTTAAGACTGAAAAAAAAATCAGTACAAGCTTTTATTTCTCCTGGGATGAGTTCCCAAATCATAATCTTTTATCTTTTAGTATTTACAGAAATATTGAAATATAAGTGGTAACTTTTCTTTTAGAAATAGACTTTATTTTCTAATAGAAATAATTCCTTCTTGGAAGATTAGTCAAATAATTGCGCATAAGGAATTGGAAGTTACTAATACTAAAGGGAAGTAGGTGCTTAAAGTTTCTGAAGGTCATGTGGATTAAGATATGGTAATTGGAAATCTCTTACTTACAGTATGCTCTTGCTCCTGAAAATATGTCTACATTTATGAAACAGTATTTAAAAAGAATGAAGTGTTAATGGTTTAGTATGAGTTTATGATTTCAGATTTGATCTTGGCCAAATGAATTTGAGAGGCTACTTTCTAAAGAGATTTTTGTGAATTTTGTGTTGTAATGTTTCTCATGGCCGTCTCTTTTGATTTATGGAGACATCTGACATTTTACAGAATACCTCAAAGAGCTCCAGCTAAAGGCAGAGGGAAAGAAGCTTGAAGAATATATCAGTACATCCTTCAGTAGTAGCAAATAAGGGTGAATTCCTGGAATATAACACTAGCAGATTGATCATTCCAGTGTTAAGCTATAGGGCTTCAAGCCCCTTGTAATCCAAGTAGTAGAAGTATGGTTTTGAGAGACCTTTCAAATGGTTTCTATAATTACACTACTAAGATTATAGTATTCATGTGTATAGTGAATTAAAGTATTATTATTACACTGGGCCTTTTCTATAATACCTAGTAATCATTGTCTTTAATGAAAATCCTCTAAAGCAAAAGATGTAGTGTTATGCCAGTGAACCAAATATTATATCATCATTTAAAACTAATGCTCAGATGAAATTTATGAAATCAAGAATGACCTGAAGTCTTTCAGAGAACCTGAAGTTTGCTTTCCTTAATCCTTACCGATTGTTTGGTTTCATTTCTCAAATAACTTGCTTGTAGACGTGGTGAGATAGAGGAAGGTATTAAAGATTGGAAATCTTTCAGCTTTTTTATATTGTATATACTCTACTCTTGATTATTTATTTCTTGGATTATCCCTGGCAGTTGTAAATGTCCCTGCAACATATTTTATCATCACTCATTGATTTCAGTTGGCATGTGATCCAGGAATACATAATGTATATGAATCTGTTTAAAATATTGATCAAGGGGTGGGAGGGAAACGCAAAAGGGAGGGGGTATGGGGATATATGTATACATATAGCTGATTCACTTTGTTATACAGGAGAAACTAACACAACATGGTAAAGCAATTATACTCCAATAAAGATATTAAAAAACAATAAAATAAAATATTGATCAAAAGATGATTAGGCTATGGTTTACATAAAGTTCCTCCTTATTTAGGAGGTCCATGGTCTGAACTAAAAGAAATACTAGTCAGAGTTTGAGATTGATTCCCTTTCCTCCACCAAAATGCACACACACACACGTATTCTTCTCTCCAGTATTGCATGCAGTTACTGTAAATAATAAGCGTATTTTATAATCTCGAACATTGGCAATAACTTTTTTTCATTTGTGATTGGGTGACCATTTTTAGTAGGATTTTTCTTTTTATTTTTTTGTTTCTAAAGTTAGTGTCTGTCATAACTTAAGTTTTACATTCTTAAAGTTAAATCAGACAAATTCACAGAGCTGAATATGGACTTGGAAGGAGGGTGTGATACCAAATCAAGCAATATTTAAGTTTTTCTATTGGTATCTTCAGAAAGAAAAGACAACTTTGAAGTAATTATTTGGTTTAGTTTTAGAATTCTGTCTGGCTCTTTATTTTTATTCTTACAGGATGTAGTGGAATGGGAGTTTGAAAATGGGATTAAGAAAGAATATACATAACTGAATAACTTTACTGTACAGCAAAAATTAACACAACATTGTAAATTAACTATACTTCAATAAAAATAAATAAAATAAATAGGATTAAGGAATATTTGGTACTTGAGTTGAAGTGATTATTGTTTGTAACTCAGATGTGAAAAGATTATAGTAAAAAGCATGGACTGCTTGGATTTTGGATCTTGGTCCTGCCACTTACTAGTTAGCTATGTTATTTATTATTTAGGACAAATTGCCTAGCCTCTCTCAATTTTAATTTCCCCACCTGTATTCTCATCTCAGAGCTATAATTGAACAATAATATATATAAATGAGCAATAATATATATAAAGCATGATACATACAAAGCATTCAAGAAACATTAGCTAATATTAGTGGGATCAGCTTCTTACGTACTTCTGTTTGCTTATTTGTAAGATGAGAGGGTTGGACTCTTTATATTTGTATCACTATTTGTATAAATATATTTAAAATTTCATAGCTTTTCATGATTAAAATAATTACTGTATGCCTTAGAAGTAATCTAATCTAATTAATTTTACAGATGAAGAAACAACCCCAGAGGCTTTGCTTGCCAGAGGTCACATAACTAGGCAATAGCAGAATTGAGTGAAACGGAGATTTTTTTTTTAAAGATATTTTAAACAGATTATACTATTTTCCTTTTATAATGGATTGAGTTATCAGCACATTATTTATTAAACCTGAAGTGTGTGCATGAAACTATTTGATACCTGTAGTGACGGAAGAACACAGGAGTCTGTATGCAAGTTAATGTAAAACATGGCTCATGCCTTGAAGGACTTTACAATCCTTCTTATATTACTGAAGTTATCTTGCTGATATAACTCAGCATTTTACTGAGGCTGCAAATTTTACTTCCTGACTTGATTGATTGAAGGTGAATATGATATTCTTTGTATTTTGCCTCTGCTAACAAGGAGAATTTACTGGGAAAATTTGGGTGTTATTAAAAACATTTTCATGAGAATGCCATAGTGCTTGACTATACTACTTTTATATGTGGTAGGTGGCCTAACATCGGAAATAAAAATATCTAGAATAATTTTGAAAATTTAAACTTTGAAGTTTAAACATTATTTTCTTTTTTCATCTTAGGGCACAGTCAGCGGTGTGTTGCTAGTTACACCAAATAATATAATGTTTGATCCACATAAAACTGACCCCTTGGTTCAAGAGAATGGCTGTGAGGAATATGGCATCATGTGTCCAATGGAAGAGGTGATGTCAGCTGCAATGTACAAAGAAATTTTCGATAGCAAAATAAAGGAATCCTTGCCCATGTAAGAATGATATTTATACTCCTTTGCAATTTTATTTCATCTAGATATTGACCCTGGTCTAATAACTCTGAAGTATTTTTTAATAGTTTTATTATAGTTGCTTTTCATTTTATCATTAATGAAACAAATATATGTAGTATTGAAAAGATTATTCTTACTGCACTAGGTTAGGAATTGTTTTAGATTTATATTTGTATATTTGGTCAGAGAACCTGATATTTAAAAGTAACCTATAGTACTCATTTAATTCAATGTTTACCAGCCCATTTTATTCAGGTAAATTCAAATTATTTTTATTAGTAATTTAAGGTAATATAAGTAATCAAGGGTAGCTTTCAAATTTTCCTTAGAAGAGCCTGAAGAGTTGGGTGTGGGGTTTGGGGGAGGTCACATGAGCAAAGACCTGACATTAATAAAGCCAGAGCAGCTTTGTCATTTATTGATTTATATGTTTGCACCCTTCTCTCAGAAAAGTATAAAACACAGTGAAGAAGACCCACAGATTGCACAAATTTAAAGAGTTAACCTTGGAATATACTGGTTAGGGAATTTGTGTGTTTCAGGTAACATAGATGTGAGGCTACAGGTCAGCATAGCCTTTGAAAGTAATGTGTTTAACTAAAGGAATAACAAAGAAAAGGGAAGGATAAGAAATAAAAGGAGAAGAAAATAAAAGACAGGTATACAAACAAAGGAAGGGAAGGACAAAAGAAGAAAATTGATATGTAATAGAAAAGAACTCCCCCATTCCTCCATACGTGACTTTGTCAACAGTTTAAAAACTGGCTTCACTTTAACTGATACTGAGATTTCTATCCCTATAATAGCCCACAGGGATGATAATGGTTGTTTCAAAATGAACCCCTGTGAGACAGAACTACTTACAAAAGGGACAGAGAGCAAATTATTTTTGTTTCTGAGGCAGACTACATGAATTGTTAGAATACCTGTGGTAGAATAAAATCTTTTATTTAAACAGCCTCCATTATAACGGCCCCCCAGTAGATTCTGTTTTGGCTTGGTAAACTCATCCTTAGAGGTGCAGATTATTCCTAGGATTGCCTCTACTGTTAGCTATTTAATATATCATCATCCAAAATCAGTCTCAGCAAGTAAAGATTATTGTGGCAGGTGGAGGGGTAAGACAAAGGTGAAGGAGTGAAGGATTAGATTAAAAGAGAAACAAGAAGAGTATATGTATGTATATGTTGCCAGTCATTGGTGAGATCCATTTTATCTTGCCCTGCTTTTCCATTTGTATTAGGATACTTTGGGATTCTATTATGTTGAATGATCCATAACTATTCTACACAGATGCTATAGGGCCCTTCCTCTTGTAAATCACTGTTTTATCATTCACAACATCACCTGGAAAGACCATCTATTTGATCCAAACCTTTAAAAAAGTTACTCCAAAAGAAATATCTTTCAATGCTGCCTTATAAATTGATTAAAAACAATATTTGGCAACAACTCAGATAATGTCATGTATGGTAAAAATGAGGTGTAAGATTTGATTGGTTTTCTTCTGTCTTAACACTGCTTGGGAAGTTAATTGCAAAGGTATTGTGCAGGAACTATATTGAGCAATAGCAGCATCACTGACATAAAAAAACAAGGTTACAACACTTATCTAAATCTATATACTGTTAGGTTTACTTGACTTTATCTCATACCTAAGGGTCTTATTAAATCTACAGGTACAGTTTCTCAAACTTTTGCCAAGTTCCAAGACCCTATATATGCAGTTTTAGGGGCTCACCAGTAGATGACGCTATTACACATTTAATAACACAGATTAGATGCTTACATACACTTCTTAAGGTGAATCACTCAGTACAAGGGAAGCAGAGATAGGAACTGGACTTCAACTAATTAATACTTTTTTAAAAATAAATTTTACCTATCCTATGCACAATGAAAATTATGTATATCATTATAAAAAATATCAAGTACTAGAATAAGAGGAACAGGGTTACCCAACTTCACCATCCAGAGGTAGCCAATAAATTGTGTGTCTGCTTACTTCCAGTCTTTCCTATTCTCAGACTTGCATAAATGTTCATACTTTTTCCAAAGAACTCATGCAATTTCCGTTTATCAGAAACTACTTTTAGCCATCATTTTGAGTTGCTGACTTGCATTTCATGTAGTGTTTACACTGTCTCCTTCCAGAACTTAACTGTCTAACCATTGAACATTAGTGCTTGCATATACAAATGCCATTAAACATGGAAATCTAGAAGTAATGATGAACCATTCAGCTAGCTAATATCTAACCTCTAAGCACTTTTGCCTCAGTTCTATTCAGGTTGGTTTTTAACTTTGCACTTGAGTTATTTATTTTAGTTTAATTTCTATTTAAATGTAAATAAGTACTGTGTGTGTGTGTGTAGTATCAGTGTATTTTTATTTTATTAAGACATTTAAAATTTTAATCAAAATTTTATTTGCATATTTCATCAGTGAATAAATTTTAGTTTAGAACTATAGCTTCACCCAGAACTTGTATCTTCAGCTTCTCTTCGGGTAGATCAATTCAGGAAATCTTACACTGATATTTCCCAGATCTTAAGCAATTGATGCAAAACTTGACTTAATTACATGGTCTATAGGAATCAATCAAATTTTTGATATGCTGTTAAGAGATGTATGCTACACCCTTTTAGGAAAACCTTTTTAGTGATATTAATTCAGTGTTAAGTTTGTGGAAAATAAAATTCTACAATTTAAAAAGTAATAACTTTAAATTTTGTTTACTGACAGAGAGATAGATCAGTTATCAGGAAGGGACTTCTGCCATTTGAAGAAAATGACAAGAAGTAATACTGATGAAATAGACTCAAGAATTCGCGATGCAGGTAATGATAGTGCCAGCACTGCTCCTAGGAGCACCGAGGAGTCTCTTTCTGAAGATGTGTTCACGGAATCAGAACTCTCTCCTATACGAGAGGAGCTTATTTCTTCAGATGAGCTGCGACAAGATAAATCATCTGGTGCGTCATCAGAATCTGTGCAAACCATCAGTCGGAGTGGAGTAGAATGTTTGACAGTAATAACAGAGGCTGCTAGTACTCCTGACCACTTAAAATCCGATTCTGGACATACTACCAATGAAGTTGGGACGCTTTCCCTTAAAACTGATTTAAATAATCTTGAAATGGCTACTAAGGAAGGAGATCAGACTACAGATAATCTTCAAGAAATCTCAGGTCCTAAAGAACAAAGCACAGGTATAAAAGGTAATGCAGACCAGGATTTTCTTCTTCATGAGAATTCATCACACCATGAAGAAGGTGAAAAAGAAAGTGTGCCCTGTGGGGAAGCAATAGAATTTAAACAAAAGCCAATTGTCATCAAAGGAAAACAAGGAAAGGAACAAAATCAGGACTCAGAGACTGAGGTAGAAGAGCTACGGAAGCTCTGGAAAACCCATACAATGCAACAAACTAAACAGCAAAGGGAAAATATTCAACAGGTGTCACAAAAAGAAATTAAGCATAAAATAGCAACAACCAATATAGAAGGTAAGTGTTAAGGAACATATAAAGTTAGTTTATCTTATTGCATATTGTCTCTGTCTTTCCTCACTGACTCAAAAGCTACTGTATCTTAGGCCACTCTGAAGGATGATCTAGTAGCCCTTGACTGATGTTTCTCTGGGGACAAGTACATAGTCTCTGGTTTCTCCTGTCTTTTCTTATCCCACAGTGGGTTGTACACATAATGGGCATCTTTTCCACCATGTTTAAACATTCCTCACACACTGCATTCTGTCTTTAAACAATTTATTTCTTGAAAGTGCACACAAGTTCCATAATACCTCTGATTTCTCCATTTCTCTTTTAGTTCTTGATATGTTTCATCATTAAAATACCTTTTAAAATTTCGTATATAATATCCTAATTGCAATTTGCAATTGCCGAAGTTGTAGTCCCATCATTTTTAAAAAGTGCAATTAGACATAAAAATCTATTTCTGAAATTCTTTCAAGTATCCACAAGTTCCATCATTGTCTGATTAAATGTTTTCCTTTAAAAAGCAGTACTCAGGATAAATTAAAATACCATTTTGTTTTTTCATACTATTCACTTATTAAAATTATAGTAATAGTTTGTCTTTTATTTCTAATATACAGTGCTTCCACTTAGTACATTATGGGTTAAAAGGTGTATAACTCAAGTATCTTAGTTAACATTTCTCATATTCTATTGGAGTATTGATTCTAGATTAATCAATACTAGATTTCAGTCTTTTTAATTAAAAAATTTTAATTGTTAAAATATACATAAAATAAAAATTACCAGTTTAACCATTTTTAATGTAAAATTTAGTGGCATTAAGTACGTTCAACATTGTTGTACAACCATCGCCACCATCCATTTCCAGAACTTTTTCATCTTCCTGAACTGAAACTCTGTACCCATTAAACAGTAACTTCCATTCTCTTCTCCCTACAGTCCCTGACAACCACCATTCTACGTTTTGTCTCTGTGAATTTGTGTCTCTACCCTATGTACCTCATATAAGTGGAATTATACCATATTTTCCCTTTTGTGTGTGGCTTTTTTCCCTTAGCATAATGCCTTCAAGTTTCATCTGTGTTGTACCATGTCAGAAATTTCTTCCTATTTAAAACTGAGTAATATTCTACTGTACACAGCACATTTTCTTTATATGTTCATTTGTTGATGGACATTTGGGTTGTTTCCACCTTTTGGCCGTTGTGAATAATGCTGCTGTGAACATTGGTGTACAAATAATCTGTTCGATTTCCTTCTTTCAATTTTTGGATATATACCAGAAGTGGATTTGCTGGATCGTATGGTAATTCTGTGTTTAATTTTTTGGTGAACCATTGAACTGTTTTCCACAGGGGCTGCACCATTTTACATTCCTACCAGCAACACACAAAGGTTTGATTCAGTTTTTAAAAACACTGAATTTTCTTTGCATTGTCTAATTTAGGTATCCTGAAGACCTAAGGATTATATTCAATAGATGTTAAGGAATTCATTTACTCAAAGCAAGTTCTATAAAAGATTGAATACTTTTTCTTTTGTAATTTTTTTCTTTATTCAGAGCTAATGAATGTTCATTAAAGAACATTTGACAAATGTAGGAAGTTTTTAGAAAATTTATAAAAATTACTTTGAGTTCATCACCTAGAAATGATCATTGTTAATATTTGGTATATTTATCTTTGATCTTTAGTGTGTATGTGTAAAAATTACTTTGAGTTCATCACCTAGAAATGATCATTGTTAATATTTGGTATATTTATCTTTGATCTTTAGTGTGTATGTGTATATACATACACATAGACACATACAATTTTGCTAGTTTTTGTATGTATCTTTACTTACATGTATTTTTCATATAAAATCAGGATTGTATATAGTGTTATTTCTTGCTTTTTTTTACTTAGTATATTATGTAATAAACATTTTCCCATGTCATTATACAGTTGACCTTTGAACGACTCAGGGGTTAAGGGGTGACACACACCCCTCTCCCACATTCGAAAATCTATGTATAAGTTTACAGTCAGCCCTCCATATCTGTGGTTCTGCATACATGGATTCAACCAACCATGTATTGTAGTATTATAGTATGTATTATTTGAAGGAGATCTGCATATAAGTGGACCTGTGCAGTTCAAACCCATGTTGTTCAAGGGTCAACTTGAATCCATATAATTCTTTCATGGTTTTTAATGGCCCTGTAATTTAGCCATTTCTGTATTAAGACATTCAGTTGTTATTAACAATTCATATTATTAAGATATTTCTTTGATGTTTTAAAGGATGCTGGCATAAATATCTTTATTAGATATATTTGTGTCTGATAGTTGTCTTATATTTTGAAACTTTGAAAAAGATAAAATGAGGCATTTCCATTTGACCCAATAATATAGTAGACTACTTTTATTTTATTGGGTTTGTTTGGGTGCAGGGTGTGATGGGAGGGACATCCCATTATGACAAAATACTAAAAGGAGAAAAATTGGTAAATAGTTTAGATAGGTATTCCTGGATTGTTACCATTTGGTTTCTTCTTTTTGTACCGGTGTATGGAGGGGGGACAAGAAACTTAGTTTTAAGTAACTAATTTTAAGTAACTTGAGATCCTATAATAGGGAAATATTTAAAGTTTCTGATCTTTAGTGACTTTATAATATCATAAAACTTATAAAACTGTAAATATAAAAATGTACAAATATAATTGTGGGAAGAATGGTAAAAGTTCACTCTTTTAACCTGATGCAAATGTTGGGGCTCAGATAGATTATGTACCTTGTGCAGTATTACACAGAAAAAAAGCCATGACTAGTACCCAGATCTCCTGACTATAACTAAGTGCTTTTTCTTCACAGTATGCCACCTTCGTAAGCTAATTAATGCCTAGATTGCTGCATTGAACCATGTTGTCAGACTCTCAGTGTGTCATATGTCAGCATCTGTGGTTGGACGGGTTAGAGATAATTCAGGCTGTCCAAACTGATGGCTGAATCTAGCATATTGTTTTTATCACATCTTCATATGCATGTAAAAGCTTCACAAGATTTTTTACTAAATTTTTGTCTGTAACAACCATATTACAGTAACCTTTGAAAATTCTACAGACTTATTTAGATATTGTTCTAGAAGGCTGGTAAAGAACATGCAGAAAATTGCGCATGTGTATGTGATACTTTAGTGCGGGTGTCACAAACAGAAATTTGACAACAGTTCCTGGATCTTCTGCCTTTTCCCTAACGCTTAGACGTAACGTCAGCTCATACTTTGCCTATTAGTTCATTAGTCCTGCTGTACTTGTCACTTTGCCTCTGATGGGAAAAAATACAAGCTACTTAAGAGAATTCAGTAAGTTGACGTTTTATTCTGTAATTATTTGTCAGAAGTTTTGAGATAAGCATTACTTAATCTAAATTATTTTAAATCATTCAAGCATGGTGTATGAGAATTGAATAAACACTGTTTGTGTCTCAATTCTAGGTTCTGCACTTTTAAAAGAAAAGAGGAGGCATCGATTACATAAGTTCTTATGTCTCAGAGTTGGAAAACCTATGAGGAAAACATTTGTATCTCAAGCAAGTGCAACGATGCAACAGTATGCACAGAGAGATAAGAAACATGAATATTGGTTTGCTGTGCCACAAGAAAGGTAAAACAACAACAGAATCTTCAAAACATTATTGAGATTCCTTGAATTGAAATTATTTTGTATACTACATCCCACCAGTAGCAAAGTATTGAAATAGTTTATGATTAAAACCTGACATTAAATCTATTCAAAATCGTTTAGTTCCTCCTCTTTTACACTCTTTAATTTACCCCATTTCTAATTTTAGTCCCTTTCATGGTTTGATGCAAAAAAGGAGAACATATACCTAGTTTTAGTAGTAAAGAAACGTACTTAAACTGTCTTAAATCAAGAAGGTTCATCAAAATACTAACTGGTACAGCCCCTACCTCAAGGCAGGTAATGATGTATAATTTCCTTCTTAAAAATTTCATCAAATGCTTACTGAATGCCTACTATAGAATACATAGCACTAAATTAGCTACTAAAAGGATGTGGTCCTCAAACTATTTTTTACACCCACTACACAGTAAAATTTTTCATCTTAAGTTTAAGCAATTCTAAAGGATGTCTGTCATCACTGCATTGTAAATATTGACATTTTAAGTTAAAACTTGCATTTATACTTTAAATATACTCAGTAGGATCTAAACATTGTTAACAGTTTGCCCTCTACCATTATCCATTTAAACACCACTTGAATGTGCTCTTTAACAGTTAGAATTTGCATCATTACTTTTTCTCTTTGAATTTGTATTTCAATTATACCTCCTCATAGAATCTTACTCTAAGGTACTATATTTTTATTCCCTTTTACATTTTTTTGCAACAAATTACCTATACTTACACATTTATCTGTATGTGTGTGTGTGTGTGTACTGGAATTACATTTATTTAAAAATTTTGTGATTATTGTCAAAAGAGTAAAGGGTCTAAGGCTTACCCTACCTTGCTAACAAGTTGGCCTGCCTCAGTTTAATGCATGCTGGCAGAAAACAGAGTCACAATAGCAGCAGTCACAGTACCAGCACTTGTATGAGTTCTTTGAGCTTCAGTCCCCACAGTTGGATGTGAAGAAGGCCAAGTGACAGCTACATGTGCCATGGGTTATGTTAAAGAAGAGGAACCATAAGTTTTGAGAACTTAAACCTTTTATAATATACAGTAAGCGTGGTTACCCTTGCTCCAGAGTAAGGTACTATTTCTGCCTTCTAAAACTATGCTATGCTTTGTTTCCTGTTCTAACATACTTGAAAAGGTAGTGCTGAACAAAGATACACGATGCCTCTGCTCACAATACATGTGGAAATCAAAGAGAAAATTGTCTATCAACAACTGCATTATTCCAAATGTTAATTAAACACAAGAAAATTTTATCATTACAATTATTACTAATAAACAGCTCATCAAAGCAACATAAATTATAAATTGTCATAATTATTACATATAAAAAAGTAAAATGTAGGAAATGCCTTAATAAAATATTTAGGGCTTTCCTCCAATTAATTTATGTATCCATTGATGAATATTGTTCATTGAAATGATGAGATAGGATTCAGCCCCTCAGTTCTACCCCCTCCCTTTTTTCTTTTTATTACAAGTATTGAGAAGCTTTGTTCATAAAAAAGTCTATGAAAATTTTTATTATAATGTCAGTTCTTTAAACATGTTTCTATTTATATTCCAAAATTACTTAACGTTTCATCAGAATTATTTTCAGTGACCATTAGTGAACAACTTCATTAAAAACTCCTCCAGTTTTATGGAAATCAGTGAATTAGAAACCACCTGATATGCCAAAGGGCTTGTTATCCAGTCTTTTAAAACTTTTCCCCATCTCAGTACCAACTTTGGGCAACAAGGAAGTTTTTACAGTTTATGGCATGTAAAATTCTGGATGACTGATGATAGTGCCTTAGTGAAAGCAGAGAACAGGCAATCTGTAAGATGTCTTGACCACACTGTTCTCAGGCAGCTTAGTATAAGATGAACATACGGAAGCAGAATATGAGATTACTTCCCTTAGGACTATCTTATGTGTCTGTGTACCTCTTGGAAAGTCTTTATATGTTGCTCTGAAGACTGTTGCTTTCAGGAATATAATAATAAAATTCTTCTCTCTCCCCCCTCACCTAAATATACAGTACAGTCTGTGCATTCAACAAACTGTGATTAGAATAATTTAAAAATATGGTATGATTTGCATAATTCATGAGTACATGAAAGGCAAAGAGCCAGATACTCAGATCTGCCAACGATACCAAGATGATTACAATGAAATATTCAACCCTATTATATCTTTAGTTAAAAATAATGTAAGGATTTGTTTTTCTCATTACTGTTGGTTTTATTTTTGCATGGAATTTTCCATTTTAATGTTGTCCTTGCACCTTGGCTAATGTTCATTAAAAATTAGTTTTATTAGAATTTTGAACTGTATTGTATCTAAGTAATTTATGAAAAAACAATTGCTTGTTTTCATAGAGACAAATTATCTGAAAGATGATAATTCCTTTTTTTTTTTTACATCTTTATTGGAGTATAATTGCTTTACAATGGTGTGTTAGTTTCTGCTTTATAACAAAGTGAATCAGTTATACATATACATATGTTCCCATATCTCTTCCCTCTTGCGTCTCCCTCCCGCCCACCCTCCCTATCCCACCCCTCTAGGTGGTCACAGAGCACCGAGCTGATCTCCCTGTGCTATGCGGCTGCTTCCCACTAGCTATCTATTTTACATTTGGTAGTGTATATATGTCCATGCCCCTCTCTCGCTTTGTCACAGCTTACCCTTCCCCCTCCCCATATCCTCAAGTCCATTCTCTAGTAGGTCTGTGTCTTTATTCCTGTCTTACCCCTAGGTTCTTCATGACATTTTTTTTCTTAAATTCCATATATATGTGTTAGCATACGGTATTTGTCTTTCTCTTTCTGACTTACTTCACTCTGTATGACAGACTCTAGGTCCATCCACCTCATTACAAATAGCTCAATTTCGTTTCTTTTTATGGCTGAGTAATATTCCATTGTATATATGTGCCACATCTTCTTTATCCATTCATCCGATGATGGGCACTTAGGTTGTTTCCATCTCCGGGCTATTGTAAATAGAGCTGCAATGAACATTTTGGTACATGACTCTTTTTGAATTATGGTTTTCTCAAGGTATATGCCCAGTAGTGGGATTGCTGGGTCATTTGGTAGTTCTATTGGTAGTTTTTTAAGGAACCTCCATACTGTTCTCCATAGTGGCTGTATCAATTCACATTCCCACCAGCAGTGCAAGAGTGTTCCCTTTTCTCCACACCCTCTCCAGCATTTATTGTTTCTAGATTTTTTGATGATGGCCATTCTGACTGGTGTGAGATGATATCTCATTGTAGTTTTGGTTTGCATTTCTCTAATGATTAGTGATGTTGAGCATTCTTTCATGTGTTTGTTGGCAGTCTGTATATCTTCTTTGGAGAAATGTCTATTTAGCTCTTCTGCCCATTTTTGGATTGGGTTGTTTGTTTTTTTGATATTGAGCTATACCTTTTTAAAGTGTTAGTTGCCACATAAGAAATGACATTATTAAAAATTTTTATTAACTTAGAAACAATTTCCAGAACAGTGGTTATTGATTAGTATGTGCTAGCGGAGAGTTTTATAATCACTTTTCAATTATCCATGCTAATTACAGCCAACAAAACGTACATATTTGAAAGGTGTTGCTGACCCTCAAATAATGTTTATCAGGGATTTAGGCTTTACTCTAGTAAACAAAATGGAAAAGGGGAACAAGAGAGTTAAAAGGTTGGATCATCCCTGAACCAATAATACACTGAATGTTCCTGGTATTTAAAAGTTAAACATATGTTTGTTGGCAGTCTGTATATCTTCTTTGGAGAAATGTCTATTTAGGTCTTCTGCCCATTTTTGGATTGGGTTGTTTTTTTGTTATTGGGCTGCATGAGCTGCTTGTAAATTTTGGAAATTAATCCTTTGTCAGTTGCTTCATTTGCAAATATTTTCTCCCATTCTGAGGGTTGTCTTTTGGTCTTGTTTATGGTTTCCTTTGCTGTGCAAAAGCTTTGAAGTTTCATTAGGTCCCATTTGTTTATTTTTGTTTTTATTTCCATTTCTCTAGGAGGTGGGTCAAAAAGGATCTTGCTGTGATTTATGTCATAGAGTGTTCTGCCTATGTTTAGCTCTAAGAGTTTGATAGTTTCTGGCCAACAAACACATGAAAGAATGCTCAACATCATTAATCATTAGAGAAATGCAAATCAAAACTACAGTGAGACATCATCTCACACCCATCAGAATGGCCATCATCAAAAAATCTAGAAACAATAAATGCTGGAGAGGGTGTGCAGAAAAGGAACACTCTTGCACTGCTGGTGGGAATGTGAATTGATACAGCCACTATGGAGAACAGTATGGAGGTTCCTTGAAAAACTACCAATAGAACTACCATATGACCCAGCAATCTCACTACTGGGCATATACCCTGAGAAAACCATAATTCAAAAAGAGTCATGTACCAAAATGTTCATTGCAGCTCTATATTTACAATAGCCCGGAGATGGAAACAACCTAACCTAAGTGCCCATCATCGGATGAATGGATAAAGAAGATGTGGCACATATATACAGTGAAATGTTAACCATAAAAAGAAACGAAATTGAGCTATTTGTAATGAGGTGGATGGACCTAGAGTCTGTCATACAGAGTGAAGTAAGTCAGAAAGAGAAAGACAAATACCGTATGCTAACACATATATATGGAATTTAAGAAAAAAAAATGTCATGAAGAACCTAGGGATAAGACAGGAATAAAGACACAGACCTACTAGAGAATGGACTTGAGGATATGGGGAGGGGGAAGGGTGAGCTGTGACAAAGCGAGAGAGAGGCATGGACATATATACACTACCAAATGTAAGGTAGATAGCTAGTGGGAAGCAGCCGTATAGCACAGGGAGGTCAGCTCGGTGCTTATTGACCGCCTGGAGGGGTGGGATAGCGAGGGTGGGAGGGAGGGAGACGCAAGAGGGAAGAGATATGGGAACATATGTATATGTATAACTGATTCACTTTGTTATAAAGCAGAAACTAACACACCATTGTAAAGCAATTATACCCCAATAAAGATGTTAAAAAAAAGAAAAAAACTCTAGACCACAAAAAAAATAATAAAAATAAAAAAATAAAAGTTAAACATACTAAATTTCTATTAACTTGGAAAAAATCTGTATAATGTCCAGGTTTTAAAATAGGTAATTAGTTAGTTGTTTACTTATATTTTATATAATTAGATCATTGTGTAAATGAGGTCAAAATGGTGGGTTCAGTTTTCCTTCCCATTACTAAGTTTCTTTAAAGAAAAGAAACATTACTGTGGACAGCATCTGAGCATGTCAAAACCATGCTAGAGAAAATCCTAATGTAGTTTCTCAGAGCTTGACAGAACACAGCCAAAAAATTTTAAGTTAATGTCTTCCTGGTAGTGGGCTTTGTTTTATTTTTAAATAAAGCATGGTATATATTTTGTATATTTTAAGTCTTCAAGTTTTGTGAAAATATTTAACAAATATAGTTTTTAAATTCTAGCTAACAGCACAGAATACTAGGTCTATTATTAATAATCGCTTGTTCTAACAGGACAGACCACTTGTATGCCTTCTTCATTCAGTGGAGTCCAGAAATATATGCAGAAGATACTGGTGAATATACCAGAGAACCTGGATTTATAGTAGTAAAAAAGATTGAAGAATCGGAAACAAATGAGGATTCTACTAATGAAGCAGCAGCTAGAGAATGGGAGGTAAGGGGAAAAATGTGAAGATTTCATTTATCTTTTTGCTTTGTGTGAATTTATAGTTTTATAGTAGTTACAGGCAAAGTGCAAGTGATCTTTGTACAAAAGAGTAATTTTTTAAAGGTTCACTGTCCATGTATATACATGTTTATTGAATAAATCTGATTAGTAACTTTGGTTCCTATTTGTCATTTTCCTTTTCCTTTAAAATACTAGAGAAGCAACCTATAGCAATAAAATGCTTTTTATTGAGTGAACTTTAGAATAATATTAACTGCTGTTATACTAATTTTCATAAAATACTTATTTCAGATCTGATTTGTTTTGTTTTGTTTTGTTTCTGATTTGTTTTAATGTTATCTCCTGCATGGAGGTGGTACAGCAGTTATTTAACTCATTCATGCAAATTAGCACTCCTTTCTCATAAGCTCATAAAGCATTATCTTGACATCAGTTTAGCAGTAGTGCTAGGGAAATAAGCTCATGCTAATTTTACTAAGTAATGAAAGTTTTATGTGCTCAAATTTACTGAGCTTGTCTAAATGATCAGATTAACACTAATCAACTTTTTATAACCCCTCTTAGATCCATCTTTTAATATTACATATTATGTTTTTACATGCTTTGTCTTGTGGGATTGATAGGGTGGGTGACAGTATCCAGTTTCTCTCTTGTTATGGTTGCCTGGATTCACCTCTTTGTGCATTAGAAAATACAAAGCAGATGCTAAAATGTGATAATAAACTGAATCAAATTTTGTTATCCATGTGGTGTTAATGTTTGCAGTTGTTTATGTGATGAATGTATTGTGTATGTACTTAACATGTATAATGATTGAAGGTATACATGGCATGTCTTTTGTTTAAAATGCAAACCTGATTTTGTATGTGCCTAAGTCCATTCTGTGGTATATACAGCATCAGTTTCTGCTGTGACTACAACATAATGGAGGAAAAGAGTTTAACATATTTTGAGCATTTATTTTGAGTTATTTTAATATTTAAACCAACATTATTAATCTTCTTACCAGCTTTATTCACAATAGGCACAAACTGGAAACAACCTGAATGCCTAACAGCAGGAGATTGGATAAATAAATTTCAGAATTTTATATAATTCCAAATAATATAGCAATAAAAAGGTTCTATTGGTAACAACAACATGGATGAGTCTCAAAGATAATAGTTTAATAAAAGAAGCCAAGCCAGACATAAAAGACTATATACTGTATAATTCCATTTACATAAAATTCATAAGGGCAAAACTAATCAAAAGTCCACCAGACTACCTGTTTCTGGGAGTTTAGGGTTTGGCAAGGGGCAGGAGGGAACTTTATATAGAGTACTGGAGATGGTCTGTATTTTATTCTTGGTGATGATTTACATGGGTGTTCACATGTACAGAATAATCCCTATGTATTTAAAATTAGCTTTAGGATACTTTTAAAATAGCCCAGGTGATCAAAGGTAGTAACAATAGAAGGTAGAGTGGAAGGGGATAAAATAAAGTTTTTTAAAAATGTATTACCTAGTTAATAAGACAGGATTTAGTGACAATTAGGTAATGGTGAAGTTTCTAACTTGGGTGGCAAGGTGGATGGCAATATTTTCAATCAGGTAAGGGAGTTGAGAGTTTTCTCTCCTTTGGGATTGGAATACTTAACTTTGGAAATAGTAGACTTTTATTATTATTTTTTTGAGTACTGACATTTTGATTCAAAGGAACTGCCTCAGTTCTTGTGGAAGACTCTTCAGGTTATGATTTCTAAAGAAAAAAAAGGTCCCCTCACTTGTTTTCAACTAGAATTGATTCAAACAAAAAGAAGATGGATGATAAAGAGTTTAATTTTAAAAACTTTTTTTGCTGCCTTGTCTAGAAACATTTTGTTGCGCTATCTAATATAGTAGCCACTGTTGACGTGGCTATCGAGTACTTGAAAGGTGGCTAATGCAACTAAGGAATTGAAGTTTTAATTCTATTTACTTTTAAATAATTTAAATGTAAAAACCGATACTTGATTCAGTATTGGATGACATTTAAATATGTTTGGAACAACTTGGATATATGAATCTATTCTTTCAACTATAAATTTCATGAAATCTAAATATGATCTAAGTAAGTTCAGGTATTTCCTATGAAATTTGGTGTCTGCATTGAGATGTAGTTAAAATATACTAATTCCTATAGATACAATAGCCCCTAGCCACTTGTAGCTGTAGAGCACTTGAAATGTGGCTAGTCCAAATAGAGATAATCTGTAAATACAAAATATTTACTGGATTTTAAAGATTTAGAATTGAAAGAAAAAAATGTAAGATTAATTTTTATATTGATTATGTTGAAATGATAATATTTTGGATATATTGGGTGAAGTAAATATATTAAAATTGATTTAACTTTTTTTTTTCCTTTTTTCATGTGTCCACTAGAAAATTTGTACTTGCATATGTCTTGCATTGTATTTCTCTTGTATAGTGTTGGTCTAGTGCCTGATAGCTACTAAGTACCTAAAAAGTTGTTGCTTTTTTTTTTTCCATCAAAAGCCTGTTGTTTACCTCAGGCCTCACTCTTGGTGTTGTACATCCTATGGGTTTCAAGAAATGTAAAACGACATAAAAAGTATTTTAAATGTTAAAAGGATGTTTTTTAAAAAAGGAATTTGACTAGAGACATATATAAAATAAGAGTAATTCAAAATTTCTACCTACGGCCGGAGAAGAGGTGACTTAGAATTTAGGATGAATTTATTATGAATTTATTTCATGCTAACATGAAATTTATACATTGAGGAAACTTCTGCATATGATAAACTCACCTCCTCTACTACTTCTCTTCTGTTTCCTTCCTGTCCCCCTACCTCTGTAAGTGGCATGAAAGCAGGGTTTTATGGGTTTCATACACTATCTGCAGAGCTAAGAACAGTACAGGCATATAATTCATCCTCGATAAATACTTACAGCATTAATGAATAAATTTGGACATAGATTAAAATAAATAATGAAACTTGTACTTATTAAAAATTGATCTGTATCCTAAAATAAGTTCTTATGTCACTTGTAAATATTTTGTCATAAAGCCATAGACTCTGGAAGTTGGAATTAACTGACAGTTCAGCCCCTCTCATTTTACATGTTACACTATTCTTGGTTCTGCTGTAATATATTTAATGATAAGAAACTTACTACCTCGAAGGGCAGTACTTTTCAGTTTAGGACAGTTCTGTTAGAAAGTTCTTTCTCTTAGTGAGTTTAAAGAAACATACCTTTGTAAGTTTAATACATCTGTCTTTGTTCTTCCTTCCAGTGCACATTAGTAACAACATATTTTTTCTATATACTATGATACTATGAAATTTTATTATCAAATATTAATATTTAAATATAATTAAATATTATTATTTATTATTATTATCTTCCTTTTTAATCCTCTACCAGGATTATTTTCCCTGGTACTTCTGTTTGACTTTAGTAACTCTTCTTTGATCTTACACTATCCTCATCATTACCCTAAAAGGATTCATCAACTGTGGCACCCCAAATTACTAAAATGTGCACCTTTTGTAGCAAGAAAAATTCTACAATATTTGAAACAATTTCAGATCCCAAATGTGCAAATTGAAAGTCAGTTCTGAAGATAATTAGAAAAGGTTGGAATTCAAGAATTAGAAATGATGAGAAAAGGAAAAAAAGGAGAGCAGCATTAGAGATTTGTACAGTGAATTCCAGAGAGAAGTGAGAGCAGCAGAAACCTACCTTTACTAGCAAAGAGAAAAGATAGCTAAATTTTAAGATTGTCAGGAGTAAGAACCCCTTAAGATACATTAGAACTAAGATTCCTGAATATTGGGAGAAAGAATCTAGAAATACTATACATGTAACTCAAGATGTGTAACAGATTGATGTTATTTAATATGTACTCTTTATCGTTCTAGTTTAGTCATTAGTCAATATAAATACAGTTAGCATAAAACATCAGGTTACCTCAACATTGTTTCTTTTTTAACCATACTGTCTTGAGTTTCTTAATTATGAATTCTTCTGCTGTTGGTAGTTTAATAACCCTACCTTGCAACTGAAAAGGAGCAATTGTAGAGTCTTCTGGTTTCTGCCAGTACTCAGTGCAAGAAGTCAGTAGAGCATGTTTACTGAGGATAATATTTTATGTGGGCCTTTGCAGTTTTGTGAGAAATATTACTTGCTTTTTTGATGGGGAGTGTTTTTATGGATGTTCACTGAAAAGGAAAATACACTAATGGCATTTCAGCAGTGTCAGGTAAAGGTGGGAAAAGATGCCTATTTTGACCCCTACTGTTTGCTGATGATTGTGCTTTCATTTGATTAATACATAAATACAGAGATTAATAGTATAGTGAATTTGCATGTGCCACTCAGCTTTCTCAACTTATTTTATCTGTAATCCTTCCTTTTCCCCAGTTCACATTTCTTCAAATGTGATAAAAATGTTTAAAATACACGTAATATGAATGTATTTTTACTGTTTGTTGTTTGAATTGGCATCCAACTAAGGTTTAGATGTTTCGATTAGTTAAAACGTCTCTTAATTCTCTGTAGATGTAGGTTCTCCCTCCATTTGTTTGCCTTGCTTTGCTTTTTTACCTTGTAATTTTAGCTTTTAAGAAATCATATTTTTCCTGTAGAATGTCCCATAGTCTGGATTTTGCTGATCACATCCCCACAGCCTTACTGACATGTTCTTCTGCCTTGAATTTCCTATAAATCAATATTTAGATCTATTGCATCCCACTTAATCATAGACTATTATCTTTATTTTACAGATAATTTCTCTAAGCTTGTTTCTTAAGCTTAATTTTAGCTAAAATCCTCAAAGTGGTTAATCTGTAATTCAGAGACTATACTCTTTACCACACCAAGTTCTCAACCTAGGCAGAACCTTTGAATCATCTGGGGGAGCTTTCAAAAATCTTAATACTCAGGGTCACCTCAGAGCAATTAAATCAGAAGCCCTGGGGTGGGACCTACTTATCAGTGTTCTTTTAAAGCTCCTCAGGTGATTACATTGTACAGTAGAGGTGGAATAACTACTGTACTACCCCAAGCCACCACTTTGGGTGTTGTGTTAAACATATATAATGCTAAGACAAAAGATACTTTCAGACTATATTGGTCATAATATACTTTAATTTTCAAGTGTTTGTCATGCAAGTTACAATGTATAAAACATTTTCAAAATATTCCGCTTATTTTGGTGTTGCATCTGCACACCAAAAACATAAATTTGCTTCACTGTGGAGAAACTTTCTTTAATCATTTATGCTTTGATTTTTAAAAAGATTTCTTATCAATAGTAGCAATCCTGACATAGTTACTTCAGGCATAGCTCCCTTACATACCAAAGGACTCCTATCACCTTATGTACTCAGAGGCACTACAAGGAAAGGGAAATCAAGAAATATACCAGGCCTTCCATACTTTTTTTTTCGTTGATCTGTGCCTGTTGAACTTATCTATCAAATGCGCTTTGAGGTTTGATGTACTTGACAAGTACCCAAGTGTCCAATGGTATAGTCTAAAGCAGTGCCTACCACAGTAAGCCTGAAATAACTTTGAAGCTTGTTTTATTTTTAAGGTTCATGTGAATTTTGCATTTATCTTCTTAATTTATCTGATGTACCTAAAAAACTTTAAAAGTTCTTATCATGAAATAAAAATGATGCTACAGTAATACAGATCAGTTTTATCCTATCAGCAGGTACCATGGCACATAACTACACCCCTCAGGCTTTATTACTCTCGACCCCAAATACCAACTTCAATAGGCACTCTACTAGAATCCTCTGAAAGTTTTAGGTTTCAGCTTGTCACATGTGTTGAGTGTACCAGTCTTGCTGGTTGATGACATGCCTCAAAAGTAGAACTTTTGAAGTTAAAATTGCTTGTTGTACCACTTCCTTTGGATTGACATCCCACTCCTTTTGGGATAAGAGCTGGCAGAAAAAGTTTTCAATTTTTTTTCATCTCTAAAGTTAATTTTATACCACTTGTAGTGCAGTATCTCTCATACTCCAGACCTACTAATTAAAACATCCAGTGGTCAAAACAACTAAGAAATTGACTTTATTAAATTAGCTTTAATTGATTTATTTAAAAGTTTACCTCCCAGGCTTATGTTTGTTGGTTAAATTTTAAAATACAAGTTTAGTAAGATTGTATCCCCAGGTTTATCCTTGTTGATTAAATTTTAAAATATGGATTTACTAAAATTACATGCCCATAGTAAATTATATAATGTATTAGTGCTTTTCATTTTTAAAAGCAATGATTGTTATTAGAAGATTACTCTGGTTTACTTCTTACTTCTTACACTTGCCAAAGTATTGATAAAAATATGTTCCATTCAGTGTTTGGTTTCTGATATGACTTGTTCATTTTTAGGTGCTTGACATTACTCACATTTTCTCAAATAATCAAAGCTTTCATTGAAGTGAAAGTGTAAGTGTAAATATATTGGCTGCTTATTAAATAAACCTGTACAAAGGTTTTGTAGTTACTCCAAGTATTTTAGAATCTGCTTTCTGGCGTAGATAATTTTGTAACTCATTTATAGGATCTTCCCATTTTGACATTAATTTTTAATGTTCTCCATTTTAGTTATATAAATTTAATATATTTAACCTAATCTTAGCAATTTAGGCTATAAAATTTATCATATTATATCCTTATTGATTTGGCTTTCCACTAGGATGTGGTAATCGTCATGTGGAATCAGTTCTGTTTTCTTAGTTGTCACTAATTAAGTAGAGTTATTGCCGTGGTTGTTTATTAGGTTTCTCAGAGAAGACTAACAGTTTGGTATTGCTGCAACTTCTAAGAAGCACCAGTATCAGGAGGCTTCAATTGTTTGATTAATGTTTTACTTCTTAAGCTGCCAAACAATGAGTATTCTGGTGTTCATTTTCTTAAACACATGGGTTGTTTTTTTGTTTCATTTTGTTTTTTAAATTAAAGCACAAGTAATGCCAAAATTAAAATTGAGTCAATATATAAAACAAAATTCCTGATCTCTTAGCCTAGCCTGAAAAATCCATACAGAATTGATTTTGTTCAAAATGAAAGTAGTCTCTATCTCTGAGTCACTAAGTAGAGGTCACATTTCTCAGATAAAAGCAATTAAAGAAGAATATACTTTTTTTTACATTGATCTAATCACATGGGATTACAAATCATAATGCCAAAGAAATTTAGTGAATATGAAAAATTCATAAATCAAAAGCATTAAAAACAATTAGAATTTATGAGTTAATACAAATTGTCTTATATAATATTTCTATATTGAGTATTTTTTAAACCTCTTTATTGAGGTATGATTGATATACAAAAAGCTGTGCATATTTAATATAGACAACTTGATGAGTTTGGAGACAAGTGTATATTCATGCAACCATCACCACAGTCTATGCCGTAAACACTCATCTCCAGAAGTTTCTTCTCACCTCTTTATAGTTATTATTTTGTAATAAGAACACTTAACATAAGATTTACATTCTTAGCAAATTTTCAAGTATATAGTACAGTAGTATTATAGGCACTGTGCTGTAGAGTAGGTCTCTAGTTCTAGGCTATTATGTTTTTTCATATTAGCATTTAGCACCCAGGAGTCATTATGGTCTGTTTTGACTATTACTGATGTTAACTACCTCAGGAAAGTATTGAACCAATGCTTTGCTTTCCCTATTAATAATCTATCTCAGTTACTAGCCAAAAGCTATAGACTATAAAATTTCTATTAAAGCACAAAATGTCTAATTGATATTGTGAGAAGGGATGAATGAATGACAGACTATTTTATGATTTTAAAAATTAAAATATTACTTTAAATATTGAGTAGGGTAGATAATGTATTATTGCTTCTAGTAGACCACTCCCAACTTAGAGGATATCAGATATAAGGTAATTCAGTAATTTCAGCCCTGATAAAGAAAGTAAAGGGAAAAACATTAAGTTGAATATGTGAATTATGAGAACAGATTATGTTCAACCTTAAGCTGGTTATGTTTTTAAAAGTGCTTCATTTTATAGCCTGTCATTTTACATTTTTAATGCTAAATTGACATCTGCTTCAAGCCCTGGGGTGTCTAGACAAATTTAAATGACCTAGCATTATGTTTTCTGAGTATTATGAAAAAAGAAAGGGCAAGAAGGAGATTTACTGAGCTCATTTTATGTCTGCTAGGTAGGTATTGTATTTATTAAATGGAAGCATTTGGCTTCAAGAAACAGAAAATCACACTTAAAATAGCTAGCTTAGACCAGTTGATTTTTCTTTTTCAATTGAGGTATAAATAACATATAACATATTAGTTTCAGGTGTACAGCATTATGATTTGATATTTGTATATACTGTGAAATGATCACCACAGTAAGTCTAGTTAATCTTTTTTGTGATAAAGACTTTTAAGATCTATTTATTCTCTTAGCAACTTTCAAATATATAATGCAGTATTATTAATTATATTCACCATGCTATATATTATATCCTCATGACTTATTTTATAATTGGAGGTTTGTACCTTTGAACCCCCCTTCACTCATTTTGCCCTCCCCAATGCCACCCCCCAACCCCCTGGCAACCACCAATCTGTATCCTGTATCTATGAGCTTCATTTTTTGTTGTTTTAAATTCCACATATAAATGAGGTCATATGATATTTGTCTTTCTCTGTCTGACTTATTTCACTTAGCCAATGAACTCAGGGTCCATCCATGTTGTCTCAGATGGCAAGATTTCAGTCTTTTCCTGTTTTTGTTTTTGTTTTTGCCTACGTAGTATTCCACTGTGTATCTATACCACATTTGCTTCATGCATTCATCCATTGATGGACACTTAAGTTGTTCCCATATCTTGGCTATTGTAAATAATGCTGCAGTGAACATGGCAGTGCATGTATCTTTTAAAATTTATGTTTTCATTCTTCAGATAAATACCCAGGAGTGGAATTGCTAGATCATATGGTAGTTCTATTTTTAATTTTGGGGGGAACCTCAAAAAATATACTGTTTTCCATGGTAGCTACACCTATTTACAATCCCACCAATAGTGCATAAGGGTTTCCCTTTTCTCCTTTTTCTTGCCAATGCTTGTTATATCTTGTCTTTTTGATAATAGCCATTCTGACCGGTGTGAAGTGATATCTCATTGTAGTTTAGTTGTTTTTCAAAGTGTGGTCCCTAGACCACAACCAGCAGCAATAGTATCTCTGAATTTGTTTAGAAAGTACAGGGAATTCCCTGATGGTCCAGTGGTTGGGACTCTCTGCTCAGGGCCCAGGTTCGATCCCTGCTCAGGGAACTAAAATACCACAAGCTGCAGCGCAGCCAAAAAAAAACAAACAAAAAAAAAATTAAAAAATACACATTCTCAGGCACCATTGCAGTCGGCTTATCAGAAACTGGTTTTGGAGCCCAGTATTCTGTTTTAACAAATGTTCAAGTGATTCTGGTGTGGGCTAAAATTTGAGACCCACTGGCTTAGATCTTTAAGAACCCATCCTGTCTAGGTATGGAGCCAGCCTTCTCAGAAACACATGGCTGAAAAGATACCTTAGCAAAATCAAAACTGTATTAGGAAGAAGGTGTGGAGATGTATGCTGAGTAAGACAACCAATGAAATAGGCTATCCTTTGCATGGTGCATGTGTGTATATTTTTTAAAATCTCATTTAAACCACATTTTGGTATGCATGTATTTCTAATTCTAGAAAATTCGGCTGGAAGTAATGATAGGTTTTCAGAAGAGCACCCCACTACCACCAAATTATCTAATGCTGTTGGTGTGTGCCGAGGGAGTGCAGGGATGGGGGTTGGCAACCACAGTTCACTATGTATATAATTGAACCCTGTATTGTAAAGCTGGTGTGGAGATGGGTATAGTGTGCCTACAAGGGACTGTGGGAGAGAGATCTTAAGGTAAGTGTGGTGGAGCTGGTGGGGGAGTTAGGGGGGTGACTGGTATGAGTGGCATGGCAGGGTGGATATTCATCAGGGGGTGTGCTGTGTCTTGTGCATGCACGTGCTGGAATGTGCAGGAAGGAGATGGGGGGGTGTGGGTATGGTGCGGCGTTGTGTATACTAGAAAGGTAGCTGTGTGTGTGTGAAGGGTGGCACTGTGTGCACAGCTTTGTGTGTACACACAAGTAAAGGGGGAGGAGCAGTCTTAGCTTAAAATGGAAGAAATATTCAGTATATCATATGGCATTGATATTCTAGTTAAAATTGAGGTAATCTAGGTGATTATAGTTTATAGTCATAATATAAAAATTATATAATATAAATATATTAATATTTATAATAATATAAAAATAATCTTTAAAATTCACTTATATTCAGGATACCCCTGGTTAGTGAAGTATACATAGGCATAGTAAATATAAGTACTTTTTCAAGAAACTAGATGTTAGAAAATGCAGTTTAAAAATGGACTGTGTTAATACTAAAAGGAATTTTCAGATCACACTGAATATCTGTATAGGATTTATTTGTAGTAGATTGGCTTCATTTTTACATAGTCATTCTAAAAGTTTGAGGATTGAAGGGTCCTCAAAGGATGTTTTACTGCTTAAAAAATACATGTAAGATGAAATTTTATAGGACTCTTAGATGTAAATGAGGAACAGAATTTTATGACTGTATGAGCAAATAGTAAAATGTTAATTCAAATCATTTGTGTACTTTGGGAGGGACTCTGGAAACTGTACTGATTACTTTTTTATGACTGGGTTATTTTTAGTATATTTCTTAGTGTACTGGTATTTGGAAATACATGCTCTGTATCTTTAAGCTTTTGAATCCTTTCTCTGCACATTTGGGTACAGTGCAACCAAACTTAAACATGGGAAATCCTCTCTTCCCTCCCCAGCTTTACAGTCTCCACTCAGGACTATCTTTGCAATGGATACTACTTAGTGATTAGCTCTCTGTCTTGTCAATCAAATCTTTGTCTCCAGCAAACTGTTTTGTCACTGTAGTAGGGCTCTTGTGCTAGAAATGTATTTTTGACAGAGGAAGAATGCTTTTTAAAACAGTTCTTAGGAGATTTGATGTAACTTAATTTGCCCTGGAAAGGAAATGTCTCGTCTCTGGTATGGGAAAAAGGGAAGAAGGCATCAACCAATTAATCAAAAATATACTCTGGTAAATCTTAGTCGATGATTTCAGTTTCTATATTTATTAGTCTTTGTATGGTGACATTCTGAAAAATTGTATAATTTAAAAGTTTAAGTATAGAGAATATTTATAGAATACAAAATTGTATGATTATAAAAGCGTACCTTAATTTAAGCTATTTCTGCTAATCATAAATATCTTCAAAAAGGAAATGAATAAGGGACTGTAATTTTGGTTTGTGGAAGTGTTTTGGTTTTCCTGTTCTACATCAACAGGAAGTTATCAAACCTTTATTACTGCCTTAATTTTTAATTTAACTTTGTAGGAAAATATTTGGAATTTTTGTTTTGCTTAAAAATAAATTTAGTAGAACTATCTTAGTGAATTAACTTTAGTTTTTATTGACTGGATCCCAGACTAAATATAATTTTGTGTTTTAAGACTATTATTTTAGCAATCCAAGAAAAGTCTTTCTCAAGCTATCCAAAAAGTTTCAAGCATTGTTGCCTAATACAGAATGATAATGATACTCTATGATGATAAATGATACTCTAATAAAGAAATATCTAACTCAACCTTACTAATTTTAAGAATCCTAGATATTTTTCAGTATAAGTATGTATGCATTATTTGTTAGAAAATGTATTGCCAGTTGTTTTTTCTTTGGTAATTTAAGATTATATCTTGCCTTATGAATATTAATTTTATTTTTACTGAGATTATAGATGATTTAAATGAGACTAGACATATACTTAGAACCGGGAGTGACTTTGGAAGATGCCCCCAAAGCAGCTTGCCACCCTTAAATGTTAAACATGTAAAACTATCAAAATGATTTCCATTGGTGGTGGTGTAATTTGGCTCGAGAGTACTTTTTTATGTCTTTTTATTTTTAAGTTGAATGATTTCAAGTTTTTGTTTATGAAACATCAGCACAGAGTGGTTTAGGCATCTGAAATGATTGGATTTGTTAAAATTCTGATCAGGTTATCAGATTAGCCAATTAGCATAGCTTTTTTTTTTTTTTTAAACCAAGAACAGTGATGCTATGCATGTATTTTTTTGATTTGCAGTTTGAATTAACATTTATCATTAGTTTGCTAATACTGTAATATAGTTTAATTTGTTACAAATACAGGCAAAATGTGGATATTTTGAACTTTATAGGTCATTATAATGTACATCACACACTTATAGTCACCAATTCCTTTTTAACCTCATAGGGAGCTGTTATGTTATTTTTTCAGATATGAGAGCGTGCTTCTCACTGGTCCTCAGCTCTGCGCGTAGAGTTTATATATGTTGTTTCACTTAACCTTCACAATAACCTTGCAAAGTCAGTAGTATTACTTCCCATTTTAAAGGTGAAAATTCATATCGAGTGGTTTACTGAACTAAGTTGTCATGGAGCACAGAGACAGCTAGACCCTAGCATATTCATTACCTCGCCAGGATGTCTTTGAGAGTTTTATAAAATGGTACAATACATTATGATGTGTCTTGGTGTGTAGACAAGCGCAAGTCCCAGTTTTCTAGCTGTTCTCCTTGCTTTGGAGTAGAAATCCTAGAAGCTGTAGGGTAGGAGAAAGGCTTAAGGAAATACGAATTAAAATGATAGCAGTTCTTTTACTTGTTTTGTAGATTGAAATTTCCTCTAAGATTCTGCCAGAGAGGGAGCTCTTCCACTTTAAAACTGAAAATAAAAAATAATTTTTCTAGGAGTATAACAAATATTTTAGAACAAATAAAATTTCTCGTTTTTGGACTTCGTATTTTGTAACTTCTTACAGTTCTTCATAACTTTACTCAACTGATTAGTAGAATGGTATTACTTAAGTAATAAATAGTCTTATAGCTAGTATTGATATGGCCATATATCTATGTAAACTAGGACAGTTTTCTAAATGCTTAGTAACTGTGTGTTAACCAGAGATAGATTATTTGCATTTTGTAAATGAATTAAAGTCTCAAAGATAATAGGATTAATAGTTAGAATATGCTCCAAAATATATGGAATAAAGTTAAACCTTTGCCAGTTAGCTTGGGTGAGAACCATGTTGATGAAACATGATTAACTTTATCTTTTCCTTATACGTTTTTTATTGAGGTATAGTTGATTTACAGTATATTATTTTCAGGTGTACAACATAGTGATTCAAAATTTTTGTAGATTATAATCCATTGACAATTATTATAAAATACTGGCTATGTTCCCTGTGCTGTACAATATATACTTGTAGCCTATTTATTTTATACATAGTAGTTTCTGCATCTTAAACCCCTACCCCTGTATCACCTCTTTCCACTGATAACCATTAGTTTGTTCTCTATATCTGTGAGTCTGTTTCTTTTTTATTATATTCACTAATTTTTTAGATTCCACCTATAAGTGATAACATACAGTACTCGTTTGTCTCTAACTTATTTCACTAAGCATAATACCCTCTAGGTTCATCCATGTTGTTGCAAATGGCAAAATTTGGTTTTGTTTTTTATGTTTTTTTGGTTTTTGTTTTTTTATTTTTTTAAAAAAATTTTGTTTTTACTACTACTGAGTAGTAGTCTTTTGTATATACACCACATTTTTAGGCATTCATCTGTTGATGGACACTTAGGTAACTTCCATATCTTGGCTAAATTGTAAATAATTGTAAATAATGCTGTTAGGAAAATTGGAGTGCATATATCTTTTCTAAGTGTTTTTGTTTTCTTTGGGTATATACCCAGGAATAGAATTGCAGTTCTTTTTAGTTCTCTGAGGAACCTTCATTCTGTTTTCCACAATGGCTACACCAATTTATATTCCCACCAAAAGTGTGCCAGGGTTCCCTTTTCTCCACATCCTCGCCAGCATTTGTTAATTTGTGTTCTTTTTGACGATACCCATTTTGACAGGTGTGAGGTGATATCTCATTGTGGTTTTGACTTGCATTTCCCTGATGATTAACAATGTTGAGCATCTTCTCATGTGCTTGTTGGCCATCTCTAGGTCTTCTGTGGAAAAATGTCTATTCTGGACTTCTGTCCATATTTTAATTGGGTTTTTTGATACTGAGCTATATGAGCTGTTCATGTATTTTGGGTATTAACCACTTATCAGTCATATTATTTGCAAGTGTTTTCTCCCATTCAGTAGGCTGTCTTCGTTTTGTCAGTGGTTTCCTCTGCTGTGCCAAAGCTTTAAATTTAGTTAGGTCCTGTGTGTTTATTTTTGCTTTTGTTTCCTTTGCCTGAGGAGATGGATCCAAAAAAATAATTCTAAGATTCATGTCAAATAGTGTTCTGCCTAGTAGTTTTCTTCTAGTAATTTTATGGTTTCTGGTCTTACATTTAGTTCTTTAATCCATTTTGAGTTTATTTTTGTATATGGTGTGAGAAAATGTTCTAATTTCATTTTTTACATGCAGATATCTAGTTTTCCCAGTACCATTTATTGAAGAGACTGTCTATTCCCCATTGTACATTCTTGCCTTCTTTGTCATAGATAAATTGACCATATGTGGGTTAATATTTGGGTTCTCTGTTCTGTTCCATTGATCTATGTGTCTGTTTTTGTGCCACTACCATACTGTATTGATTACTGTAGCTTTTTAGTATAATCTGAAGTCAGGGAGTGTGACACCGCCAACTTTGTTCTTCTTTCTCAAGATTGTTTTGGCTATTTGGGGTCTTTGGTGTTTCCATACAAATTTTTTAAATATTTGTTCTAGTTCTCTGAAAAATGCCATTGGAATTTTGATAGGAATTGCATTGAATCTGTAGATTGCCTTGGGTAGTATAGTCATTTTAACAATATTAATTCTTTCAATCCATGAACACAGTGTATCTTTCCATCTGTTTGTGTCATCTTCAATTTCTTTCATCAGTGCACTACAGTTTTTCAAGTATAGGACCATTACCTCCTTAGGTAAGGTTATTCCTAAGTATTTTATTATTTTTGATGTGATGGTAAATGAGATTGTTTCCTTAATTTCTCTTTCTGTTAGCTTGTTGTTGGTGTATAGAAATGAAATAGATCTCTGTATATTAATTTAGTATCCTGCAGCTTTACCAAATTCATTGATGATCTATAGTAGTCTTTTGGTGGCATCTTAAGGATTTTCTATGTATAGTGTCATACCATCTGCAAATAGTGACAGTTTTACTTCTTCCTTTCCAATTTGTATCTCTTTGTTTTTCCCCTTGTTTAATTGCTATAGTTAAGATTTCCAGTACTGTGTTCAATAAAAGTGGCAAGATTGGGCATCCTTGTCTTATTCCTTATCTTAGAGGAAGTGCTTTCAGCTTTTCACCATTGAGTATAATATTAGCTGTGAGCTTCTCGTACATGGCCTTTATTATGTTGAGGTATGTTCCCTCTATACCCACTGTCTGGAATGTTTTTATCATAAATGGATGTTGAATTTTGTCAAAAGCTTTTTCTGCATCTATCAGAATGGTCATATGGTTTTTATTCTTCAGTTTGTTAATGTGGTGTATCACACTGATTGATTTGCATATATTGAAGAATCCTTGCATCCCTGGGCTAAATCCCACTTACTCATGGTGTATGATCCTTTTAATGTTTTGTTGGGTTCGGTTTTCTAATATTTTGTTGAGGATTTTTGTACCTATGTTTATCATTGATATTGGCCTGTAATTTTGTGTGTGTGTGATATCTTTGGTTTCAGTATCTGGGTAATGCTGGCCTCATAGAATGAATTCAGAAGTGTTCTTTTCTCTGCAGTGTTTTGGAATACTTTGAGAAGAATAGGTGTTAACTCTTTGCTAAATGTTTGGTACAATTCACCTATTAAGCCGTCTGGTCCTAGACTTTTGTTTGATGGGAACTTTTATTACTAACTCAGTTTCATTACTGGTATTTGGTCTGTTCACATTTTCTCTTTCTTCCCGGTTTATGCTTGGGAGATTGTACATTTGTAGGAATTTGTCCATTTCTTCTAGGTTGTCCATTTTATTGTCATATAGCTGTCCACAGTAATCTGTTATGATTTCTCTTCCTTTTTCATTTCTGATTTTATTGAATTGGGCCTTCTCTCTTTTTTTCTTGATGAGTCAGGCTAAATGTTCATCAGTTTTGTTTATCTTTTCAAAGAACCATCTCTTAGTTTCACTAATCTTTTCTATTTTTTTTTTTTAGTCTCCATTTCATTTATTTCTGCTTCTATCTTTATGATTTCTTTCCTTCTACTAACTTTGTGTTTTGTTTATTCTTTTTCTAGTTCTTTTAGGTGTAAGGTTAGGTTGATTATTGGAGATTTTTCTTGTTTCCTGAGGTAAGCTTGTATCGCTATTTACTTCCCTCTTTTAACTGCTTTTGCATCCTTTTGATTTTGGATCATTGTGATTCATATTCATCTGTCTCCAGGTATTTTTTGATTTCTTCAGTGATCCATTGTTTGTTTAGTAGGATATTGTTTAGCCTCCATATATTTGTATTTTTTTGCAGCTTTTTTTCTTGTAGTCGATTTCTAGTCTCATATCACTCTGGTCAGATTAGATGCGTGATAGGATTTCAATTTTCTTAAATTTACTGAGGCTTGTTTTGTGGCCTAGCATGTGATGCATCTTGGAAAATGTTTCATTTGCACTTGAAAAGAATGTATACTCTGCTGCTTTTGGATGCAGTATTCCATATATATCTATTAACTTCATCTGGTCTAATGTGTCATTTAAGGCCGGTGTTTCCTTATTGATATTCTGTCGGGATGATGTAAGTGGGGTGTTAATGGCCTACTGTCAGTTTCTTTCTTTATTTCTGTTAATATTTTCTGTGTTAGGTGGTCCTGTGTTGGGTGCATATATATTTACAGTTGCTATATCTTCTTCCTGGATTGATCCCTTTATCATTATGTAAGGCCCTTCTTTGTGTCTTATAACAGCCTTGTTTTAAAGTATTTTGTCTGATAGAAGTAGTGCTACCCTGACTTTCTTTTGATTTCCTTTTGCATGGCATGTGTTTTTCTATCTCCTCATTTTCAGCCTGTGTGTGTCTGACTTCTTAAGACAGCATATATACAGGTCTTGTTTTTGTATGCATTCAACCACTCCATAACTTTCGATTGGAGCATTTAGTCCATTTACATTTAAAGTAATTATTGATCTGTATGTACTTATTGCCATTTTGTTAATTGTTTTTGCAGTTCTTTTTTGTTCCTTTCTTTTGTTCTCGTCCCTTGTGATTTGATAACTATCTTTAGTGTTACATGCAGATGCCCTTCTCATTTTTGTGTGTGTATCTGTTACAGATTTTTGGTTTGTGGTTGTATAAAAACCTACCATGAGGTTTTTATACACACACACACACACACACAGCGAGCAAGCAATCTATATATGTATGTGATTATTTTAAATTGCTGTTCTCTTAATTTCAAATGCATTTCAACAACCCTGCATTTTTACTCTTCTCTCTTCACGTTTACTGTTTTTGACATTAACACTTTTTTCTTTTGAGTATCCCTTAAGTGTTTATCATGGATGTAGATGGTTTTACTACTTTTGCCTTTTAACCTTCCTACTAGCTTTTATGCAGTGGATTTACTACCTATTTGCCTTTACCAATGAGCTTTTTTGTTTAGTAATTTTCATGTTTCCAGTTGTGGCCTTTTCTTTTTCACTTAGAGAAGCCCGTTTAACATTTCTTGTAAAGCTGATTTGGTGAACACTTTTACGTTTTGTCTGTAAAACTTCTAATGTCTCCATCAAATCTGATTGAGAGCCTTGCCAGGTAAAGTATTCTCAGTTGTAGGTTTTTCCCTTTCATCATTTAAAATATATTGTGCTACTTCCTTCTATCCTGCAGTGTTTCTACTAAAAATTCAGCTCATAGTCTTATGGGAGTTCCTTGTATATAAGTTGTTGCTTTTACCTTGCTGCCTTTAATATTCTCTTTATTTAAAATTTTTGCCATTTTAATTACAGTATGTCTTGCTGTGGTCCTCTTTGGGTTGATCATGTTTGGAACTCTGTGTGTCCTAGACCTGGATGTCTGTTTCCTTTCCTAGGTTAGGGAAGTCTTCAGTGATTATGTCTTCAGGTATTTTCTCTGCCCCTTTCTCTCTTCTTCTGTGACTCCTAGAATGCGAACGTTAGCACACTTGATGTTGTCCTAGAGGTCACTTAGTGTCCTCATTTCTTTTTATCCTTTCTCTTTTTTTCTGTTCCACTTCTGTGATTTCCACTACTCTGTCTTCCAGCTCGTTTATCCATTCCTCTGTATCATTTAGTCGAATGTCGATTCCTTCTAGTGTATTTTTCATTTTACTTTCTGGATTCTTCACCTCTGTTTGGTTGTTCTTTTATATTTTCTAGCTCTTTGTTAAACACTTAAGATTTCTCACTCTGTTAATCTGTTTTTCTCCTGAGTTCTTTGATCATATCATGATCATTCCCTTGGTCCAAGGTCTAGTGCCTGTGTACTGGTTGGTGGGCCCTCTGGTAGGCTGGGCAATGTACAGGGGAGGCTGTGGGCTCAGGGGTTCTTAAGGCAGCCTGTCTGCTGTTGGGTGGCGCTGTGTCCCTGCTCAGTTAGTTGCTTGGCCTGAGGCACCTGGTACTGGTGCCTGTAGGTTGGTGGGCAGGGCTGGGTTCAGGTGCTAATAAGGTAATGGGAAGATTCCAAATGGTACTTGCCAGCATCAATGTCCCCATGGTAGAACAAGCTCCCAAAGATGGCTTCTGCCAGTGTATGTGTCCCCAGGGTAAGCTCCTTTTGCCTCCTGCCTCTCCAGGAGACTCTCCAAGATCAACAGGCAGGTCTAACTCAGGCTTCTTTCAAATTACTGCTTCTGTCCCCAGTCCCAGAGTGTGTATGCCCTCTTAAGAGTGAAGTCTCTATTTCCTACAACCCTCTGGGTCTTCCAAAAGGAAGCCCCACTTGCCTTCAAAGTCAAACATTCTGGGGGCTTGTCTTTCCAGCACAGGACCCCTGAGTTTGGGAGCCTGACGTGGGGCTCAGACTCCTTGGGGAGAACTTCTGCAATAATTATTCTTCTGTTTCTGGTTCACCTACCAGGGGTATGGTCTTGACTGTACCATGACTCCATCCCTGCTGCCCATCTTCATTATATCTATAGCTGTAAAAGATCTTTTCTGATAGGTTCTGGTCTGTTTCACTGATAGTTGTTTTGTAAATAGTTGTAATTTTGGTGTGCTCATGTACTCAGGGTCTTTCTGCTCAGCCATCTTGCTATGTTTTCTTTATTTTTAAAGGCTGTTTTAGAGTTTATTCTGATAAATAACCTAAACTTTAATCTCTAATCATTTACTTGAAACTGTTTATATATTTGATATAACTATATCCTGCCTTTTTAGTGTCTGTCAATAAATTGTAATTCATGTGAAGGTTATAAGCTCATTTTATAAGGGTATAAGTTTAATCAGATTAAAGTCACAAAATATTAAATAACATCATTTTTTTCTATCAGTACTTCACTGAATTTTCTCATCTTTTCCTTTTTTTGTTCTTTTTAGGCCCTAATATATGACAAGATGAATTTTTTTTTGTATTTTAGGTCTTTATATTTGAAAACACATGACATGATGAATTACTTACATCTGTATAGAAATTAGCTCACAGGTAGAATTTTAAGAAGAACAAATTTAAATGTAAAACTCTTTCCAGGGACCTCAGCTAATGATTATAATACTGATTAAAATATTAATAATTACTTATACTAACACTATACACTTACCATGAGTTTTTTACTTAATCCTCAACCTGTGAAATATTGCTGCTTTCACCTTCATTTTACAAAACAGAGGCATATAACAGCCATACTCTGACCAATAAAGGTCAGAGCTGTGGTTTGAATCCAGGCATTCTATTCTGGCTGTAAGCTGTGCCCTTAAATTCTTTGCTATACGTGCTCTCATAATCTTCAGACTATAACTAGGAGAAGGGGATTAACATTTATTTTGTACATTTGCTGTATCATTTTCTACTTTATATGTATCTTACACATACTATTATTTATTCCTCATAAAGTGCCTAAGATATGATTATTATTTCCATTTGAAAGACCAGAAATTGAGAGATTAAGTACGGTTGCTCAAGTTCACAAAACTAATATAATCAGACTTCCTTATCCACCAGTTCTGCATTCGATGGTTCTGCGTTTGCAGATTCAACCAACCACAGATTAACAATATTTGGAAAAACAATCCCAGGAAGTTCCAAAAAGCAAAACTTGAAGTTGCCACAATGCTGACAACTATTTACATAGCATTTACATTGTATTAGGTATTATAAGTAATATAGAGATGATTTAAGGAAAGGATATGCATAGATTATATGCAAATACTGTGCTGTTTTCTATAAGGGACCTGAGCATCCATGGGTTTTGGTTTCTGTGAAGGTTTCTGGAAGCAATCCCTCAGGCATATGTAGGAACGACTATTAAACAGAATCTACAGCTAAACCTACTATACTATGTTGCCTACCTATAGTACATATTCATGGGAAGTTTTTTAACTAGTGTTTATGCCTTATTGTATAAAACATCTTACTAATTATGTCACAACATAATTGAAAAGAGGACATATACACATATATTCAGTGTATAATATTTTTTCTTTATTTATTTGACTTAGTAGTTGAAAAGCATATTTATTACATATGTAAGTTGTGAGACATAATGATAAAATGAGTATTTGTGATCACACTCACTCATTCACTACCCAACTTAAGAACTAGAACGTTACCAGTGAAAGTGCATCACCCTATGTGTTCTTTCTCTGTCTCATCTCATGTCAACTCCAAATTGGTAACTACCTCCCTGAATTTTGTGTTTGCCTGGTTTTTTTCCCTGTTTTTCTTTAATTAATAGATTTTATTTTTTAGAGATTTTAGATTTTAGATTTACAGAAAAATTGAATGGGAAGTACAGAGAGCTCCCATATACCCCTTTCTCTCCAAACACAGTACCCCTGTTATTTACATCTTGTATTAATGTGGTACATGTTATAATTTATGAGCTAATACATATTATTATCACCCAAAGTCTGTAGTTTACATTAGGGTTCATTCTTTGTGTTACACATTCTATGGAATGACATGTATCTGCCATTACAGGATGATACAGTGTAGTCTCACTGCCTTCAAAATGCCCTGTGCTCCATCTGTTCATCCCTCCTTCCCTCCACCTGAGAACCACTGATGTTTTTAATCTTTCTATAGTTTTGCCTTTTCCAGAGTATCATCTAGTTGGAATCGTATCATATGTAGCTTTTTCATATTGGCTTCTTTCAGTTAGTAAAATGCATTTAAGGTTCCTCCCTGTCTTTTCATGGCATTATAGCTCATTTCTTTTTAGTGCTGACATTTAATATTCCATTTTCTCAGTGTACCACAGTTTATCTATTCACCTATAGAAGGACATTTTGGTTACTTCCAAGTTTTGACACTTATACTAAATAAAAGGTTGTTATAAACATTCATGTGCAGATTTTATGTGGACCTAAGTTTTCAGCTCATTTAGGTAAATTCCAAGGAGTGTGACTGCTGGATTGTATAATAAGAGTATGTTTAGTTTTGTAACAGAAACTGCCAAACTGTTTTCCAAAGTGACTGTACCATTTTGTGCTCTACCAGCAATGAATGAGAGTTCCTGCTGCTCTGCATCCTCACCAGCATTTAATATTGTCAATGCTTTCATTCTAAATAGGTGCGTAGTGGTACCCCATTGTTATTTTAATTTGCATTTTTCTGATGACATATGACATAGAGCATCTTTTCATATTCTTACATGTCCAGATCTTTAGTTCATGTTTTGTTTGTTCTCTTGTTGTTTTTTAAGAGTTCTTTGTATATTTTGGATAACATATTTATCAGCAATGTATTTTGCAAAGATTTTCTCCCAGTCTGTGGATTATTTTTTTATTCTCTTGACAGTGTCTGTTACAGAGCAGACGTTTTTAATTATAATGAAATCCAACTTACTAGTTTTTTTTATGGATCATGCTTTTGGTGTTCTGTCTAAAAATGCATCTTCAAACCCATGTTCACCTAGATTTTTTTCTGTATTCTAGTTGTTTTATACTTTTGCATTTTACATTTAGGTTGATGATCCATTTTGAGTTAATTTTTGTGAAAAGTATAAGGACTTTGTCTAGATTAACTTTTTTGCGTGTGGTTGTCCAGTTGTTCCACCACTGTTTGGTAGAAGACCATCCTATTCTTCATTGCATCATCTTTGCTTCTTTGTCAAAAATCAATTGACTGTACTTGTGTGAGTCTATGTGTAGGTGCTCTCTTCCATTCCACTGATCTGTTTGTTCTTTTGCCAGTATCACAATCTTGATTACTTTATAGTAAGTCTTGAAGTTGAATAGTGTCAGTCATTCAGTTTTGTTCTTTTCCTTCATTACTGTGTTGGCATTGGGATCTTTCTACATAAACTTTAAATAATCAGTTTGCCTATATCCACAAAGTAACTTGGTGGGATTTTTATTGGAATCATGTTGAGTCTATAGACCAAGTTGGGAAAAACTGATATCTTGACAGTATTGTCTTCCTTTCCATATATATGAACATGGAATATCTCTTCATTTATTTAAATCTTCTTTGATTTCTTTCTTCAAAATTTTGTACTTCATGTATTTCTTTTTTTTCTGTACTAATATAAATAGTATGGTTTTACATTTCAGATTCCAATTACTCATTGCTGATATATAGAAAAGCAGTTGACTTTTGAATATAACCTTACATCCTGCAAGCCTACTATGATTGCTTATTAATTCCAGTAGTTTTTGGATGATTCTTTGGAATTTTCTTTATAAACAATTATGTCATCTGCTAAGAGTTTTATTCCATCCTTTCCAATCTGTATACCTTTTATTTCCTTTTCTTGTTTTACTGCATTAGCTAGGTCTTCCAGTACAATGTTGAATAGGAGTGGGAAAGTATTTCATTTTTCACCATTATGTATGATGTTAGTTGTAGGATTTTTTCGTTAGATGTTCTTTATCGAGTTGCAGGAGTTACCCTCTATTTCTAGGTTGCCAGGAGTTTTTATAATGAATGTTAGATTTTGACTAATGCTTTTTCTGCATCTATTTATGTGTAATGGATTATATCAGTTGATTTTCAAATGTTGAAATACCTTGCATATCCCTTGCATACCTGGAATTAAATCCCTCTTGGTCACTGTATAGATATCTTTTTTATACATTGTTGGATTCAATTTGGTAATATTTTGTTCAGGTTTTTTTGCATGTATGTTCATGAGAGATATTGGTCTGTAGTTTGTCTTTCTTACAATGTCTTTGTTTATTTTTTATTAGGGTAGTGCTGGCCTCATAGAATGAATTGGGAAGTATTTTCTCTGCTTCTGTTTTTCTGGAAGAGATTGTAGAGATTTAGTATAATTTCTTCCTTAAATGTTTAATTGAATTCACTAGTGAATCTATCTGGATTCACTGAAGATGCTCCAGAGCTAGAGATCATACCACTTTGGGTTTCTTTGTAAGTACAAAATCAGCTGCCGTGGTGTATGCATTTTTGCTTTGCAAAAGTCAATATAATTATATTGGCCAGAATGAAAATCTGTTCAGTTTTTCCTTTTTTCTATGATCATGTCTGTCATAGTGCTCAGCAATTTTGCATAGCTTTTCATAGAGTTACCTTGATGTTTACTGGTAGCGAATTCATTTTAGTTGGCTAGAACTGGGCCCGGTACTTTCTGTTTTGCAAGGCTATTAATTACTAATTCAATTTATTTAGTAGATGTAGGGCTGTTCAGATGATTTGTTTCTTCTGTGTGAGTTTAGTGGTTTGTGTCTTTCAAGGAATTGGTCCATTTCATCTAGGTTTTCAAATTCGTAGGTATAGAGTTGTTTATAATATTCCTTTATTTTCCTTTATTATCAATAATGATGGCCTGTCTTCATTTATGATATAATTTATTTGTGTGTTCTTTTTCTTATTTTAGTTAGCCTGGCTAGAGGTTTATCAATTTTATTGATCTTTCCAAAGAACTGGTTTTTGGTTTTGTTGAGTTTTCTCTATTGATTTTCTGTTTTCTGTTTCACTGATTTCTACTCTGATTTTTTTCTATTATTTCTTTTCTTCGACTTCAGACTTAATTAACTCTTCTTTTTCTAGTTTCCTAAAATGGAAGCTGAGATTATTGATTTTAGATCTTTCTCTTTTCTTACATATGCATTCAGTGCTATAAATTTTCCTCTTAATTCCTGCTTTCACTGTATCCCAAAATTTTGGTAAGTTATATTTTTATTTAGTTCAGAATATTTTAAATTTCTCCCAAGACTTTAATGATTATGTGTTAATTAGCAGTGTGTTGTTCTAAAGTAATTTGGGATTTTCGCACTATTTCTCTGTTACTGATTTCTAGTTTAATTTCACTGTGGTCTGAGAGCATACTTTATGATTTATATTTGTTAAGGTATGTTTAATGTTCCAGAATGTGTTCTGAGTGAATGTTCCATGTGAGCTTGAGAAGAATATGTATTCAGCTGTTGTTGGATGGAGTATTCTATACATGTCAATTAGATCCAACTAATTGAGAATACTGTTCAGTTCAGCTATGTCCTTACTGATTTTCTGTCAGATTTGCAAATTACTGATAGAGGAGTTTTGAAGTCTCCAACTATAATAGTGAATTAATATATCTCAAGATTATGTAATGAGTGTTATTTTCCCCTGATATGCTGTGGGGAAAACAAGATTATTCCCTTTTTGTGAGTCACTTCTTACGTTTATTGTTCCATGAGGCTAGTATAATATACACATATTGTAATTGAATGGTTTTGAGTAGTTAACAGGTTTTTTTTTGACTAAAAGAACAGTGAATATATCTGCCTTCTTACAAAATTCTATGTGAGTCATCTGCAGATATACTTAACAGGATGTAATTTTAAATATAAAAGATTTCTTCAAATCAAAACTTCAGTAATGTGTTCTGTTTTTTATTCATTCTGGATTTAATCCTTTTTTCCCTCTTAATTCTACTTTGTAGTTACCTAATTTATGATTCTCTATTTGCTCCTTTTATATTTTATTTAAGTCACGGAAGTGTATTTTGAAAACAGTAGTTTTAATTTAAGGCAAAAAGGAGTAAAGTTTTAACATAATCCAGGTCTTATTTTGTGATAAGACTTTGTCATACATTATGAAATATAGAACAGAATGTTACGTAAGTTCAGGATGCTGTTGTATGCCCTTTTTGGTTAGCTACAACAGCTCAACTTTAATTTCCTCCTTTTTAAAAATATTTTTGGATTCCAAAGTAAATATAAATGGCATTGTTAAGTAACATTTTTCTTTCTACTCCATCTTCCTTTACTAAGGAATAAAAGTAAGGCATAAGTGAGAAATAAAAATTGCACATTCACAGATATCTTTTTTAGTCTGCAGGGCAGTTGGGGGAAAGGAGGTTTTTGGCTTGTTTATGGTGTAATCTCAGGAGGAAATACTGGAGTATCCTGGAAGGAGGACTGTCAGACCAGTGTCAGACTGAAGCTCTTTTCTTTCTAGGACAGCATGTTCTTATTCATGGGATTTGCAGCAACTATACATTTCCTCTATTTTCAGCTTCTGTTCTGGTTGTTGTTGTTATTAGTCTCTGTAATAGAGATGGATAGATTTAATTCTGCCTTCACATTTGTAATTTGTTGAAAATAAATGCTCTCACTTTGTGAGAGTCCTTTGTCAACAACTGAAGAGACTAGAGAGTAGCACTTAATTCTGCAGAGGGTAGTTCATAGTACTTAGTTTCTGCAGATGGGATTTAGCAGTATAGGCAAACTACTTTGCTCCTCAGGAAATGACTTTTTAGCCAGACAGTGAATACAGTTTTAGCTAGAAGGTCTTGATTTCCTCAACTGTGTACCTTTAATAATTGGGAGTGTGATACAGGACATTTTGTAGCAATCTGTCCATTTTCCACCTAGGTTTAATCTTTTGGGTAAAGTAATACATTCTGTACCTGGAGTATGATTTACCAAGGGGTTAAAAATTAATTTGAGACTAATTCTAGATCCACCATATATACTAGGAATCTATATCTCTTTATTCATTTATTTTGAGAGGAGGAAGTATATTTCTCTAGTTGAGGCAGGAGATAGATGGGCCCCAGGCTGAGCAGCTGGAGTTTATCCCCTGTGGACAGATTCTCCAAGATGAATACAATAGCAGGAGGAAGGAGAAGCTAAGACCTGCCCAGATGAAAGATAAAGGGACCACATATTTCTCGTTCTCAGAGTCAAGGAGACCTTTCCTACTACACATGCGCAGAAAGGCTCCACAGAGGTCAAAAAGGGAGGAGGCGTCACCCCATAGTAAGTGATGTCAGCCTACCCATAGGCCTCTTCTCTAGAATTCCATCTTGGCTAAGAGATGCACATGCACACGTGGGAGGACCCTGAGATAAACCAATTACAGACCCAGAACCAGGCAAAGCAAGATAATTGGCCAAAGGGAACCCAGAAGAAATGTCCCATACAAGTGAGGTAAACTACTACGAGCACACAACTCTTGACTCTCTGAGTCTGCCCATGTGAGTTTATTCATATGTACCCTTTTTCCTCCTAATAAATGCTTTACTTTTTTCACTACTTTTCATCTCTGGGAATTCATTTCTACAAAGCTGACGAGCCAGGGACCTTGTCGCTGGCCACTGTCCCTGGTGGGTCTAGTGGCTAGGATTCAGCGCTCTCACTGCCGAGGCCTGACTTAAGTCTCTGGCCGGGGAAGCGAAATCCTGCTTGAAGCTGCTGCAGGCTGAGGCCACCCCAAGATCATAGTCATTTGATTTCAAATCCTTTTTCTTTCTTAGTTCACCTACTCTTTTGACAATATTGTATATTATCATTCATCACAGCATGAGTAAATATTTAAAGGTAAGGAAGTGGTGAGTTTATAAGTTCCAGAAAGGAATACAGTTCAAAAAAAAAAAAAAATGAATGAGGAAAGTAGATTTGTGACATTAAAGAAACTATGACTACCAGATGTTATAAGCTTATACTTATGATGCCAGTTTATGGTTCCCTAACTGATGATTCCTACTCTAAGTGATGTTGATACTGATCCGTTTTGTGAGCAAATTCAATTTTACTTTCATCCAGGAACTGTGTTTTATATGGTAAAAGGAAGAGCTTTCAGTGTAAGATCAGTGTTGAGTAGAGGAATAGAAAGAATGCAGAGGAATAGTTAAGTCATATAATTTGAAAATTCTTGTCTAGGAAACTCTCAATTAGACTGAATGCCATAGGAAGAAGGAAGAAAGGTATAACTGGTCATTAAATATTTTGTAGAGATTTCTTTTGCTGGTCTTAGAAAAGCAAGCTGTGATTTTTATTTTTTTACTTTTAGCACCTAATTTTTCTTTCATCTTTATTGAAAATTCTGTTCTTAATTGAAAAACCTTTAATATTTTTAAATTAAACTTTCAAAATAGACAAAATATATAAAATAGTTGAGCTCTTAAAACTGAAATACTTTAATATCAAAAATAAAAACCAAAAATAAATATGGACACTCTTCAACATTATCCTTTAGTCCTTAGGGTAATTGATGGAAAATTAAGTAAAAGTAGTGTTAACCACTATTTAGTCTGTGGTGGGCACTATACTCAATCCTTTGTGTGCATTTCATTTCTTCATTTTATTTACACAAAAACCCTATTTAGTACGTACTATTATTATTTCCACTGTTTTATGGAGAAATAGATAAGGAAGGGGGAAAACCTAGGTCCATCTGATTCCCCAGAGCTTGAAATCATAACTACTTTGGGTTTCTTTGTAAGTAGAGAGTCAGCTATCATATTGCAAGCATTCTTGCTTTTCAAAAGTCAATCTAATAATAATGGCCAGAATGGAAAGTCTGTTCAGTTTCTTTTCCTTTTTTCTATTCTCATGTCTTTCATTGCTTTCAACAACTTTACCGCTCTTCATAGAAGTAGCTAATTCGTTTTAGTTGACTGGAACAAGAACCTTTTAAAACCTAGGTTAGTTTAAAAATCTAAACCTTTTATGGGTCAGTTGGTTTAACTGCATTTTGTGGCCAGAACCTCTACACATAATTGATTGATCACAAGAGGAATTTGTCATAGGTCAGGAGAATTCAGCACACATTTATAGCACCACCAGAGTTCACTATATTATGCTTACTGTTTTGGGAATTATGTCATGATCTGAAAAAGCTGTAGCTGTTGTGTCAGTCTGAGGAAACTTGTCTGTTTTCGTGGGCTTTTTATAATATTTATCTGTCAGACGTGGCTTTCAAATTCAGCACCGTGCAAGAGACTGGTCTAGACAATTACAGAAGATATAGAATTTCCCTTAGAAATTTAGAATGTAGGAAAGTCATTACATTTTAGTCACAAATAACTGCTACAGTACCAACTACAAAGAATTACTGTAGAGGAAAGGCAAAAACTTTTCAGTTCAGGATCATTTAGAAAGACTAAGTGGACATGCCTGAGAATGCTATTAGATATGCTTTTAAAAATCTAATTTTCTATTTCTGGAGCTTATTTTTCTTACTGTCTTAGGTTTTAAAATGTACTTCATATCTTTTTCTTGCTCCCCCACTTCTGTGTTCTGATACAGATCATATAGCACGGGTATGTTTGTTACCTTTGCCTAGAAGAAATTTTTCCAGCATTGCCATTAGGATGTAACGTTTGAGTTAAAACTGATTTGAAGGGGAGAGTTGAAACTACCATTTTCTTTGTAAACTGCAAGACAGTTAGATTTTAGATGTTATCTTTGATATTAGCAAAGCATGTTATGTTTTATATAGTGTTTCTTTTATAAAGGACTGTAATTCTATTTATTCAGTCAAATTCTGTCTATATGAACCTTAAGTTGTGTACTAGTAGTTATAAATAAACCTTAAGTTGTGTACTAGTAGTTAGTTGGATGTAGTAGTTAATAAGTTAAATTCATTCATGTGTATTTCACCGTAGTTTAATATATAAATCTCTTGGATTTTCAGCATGGAGTGGGGAAAGAAATCCTGATTACAGTTCTCTTTCCCATTTAAATTTCTCCAATTTTTGTTTTGTTTTGGCTGTTTTTCTCAACTGTCAGTGGAATTATTGTCTTCCTGTCTCCATATTCAGGTAGTGTCAGTGGCTGAGTATCACCGCAGGATCGATGCTCTAAATACTGAAGAACTGCGCACACTCTGCAGACGTCTCCAGGTGCCCCCTTCAGTAGTTTAAACCCCTCCAGAGATTGAATATTCCCTGTTTTCAGTGTCTTTTGTCAGGGCAAATCTCTTTTTTGAAGGATTCGTTTTGACTGCAGCACTAAAATACCCCATCAGAAAATTCCTTTTGTATTAAAGAGTACAGTATTGCCTTGAAGAACTGTAGGACTGTCTTTTCTGGCATCTTTTCATTTGAAAAATGTTCAGAGGAATTTTCTGTTATTTTAGAACTGTTCTCAGTACTGTATTTCTTAGATTGATGAGGAGTTTTCATTTTACATTGGAAGAATGTCTTGGGTTCGAGGTAGAATCTTTACTAAATAGAATCGGGAAGATGTACTATGGGAAAATGTTTAAAAGTTTAACGGATAGCAAGGTTCTCTTCTTTAAGGCTATTACAGTTGTATCAACCCTACATCAAATACATCATAATGAGATGAATTGTTTTTCTCCTTAGGTTTTCCTGGTTGGTATTAGAAATACTTTGGAATAGTATAGATTAGGCACTTCAGCTAGATAAATTGTTTAAAATTCTGTGAAATAATCTTTGTGATTTTTCAGGAATAAGAACTATATATTTGACCTCATTTTTCAGCTTTGTGTATTATTGTGTGTTTTCCTCTTCTTAATGAGATATGCTTTCATGGCTTTGCTAGAACTCCTGAATTTTTTTCTTTTCTTTTAATGCTTCTCATGCTGCCTTGGATATTTTTTAACCTTTCACATCATCAAAATAAGGGTAAAACATGATGATGATGTGAAAGAATTAATATAGTTTTCATCAAAAAACAATACAGTTCTAGAACATGTATTGGTTGAAAATATATGTTGTTTAGGTTTGGTAAGAAATCTGTTAAAGGAACAAAATTTAGCAAGATTTCATTCCTGCGTGGAATCACAGTCGTCGAGAATTGCTGCATTTTAGTTATCTGCTGCAATAGAATTCTGTTTTCCAATTTAAAAGTTTCATCAACAGTAGTTTCATATATTTTATTTTCTAATACTACTGCATTTTATATATTAGAATAAAATTAATATGAAAAAGTGCCAACAGAATAAATTGTACAGGAATTTAAGTTAATCAACGTTTCTGTCACTTTAAGAATATCACTGTTGTTTCATATATTTTATTTTCTAATATTATTCCATTTTACATATGAAAATAAAATTAATAGGAAAAAGTACCAACAGAATAAATTGTATAAGAATTTGTTTTGATTTAATCAACATTTTTATCATTTTAAGAATATCAGTGAGATCATTTCCATCAAGAAAAGCATACATTTTAGTGCATCAAATTGTTCTAATTTAAAAATAGGTTTGTGAAAAAGTTAACTTTTAAATGTATTGTTTGGTTCAGCTAAATAAAAAAATTTCATGTTTAGAAAGTAAAAATTAAAAAGGCATTTCTAAAAATAATGGTATCCTTTTCAGTGAAGCAGATAAATTCACATACACATGCACACCAATGAAACATTATCCTTTTTTTTTGTACTATTTTTTTTAAATTAAAATTTTGGCACCCAGGAAGTTTTCTTAATTACTTTTGGCAAATTTTATGTTAACCATGAAAAAATATTCTCACATATTTTAAATAGCACAGATAAAAAGCAAGCTAGCTGGCTCATTTTTTGCCCTTGAACAGAAAAATTAAAGTTTCCATGCAACTTACCTCTTTTTACCAGAAATGCGGAGTTTATCATTCAATACCTGTCCTTCCTCATGTAGTAGATGAGAAAAATGTCTGCTTATAAAAAAACTTTTTCTGCATTGGACATGCCATTGTTATTAGATGGAGCATCTTTTGCTTATTCTAAAATCCTAAATTAAAGCTTTAGCCACCTTTTTTAAGGTATAAGGTTTTATTTCTCTCAAAAGGCTAAAATTTTTGAAGGTTGGTTGCCGTTCTGTATTAATAATGTTGCTGCTGTTTACTTCTTTAGATTACTACAAGGGAAGATATAAATTCAAAGCAGGTTACTCCAGTGAAAGCAGACCTGGAATCTGAATCTTTTCGACCAAACCTAAGTGATCCCAGTGAACTATTACTGCCAGATCAAATTGAAAAGGTATGACATACCCACATATGTGCCTTTATGAGTATGTGCCATGAGAATAAAATACCCTATTTTCAGTTGTTTTGAAAACTGAAGAAGCAGGGCTGCTGTTCCTAGTCTTAGTCTTCAATGCAGAGAAAGTAAACAAAATATAGCAGCTAGCTGTAATAGAAGATATTAGGAGGTTTGGGTAAGCAGACATGAAAATAAATAACAGTAGCAATTTAGGTGAGACAATATAATGGCCAGTATTTAATTTCTTATTGTGTGCCAGTTACTTGCTTTATATGGGCAATCTAATGTAGTTGTTGCAGCCCCTGTAAGAGTTGGATGCTCTTATTGTCACATTTTGTAAGTGAAGAAACGTGGGTGCAGAGAGGTTACATAAATGTTCAAAGCCATACAGTTATAACATATTGAAGCTTGATTTCTAATTCTGATAGTCTGCCTCTGGATTTGAGAGGTTATTAATAATCAAGCTAACAGTTCATCAAATATTTTTGTTAATTTGATACAGAGGATGCAAACAATAAGTAATCCATGTTTCTTGACTCTATTCTAATCTGTATATTGTTTGGTATGACTGTTTCTTTTCCTAATGAACAATTAATATTTCATACTGAGAAATGTACAGTTATTCTTCAAGCATCTTAGTATCTTTGACAATGATATTTTCTACTGTTATTTTTGTAGGCTGCATTTTATAAAGTACTATTAAATTCCAACTGGATTAGTATCGTACAGATTAACAATAAGCAACTATTGAGTATGTGTTAACAATTTATTTTTCAAAGCTTACCAAGCATCTTCCACCAAGAACAATTGGCTATCCATGGACTCTTGTTTATGGTACTGGGAAGCACGGTACAAGCTTGAAGACCCTTTATCGAACAATGACAGGTTTAGACACTCCAGTGCTGATGGTGATTAAAGACAGTGATGGGCAGGTATGAAAAATAACAACCTTACCTTTTAAGAGATGGTAGTAACAGTAATGTTAGCATATTCTTTTGATAAAAATTTTCATTAGTACATTTTATTAAGTTTAACTGGTAATTATTGAGTGCTTTTGATATGCAAGGCAATGCTGAGTCCTACAGAGGTATAGATATGAGCATGAATAATTAAACAGTTCCTGCCTTCAAAGGAATTACAGTCTGGTAGAAAAGAATACTAAAGTATGCGAGTATCTCTAAAGCCAAGCAAAATATGCCTAGTATAGTTAGAATCTGTAAAAAGTAAAAGGGGTGTTTAGATTGTTCATTCCTATCTGAGGGAGATAAGAATGAGGTTCCGGGAAGTAGTGGAAATTGACAGTCTTGAAATGTGGGTAAATTTTAGAAAGTTAAAGATGATTGTGAGAGATAGCTTCTAGATGGCAGAGGAGTAAGACGTGGAGATCACCTTCCTCCCCACAAATACATCAAAAATACATCTACATGAGGAACAGCTCCTACAGAACACTTACTGAATTCTGGCAGAAGACCTCAGACTTCCCAAAAGGCAAGAAACTCGCCAGGTACCTGAGTAGGGCAAAAGAAAAAAAAAAAAACATAGACAAAAGAATAGGGACGGGACCTGCACCTCTGGGAGGGAGCTGTGAAGGAGGAAAAGTTTCCACACACTAGGAAGCCCCTTAACTGGTGGAGACAGCAGGTGGGTGGGGGGAAGCTTCAGAGACACGGAGGAGAGCACAGCAACAGGGGTGCAGAGGGCACAGCGGAGAGATTCCCGCACAGAGCATTGCTGCCAACCAGCACTCACCAGCCTGAGAGGCTTGTCTGCTCACCGGCCAGGGCGGGTGGGGGCTGGGAGCTGAGGCTCTGGCTTCAGAGGTAAGACCCCAGGGAGAGGACTGGGGTTCGCTGCGTGAACACAGCCTGAAGGGGACTAGTGCGCCACAGCTAGCTGGAGGGGAGTCTGGGAAAAAGTCTGGACCTGCCTAAGAGGCAAGAGACCATTGTTTCGGGGTGCACAAGGAGAGGGGATTCAGAACACCGCCTAAACGAGCTCCAGAGATGGGTGCGAGATGCAGCTATCAGCGCGGACCACAGAGACAGGTATGAAATGCTGAGGCTGCTGCTGCAGCCACCAAGAAGCCTGTGTGCAAGCACAGGTCACTATCCACACCTCCCCTCCTGAGAGCCTGTGCAGCCCACCACTACCAGGGTCCCATGATCCAGGGACAACTTCCCCAGGAGAGCGCACAGTGCACCTCAGGCTGTTGCATCATGCTGGCCTCTGCCGCCGCAGGCTCGCCCCACATTCCGTACCCCCCCCTCCCCCCTGGCCTGAGTGAGCCAGAGCCCCCTAATCAGCTGCTCCTTTTACCCCGTCCTGTCTGGGTGGGGAACAGACGCCTTCAGGCGACCTACACACAGAGGCAGAGCCATATCCAAAGCTGAACCCCAGGAGTTGTGCGAACAAAGAAGAGAAAGGGAAATCTCTCCATGCAGCCTCAGGAGCAGTGGATTAAATCTCCACAATCAAATTGATATTCCCTGCATTGTGGAATACCTGAATAAGCAATCAATTGTCCCAAAATTGATGAGGTGGACTTTGGGAGCAACTGTAGACTTGGGGTTTGATTTCTGCATCTAATTTGTTTCTGGTTTTATGTTTACCTTAGTTTAGTATTTAGAGCTTATTATCATTGGTAGATTTGTTTATTGATTTGGTGCTCTCTTCTTTTATATATATATATTCTTTCTTCCTTTTCTCCTTTCGTGAGTGTGTATGTGTATGCTTCTTTGTGTTATTTTGTCTGTATAGCTTTGATTTTACCATTTGACTTAGGGTTCTGTCTTTTTTTGCTTTGTTTTGGGCTTTTTTAGTATAGTTTTTAGCACTTGTTATCATTGGTGGATTTCTTTTTTGGTTTGGTTGCTCTCTTTCTTTCTTTCTTTTTTTTTAATTACTCTTATTTTTTATTTTTAATAATATATTTTTTATTTTAATAACTTTAATTTTTCTTTCTGTCTTTTTCTTTTTTTTCATTCTTTCTTTCCCTCTCTCTCTCTCTCTCTCTCGCTCTCTCTCTCTCTCTCCCTCCCTCCCTCCCTCCCTCCCTCCCTCCCTCCCTTTCTTTCTTTCTTTCTTTTTTTTCTCCCTTTTCTTCTGAGCCATGTGGCTAACAGGGTCTTGGTGCTCCGGCCAAGTGTCAGGCCTGAGCCTCTGAGGTTAGAGAGCTGAGTTCAGAACATTGGTCCACCAGAGACCTCCCAGCCCCACATAATATCAGATGGTGAAAGGTCTCCCAGAGATCTCCATCTCAACGTGAAGACCCAGCTCCACTCAATGACCACCAGGCTACAGTGCTGGACACCCTATGCCAAACAACTAGCAAGACAGAAACACAACCCCACCCATTAGCAGAGAGGCTGCCTAAAATAACAAGTTCACAGACACCCCAAAACACACCACCTGATGCGGTCCTGCCCACCAGAAAGACAAGATGCAGCCTCATCCACAAGAGCACAGGCATTAGTCCCCTTCACCAGGAAGCCTGCAAAACCCACTGAACCAACCTTAGCCACTGGGGACAGACACCAAAAATAATGGGAACTATGAACCTGCAGGCAGCAAAAAGGAGACCCCAAACACAGTAAGTTAAGTAAAATGAGAAGACAGAGAAATATACAGCAGATGAAGCAGCAAGGTAAAACCCCACCAGACCAAAGAAATAAAGAGGAAATAGGCAGTCCACCTGAAAAGGAATTCCGAGTAATGATAGTAAAGATGATCCAAAATCTTGGAAATAGAATGGAGAACATACAAGAAACGTTTAACAAGGACCCAGAAGAACTAAAGAGCAAACAAACAATGATAAACAAAACAGTAAATGGAATTAAAAATTCTCTAGAAGGAATCAATAGCAGAATAATTGAGGCAGAAGAACAGAGAAGTGACCAGGAAGATAAAACAGAGGAAATAACTACTGCAGACCAGAATAAAGAAAGAAGAATTAAAAGAATTGAAGACAGTCTCAGAGACTTTTGAGACAATATTAAATGCACCAACTTTTGAATTATAGGGGTCCCAGAGAAGAAGAGGGAAAAAAAAGGGGCGGAGAAGATATTTAAAGATATCATACTTGAAAACTTCCCTAATATAGGAAAGGAAATAGTCAAGTCCAGGAAGCGCAGAGAGTCCCATACAGGATAAATCCAAGGAGAAGCACAACAAGACACATATTAATCAAACTATCAAAAATTAAATACAAAGAAAAATATTGAAAGCAACAAGGGAAAAGCAACAAATAACATACAAGGGAAATGCCATAAGGTTAACAGCTGATCTTTCAGCAGAAAGTCTGCAAGCCAGAAGGGAGTGGCAGGACATATTTAAAGTGATGAAAGGGAAAAACCTACAACCAAGATTACTCTACCCAGCAAGGACCTCATTCAGATTCGATGGAGAAATTAAAACCTTTACAGACAAGCAAAAGCTAAGAAAATTCAGCACCACCAAACCAGCTTTACAACAAATGCTAAAGGAACTTCTTTAGGCAGGAAACACAAGAGAAGGAAAACACCTACAATAACAGACCCAAAACAATTAAGGAAATGGTAATAGGAACATACATATCGATAACTACCTTAAATGTAAATGGATTAAATGCTCCAACCAAAAGACATAGACTGGCTGAACGGATACAAAAACAAGACCCGTATATATGCTGTCTACAAGAGACCCACTTCAGACCTAGGGACACATACAGACTGAAAGTGAGGGGATGGAAAAAGATATTCCATGCAAATGAAAATCAAAAGAAAGCTGGAGTAGCAATTCTCATATCAGACAAAATAGACTTTAAAACAAAGACTATGACAAGAGACAAAGAAGGACACTACATAATGATCAAGGGATCAATCTAAGAAGCAGATATAACAATTGTAAATATTTATGCACCCAACATAGGAGCACCTCAATACATAAGGCAAATGCTAACAGCCATAAAAGGGGCGATCGACAGTAACACAGTCATAGCAAGGGACTTTAACACCCCACTTTCACCAATGGACACATCATCCAAAAGAAATAAATAAGGAAGCACAAGCTTTAAATGATACATTAAACAAGATGGACTTAATTGATATTTATAGGACATTCGATCCAAAAACAGCACAATACACTTTCTTCTCAAGTGCTCATGGACATTCTCTAAGATAGATCATATGTTGGGTCACAAATCAAGCCTTGGTAAATTTAAGAAAATTGAAATCGTATCAAGTATCTTTTCTGACCACAACACTATGAAACTAGATATCAGTTACAGGAAAAACATCTGTGAGAAATACAAACACATGGAGGCTGAACAGTACCCTCTTAAATAACCAAGAGATCACTGAAGAAATCAAAGAGGAAATCAGAAAATACCTAGAAACAAATGACAATAAAAACACAACGACCTAAAACCTATGGGATGCAGCAAAAGCAGTTCTAAGAGGGAAGTTTATAGCAATACAATCCTACCTCAGAAACAAGAAACATCTGAAATAAACAACCTAACCTTACAGCTAAAGCAATTAGAGAAAGAAGAAGAACAACAACAAAAAAAAACAAATTTAGCAGAAGGAAATAAATCATAAAGATCAGAACAGAGATAAGTGAAAAAGACATAAAGGAAACAATAGCTAAGATCAATAAAACTAAAAGCTGGTTCTTTGAGAAGATAAAAACAATTGATAAACCACTAGCCAGACTCATCAAGAAAAAAAGAGAGAAGACTCAATAGAATTAGAAATGAAAAAGGAGAAGTAACAGCTGACACTGCAGAAATACAAAGAATCATGAGAGATTACTACAAGCAACTCTGTGCCAATAAAATGGACAACCTGGAAGAAATGGACATATTCTTAGAAAAGCACAACCTTCCGAGACTGAACCAGGAAGAAATAGAAAATATAAACAGACCAATCACAAGCACTGAAATTGAGAATGTGATTAAAAATCTTCCAACAAACAAAAGCCCAGGACCAGGTGGCTTCACAGGCAAATTCTATCAACATTTAGAGAAGAGCTAACACCTATCCTTCTCAAACTCTTCCAAAATATAGCAGAGGAAGGAACACTCCCAAACTAATTCTACAAGGCCACCATCACCCTGATACCAAAACCAGACAAAGATGTCACAAAAAAAGAAAACTACAGACCAATATCACTGATGAACATTGTAAAAATCCTCAACAGAATACTAGGAAACAGAATCCAACAGCACATTAAAAGGATTATACACTGTGATCAAGTGGGGTTTATCCCAGGAATACAAGGATTCTTCAGTATATGCAAATCAATCAATGTGATAAACCATATTAACACATTGAAGGAGAAAAACCATATGATCATCTCAATAGATGCAGAAAAAGCTTCTGACAAAATTCAACACCCATTAATGATAAAAACCCTGCAGAAAGTAGGCATGCCAGAGGGAACTTTCCTCAACATAATAAAGGCCATACATGACAAACCTACAGCCAACATTGTTCTCAATGGTGAAAAACTGAAACCATTTCCACTAAGATCAGGAACAAGACTCTCACTACTGTTATTCAGCATAGTTTTGAAAGTTTTAGCCACAGCAATCAGAGAAGAAAAAGAAGTGAGAGGAATCCAAATCGGAAGAGAAGAAATAAAGCTGTCACTGTTTGCAGATGACATGACACTATACATAGAGAATCCTGAAGATGCTATCAGAAAACTACTAGAGCTAATCAATGAATTTGGTAAAGTAGCAGGATGCAAAATTAATGCACAGAAATCTCTTGCATTCCTATACACTAACGATGAAAAATCTGAAAGAGAAATTAAGGAAACACTCCCATTGCAACAAAAAGAATAAAATACCTAGGAATAAACCTACCTAAAGAGACAAAAGACCTGTATGCAGAACACTGTAAGACGCTGATGAGAGAAATTAAAGATGATACCAACAGATGGAAAGATATACTGTGTTCTTGGATTGGAAGAATCAACATTGTGAAAATGACTATACTACCCAAAGCAATCTACAGATCTATTGCAATCCCTATCAAACTACCAATGGTATTTTTCACAGAACTAGAACAAAAAATTTCACAATTTATATGGAAACACAAAACACCCTTAATAGCCAAAGCAATCTTTTTTTTTTTTTTTTTTTTTTTTTGTGGTACGCGGGTCTCTCACTGTTGTGGCCTCTCCTGTTGTAGAGCACAGGCTCCGGATGTGCAGGCTCAGCAGCCATGGCTCACGGGCCTAGCTGCTCCACGGCATGTGGGATCTTCCCGGACCGGGGCACGAACCCGTGTCCCCTGCATCAGCAGGCAGACTCTCAACCACTGCGCCACCAGGGAAGCCCCCAAAGCAATCATGAGAAAGAAAAACAGAGCTGGTGGAATCAGACTCCCTGACTTCAGACTGTACTACAAAGCTGCAGTAATCAAGACAGTATGGTAGTGGTAGAAAAACAGAAATAGATCAGTGGAACAGGATAGAAAGCCCAGAGATAAACCCACACACACATGGTCACCTTATCTTTGATAAAGGAGGCAACAATATACAATGGAGAAAAGACAGCCTCTTCAATAAGTGGTGCTGGGGAAACTGGACAGCTACATGTAAAAGTATGAAATTAGAACACTTCCTAACACCATACAGCAAAATAAATTCAAACTGGATTACAGACCTAAATGTAAGGTCATACAGTACAAAACTCTTAGAGGAAAACATAGGCAAAACACTCTATGACATAAATCACAGCAAGATCCTTTTTGACCCACCTCCTAGAGAAATGGAAATAAAAACACAAATAAATGGGACCTATTGAAACTTAAAAGCTTTTGCACAGCAAAGGAAACCATAAACAAGATGAAAAGACAGCCCTCAGCATGGGAGAAAATATTTGCAAACGAAGCAACTGACAAAGGATTAGTCTCCAAAATATACAGGCAGCTCATGTAGCTCAATATCAAAAAAACAAACAACCCAATCCAAAAATGAGCAGAAGACCTAAACAGACATTTCTCCAAAGAAGATATACTGATTGCCAACAAACACATGAAAGGATGCTCAACATCACTAATCATTAGAGAAATGCAAAGCAAAACTGCAATGAGGTACCATCTCATACTGGTCAGAATGGCCATCATCAGAAAATCTACAGACAATAATTGCTGGAGAGGGTGTGGAGAAAAGGGAACCCTCTTGCACTGTTGGTGGGAATGTAAATTGATACAGCCACTATGGAGAACCACATGGAGGTTCCTTAAAAAAACTAAACATAGAGGTACCATACGACCCAGCAATCCCACTACTGGGCATATACCCTGAGAAAACCATAACTCAAGAGACAGGTACCACAATGTTCATTGCAGCTCTATTTACGATAGCCAGGGCTTGGAAGCAACCTGAGTGTCCATTGACAGATGAATGGATAAAGAAGATGTGGCACATATATACAGTGGAATATTACTCAGTCATAAAAAGAAACAAAATTGTGTTATTTGTAGTGAGGTGGAGGGACGCAGAGACTGTCATACAGAGCGAACTAAGTCAGAAAGAGAAAAACAAATACCATATGCTAACACATATATACGGAATGTAAAAAAAAAAAAAGAAAAAATGGTTCTGAAGAACCTAGTGGCAGGACAGGAATAAAGATGCAGATGTAGAGAATGGACTTGAGGACATGGGGAGAGGGAAGGGTAGGCTGGGATGAAGTGAGAGAGTGGCATGGACATATATACACTACCAAATGTAAAATAGATAGCTAGTGGGAAGCAGCCACATAGCACAGGGAGATCAGCTCAGTGCTTTGTGACCACCTAGAGGTGTGGGATAGGGAGGGTGGGAGGGAGGGAGATGCAAGAGGGAGGAGATATGGGGATATATGTATATGTATAGCTGATTCAATTTGTTATACAGCAGAAACTAACACACCATTGTAAGGCAATTATACTCCAATAAAGATGTTTTTAAAAAAATAGCTAAAAAATAAATAAAATTTATAAAATAAATAAAGATAATTGTGTGAGGATGAGACCAAGAACAAAGTCCCAGATAAGGAAGACACAGTTTGGTTATTCCTGAAACAGCAAGTTCATAAATGGGCAAAACACGTCTTTGTTATTGTCAGACCTAGTAGCTTCATTTTGGGAGGTGGAGGTGGTGGTACAGAGTTTCTGGGGTGCTGGTAATGTCCTGTTTCTAGGTCTGCATGAAGGTTGAATGGAACTTTGCTTTGTGATGATTCCAAATTGATCTGTATGATTGTATTATATATATATGTGTGTGTGTGTGTGTGTGTACATACACACCTTACAATAAGAAAAGTCTATTTTAAAAATTGAGTCTGGAAGTAGAATGTCAGGAGAGATAGTGACTGTAGAGATCATCGAACTCTACTTTGCCATTTCGTGATCTGGAACCTTAGACCCACAGCATTGAAATGACTTGTCCAGTCCTCTTGTTCATTTATTCATCCTTTTTTTAGGGTATCTACTGTGTGTCGTGTACTGTGTAAAGCCAAGGCATTACAGGACCAAACAATTCAGACTGAAGTTCTGTCCTCATGGAATTTACTGTCCAATGAAGAGGAAACTGGCATACCTTTTTAGTAGTAGAATGTTTACCCATACTGAGGGGTTTTTGCTGTCGTAAGTGCTACAGTACCACAACAGCATGTTGTCCTCACTGTGTGTACATTGTCATGCTGAAATGTGGCTACCACTTTTTTAGATTATCTTTTTGTTATAATAGACATGTTTTTAGATTTCAAAACTAGGAAAAATCTGGTTTTTTCCCACTGAGAAACTGATATGCTTTGTACCTGACAGTAATATGAATTGTGTGACAACTGGTCATGTTTCACTTTTTAAGTACAAGTAGACAAAACTATGCTAGATTAAACTTTTTGCATTTTACTTAAACATATATAATGGGACAGTGCTTACGGAAACAAATTAATAGTCATGTCATTGAACGTGCCTTTTTTATCCTTAGGTTTTTGGTGCATTGGCGTCTGAGCCATTTAAAGTAAGTGATGGCTTTTATGGTACTGGAGAGACCTTTGTTTTTACGTTCTGTCCACAATTTGAGGTAAGAACACTTATTCCAGTTATATTCAGTTTGTGAAGAGGTGTCATCTTGAATAGAACATTCACTTTGGAGCCCTGCATACTTGCATTTGACTCTCAATCTCTGCCTTTTACTAACTGATAACCAAGCACTTTTTTGACCATTGTGAGCTTCAACTTTCCTGTGGTTAGAATGGGGATCATAAAATGTAACAAGATTGTTTAAAAATTAAATGAGAATCATATATGTGTAACACTTGGTGTGGTACCAGAAAGACATCATGGGCTCAGTAAGGAGTATACGTCATTATTACTGTTTTGTTTATTAATTATCTTTGTAAAATTTCTAGAAACTTTTAATGACTAAGTTTAATGATGTCAGTCTTGAAAATTTTAAAAACAAATTATTTGGGGTTAAATCAACAGTGATTACCTGATTTCATTTTCTTTATTGTGACTTGACTAAAATTAGATACATTCTAATGCCAATGAGATCTGAAAACAATACATGAATTTTAGTGAATGTGTAACTGTTTAAAGCATTGAGTGCAATCTCAGAGTCTCTGGTACAGTCAGGTTCAGCATGTCAGACAGTACCTAAGAGATGAAATTATAACCTTGAAAATAGGGATCAGCACAGTTGGTTTTTTTAAAAATTGTCTTTAGGAACAGTTTCTATAATGAACAAAATAGGATTTGATAACATAATAGGAATGAACTCTCTTAACAAATTTGGGTTTAAGTGGCTCACCAGATTAACTAGTGCTTTCCATTCCTTCCATAAAACATATCAACTGATGCCTACAGCTACCTGGAAGCTTGTAGTTGTTACAGATTTTTGAAGTTTCAGTTATACTTGTTTCCACTCCTTTTTTATGATGCTGTTTCTACCTGGTAACTAATAATGTAATTAAATGTTATATGTATATGAAAAAGTGAGTGCTAAAGTGTATTTTATTGAAAACTGTAATGAATACTTCGGAAAATTTTTATAAAGGTGAGGTGCTAGAAATTGATGTTGTATTAGGTTTAGGTAGAACTTGCATGAAAGGTTAAAAATATTTAAGAATATTAACGTCTAAAAGTTTTACCCTTGAATGTCTCAAGTGTTTTTATGTTCAATCCTCTTTAAAGAAATTGAAACTGGAAAGCATAAACACGTGCTATAGGCTTCTGTGAGAATAATGATAGGCAAATTCATACCCAAAGAAAAGACCTTGGCCCTATACCAAAATGTTAAAACATTATCAAATTAATGTTCATTTATATTTGATGCTAAAATAAAAGTTAATGACATCTACTCAGTTTTTAACTAATTTTCTACTTTTTTTAACTTATCTCATTAACCATTGAACTCTTGTAGTCAGAAAAGAGAAATTCACATAGATAGTGATATTTTCATCTACATATTTAAAGCTTTTGTCATTTTTGTAGGTCTTTAAGTGGACAGGAGATAATATGTTTTTTATCAAAGGAGACATGGATTCACTAGCTTTTGGTGGTGGAGGGTAAGTCTCTTGAACATTTGACTGTGAGATTTTGAAAGAAACTTTAAAAATCATTTGTGGGGCTTCCCTGGTGGCGCAGTGGTTGAGAGTCCACCTGCCGATGCAGGGGAAACGGGTTCGTGCCTCGGTCCAGGAGGATCCCACATGCCGCAGAATGGCTGGGCCCGTGAGCCATGGCCGCTGAGCCTGCGCGTCCAGGGCCTGTGCTCCGCGACGGGAGAGGCCACAACAGTGAGAGGCCCGCGTACCGAAAAAAAAAAAAATTCATTTGTGTTATTTATAAAACCGGCTATCTTTGGAAAGTTTTGACATTGGAATCCTAATTTATATATTATGACTAAGAAAGTGTAATATTTGCAAGAAGGTGCTTGAGTGTAGTATTTGAAACTCTTGGTAGAATATTACTCATCTCAAAATGCTGTTTAGTTGATTCCCCTTTGATTAACCCTTTTGATTAAAACCCTTCTTTTAAAGTCTAGTGACTTCTTGATAGTTGAAAGAGAAATACACTAATCCCTTAGAACTTCTCAAATTTTCAGAAAACCATGGTGATATGTTCTTTCTCTCAATTTATAAAAAAGGCCTAAAATTTTTCATGTTATTCTACCCTGGAGACTATTTGGATTGATATTTTAGACAATAGAAATCTGTTTTCCTGTTAAAAATGTTAGTGACACCCCCCCCCCCGATTTTCAGGGCTTGTTTTCTTTTTTTTTAACAGTATGAGTAATCAGCAGTTTGATTTGATTCTTTTGGCATAGCAAGCATTGTGAGAAACTTTGTTTTTTTGTTCTGGTATTCCAACTTCATTTAGTCTTCATGGCATTTGGGGGTAGCTTGCTTTACTGCCTCTTAGCCTAGACTCCTCAACTAGCCCTTGGCAAACACGACTTCCTTCATTTGTTATTTCTCTCTATCCTTCAGGATCAGAATAATGTATGCTAAATAATTCCTAAATTTATAGAAGTGTTATTTGTTTCCCACATTTCAGGATATATAATAATAATTCATTCAGGTCACAGAATCTTGTTAGCCTGAATATTCATCATCCTGAGTGATTCTAGCACATTCTCTTACAACTTCTCTATAGATAGGTATTTGGAAGACATGATTTCAATGATTAAAAATTAACCATGGTTATCATAGCCTTCTCTGAAGGACATAACCAGGTAACTAAAAACCATGTTATTTTTAGTTGTTGGAATTAGCTTATAATGTTTATATGTTCCAATTACACCTTTTTTGTTTGGGGAGAAGGCAGAGTCATTCGTCCCTACTCCAATGGTGGTCTTACATGTGATTCAGTTAGCTCTCCAGGAAAGCCTCACAAGCAAGTGGCTTATAATTTCAAGCTATTAAGGGTGCCTTTAGTCTTTGAAAGTAATGTACACAATGTCATTAGATATTTGCTGCAACTTAGTGTTAATGATGCAACGTGCTTCCAGCAAGCTAAACTAACCATTGGGTCAGTTGATAACAAATTAAGACAAGTTTACAGTCTTTGAAGGTGAGTACAGTCTCAGAAAATGGGAGCTATAAGGACTTGATATTCCAGAATTCCAAACAGGAGCCCCAAAGAAATCAAAATCATGTGATGGACTGAATATAGGCTTTGGAGTCAGATAGACCTGATTCAAATTCCAGCTTCAACATAAATCACATGTGGGACCTTGAACAACTCAAGTCTAAAGTTTCCTCAGCTGTGAGTTAGAGATTGAACCCTTGGGCTTCCCTGGTGGCGCAGTGGTTGAGAGGCTGCCTGCCGATGCAGGGGACACGGGTTCGTGCCCTGGTCCGGGAGGATCCCACGTGCCGCGGAGCGGCTGGGCCCGTGAGCCATGGCCGTTGAGCCTGCGCCTCCGGAGGCTGTGCTCCGCAGTGGGAGAGGCCGCGACAGTGAGAGGCCCACATACCTCAAAAAAAAGAAAAAGAGAGTGAACCCTTAACATTAACCACACATTTTATTTTAGATGATAGGGAGTTTTCATGTCTCTAAGAAACTCATGTTAAATATATTAAAACCAAACAGCAAAGAGAAATTCATAATACCAAGCAAAGAATAACAGAGTAGTACCTGCCTCAAAAGCTAATTCTATAATTTTAGAGGGTTCATCTTACTCCTTGATCTATATGTTAAGTGATTTTATAATGGGATATGAACAAAACAAAGTTGCCTTGTGCCACTTTGTGTGGAAAGGAGTAGGGAATGGTTTTGAAAAAGATTTTTAGAGTTGTTGAATATTGAAATGTCTCATTAAATTAATATTTTACAACTTCTGCAATTATTCTTTTACAACTTAGGGCATAAGTATTAAAAGATTTTTGTTAGAACTATTTTCTTCTATGTATTACAGGGGAGAATTTGCCCTGTGGCTTGATGGAGATCTCTACCATGGAAGAAGCCATTCTTGTAAAACATTTGGAAATCATACACTTTCTAAGAAGGAAGACTTCTTTATCCAAGACATTGAAATCTGGGCTTTTGAATGAATATAATGCTCTCTCTCTTAGCAGGATAATGGCCCAAACCTGACATGGACAAACAGGCATTGTTTGGAAAGTTCAAGAAGCAATACAATGTAACATGTAACTCATGCTTTAAAAATAGTTCATATCACCATTTCTTACAGCTATAATTTTGGACTTTATTTTTAAAATCATGTTTCTGTCCCAGAGGTCTTTAGGGTTAGACCATGGCGTGGGTCCCTGCAGTGTAACAGCTTAGGTTTTGTCAGAATTTTGGTAGCATTTTGATCATAGTGACCACCTCATCTATAATCCATGTTTTCTCAGTCTCCTAATAGGATGGTGCTCTTTTGTTGAACCTATTTTGGTTTATTATTTTTTAAACTATATTGATTGTTTTAGTAGAGTAGTCTAACCTGGGATATTGAGGGAGCGAAGACTAGGTACTGCTGTATCTGTGAGGTTGGCACAGGTGACTTTTCGACATGCTCCGCTTAGTTATTCTTATAAAGGAAAAAACACATGCCAAAACAATGCATACTTCATAGACCACTGAGTTCTAGTTTTAATTCACAGTACAACATTCTCTTTATTAATTTTGCCTGTATTCTCAATTTCATTTTAATAAAAATGAAATTTGAGGAAAATTCTGATTGTAATAGACCACAGTGCACATGATCTGCAGGTTTGGGCATATGCTTTCATCGTTGAATTATCTGATAAAGAGTTATAAAATGACAAAGGAGAATGAGAACTTGATGATTCTACTGAATTTAATATATCAAGCAAGAAAATATACTATTTACATATTTGTAGCTTAGCAGGGCATTATCATAACTACAAAAACTAAGAAACAGATGCATATTTCGTCAACATATTGTGTCAGGTATACTGTTTTATAGTTCTGTTGTTTTAGCCTTGTTGCACACCAACTCCCAAAATAAGGTTCCTGTTCAAAAGAAAAAAAAAAAACCTTGTGATTTTTTTTTTGATTGGTATATGTTATTAATCACCATTAGCATTTGCTGTTATAAAAGGGCAATGATTATAGTAGAATATTGTAACTCAGTAGACTTGTTGAATATGCAAACTTACTGTAAAGTGACCTCAAAAAAAGAAAAGATAAAATATATCAGTAGTTCTTATCCTCTTTTGTAGGAAACCAGTAATAAGCCATTACGGCAATAATTCATCAGTTAATTTCAAAGCTTCATGTAATGCAAAAAAATCCTGCCGTTATACATGTGACAGTGACCTTGTGCTGAAATTTCAGCTATTCCAGGTAAACATTGTATATTATCTTGTAAATTAATGTTTAAAGGTAGTTTTGTTCTTATAGAAAGTGTTGATTGCCAGGTTGCTTATAGCACTTTAAATTATTCTAAAAATGACATTATAAGCCAAATATGTTGGCTTAAGTAGATTTAGTTGTATAGTACTTGGATATATTTAGATCTTTTGAAAGTTTAGATAACTATCTAAAGAAAGCATAATGCTAATGAAAAAGAAAATCTGATAATCTATTTAATATGCTATTGCTGAATATGAATAGAAATACAGGGCATCGTTTCCTTGTTTATGTAAAGCTCTCATTAAAAGTTACTACCAGTGTGTAGATTAAATGTTTACAGTATAGGGAACTGTAAATAAATATATCAGTTTCTTTCCCCCTTTGGTCTTCCACAGCAGTATTATTGTCTTTGTGGAGTTGACTAATCATAAAAAAATCCTGTATTGGATTTCAATTACAGTAAGGTCATAGTGGTGTATACCAAATAAAATTAAATACATAAATATACATTTGAGTTTGGATTTATTGAATAATCAAGTTATTTTTATATTTAAGAAGTCTGATTAAATGTACTACTGTCTTTTATATGTGAAAAATGGTTCTAGGAGCTATGGTGGTGGTGTGGTGGTGGTAATAGTAATAATGATGGAAGGATGCATTCAAACAGAGGGAACAGCACAGTTTAAAAAATGGGGATGTACTTGGGTACTTGGCACATGAGGAAATGTAAGTCATTTGTTATTTTTAAATTATGTGCCTGGTTTTCTTGGTGGGGAGTGCATAGCAAGGTAAGACTAATTTCATAAAGAGCTCTGTTGTTGTGCAGTGTCAAAAAATTTAGATTTTTTTTAATCTCATAGGAGCGATTAAGAAAATTTGAGTGCAAGAGTGTTATGATCAGATTTCCACTTTAGAAAGATGTCTGTGAAAAGTAGATTAGTAGAGAAACAAATTAGAGACAAGGACACTAATAAGACTGTTGAAAAGTCCAGAGCGAAAATGTTGAGGTCTGAACGAGAATAGTAGCAATAGTGATAAGAAAGGAGGCATGGATATGAAACAGATTTAGGAATTAGGATTAACAAGATATGGTTATTAATTGGATGTCAGAAAGAGTTAAGGATAGCTCTCAGGTTTTTTTGTTAGGAATATATTATTCATCGAGATGGGTGATGTACAAAGAGTAGAAACAAGCAGCAGATAGGGAAGTTAGGTTAGTTGTGGAACTTATTATAGTATAATATGAGAAACTAGAGAACAGATTGGGGGCAGGGGGGAATTAATATTCTGTTCTGATAGATAAAAAAAAAATTTTAAATCAACAACATATAGGTAGATGTTGAAGCCATAACCTGTGGATGAGATGCCCTTGGAGATTATAGACTGAGTGAAAAGAGAATTCTTGAGATAGGTTTTGGGGGTATAGTAATATTAAGTGACAGGCAGAAGAAAAGGCTGTAAGCATCCATCTCAAGCAGCTAGAAGAACAGTAACAAATTTAACCTAATGAAAATAGAAGGAAAAACGAAATAAAGATGTGAGCAAAAATCAATAAAATTTAAAACGAGCATACCGAACAGAAAATCTGAGAATAATAAAATTGTAAACCTCCAGCAAGATTAAGAAAAAGATAAATCACTGTTAAGAATTTAAACGGAGACATCACTGGAACCATTGAACCTTAAAGAGATAAGATATTGTGAAGAACTTTGCATCAGTAAACTTGACAATGTAAATGAAACAGAAAAATGTTTTGGAAAACAGAATTTATTAAAAAATGATCCAAGAAGAAATAAAATTTTTGTATTAAAGAAACTGAATCTCTTAATTAAAAAAAAAAATCCTTCCCACAAAAAACTCAGGTCTGTATGCTTCCACTGGGTAATCCTTTTAAGTATTTAAGGAAAAATAAAGTATCAGTCTTACATGAACTCTTCCAGGGTACTGAGAAAAGGGAGAACTTATGTTATTGAGGCTAGCACCACCTTGATACCAAAACTTTACAATCCTTACCAAAAAAATTACAGAACAGCATGGTATGAGCATAGATACAAAATCCTATATAAAATATTCACAAATCAAATTTAGCAATGTATGAAAGAATAATATATTACAACCAAATTGAGTTTATTCCAGGAAAGCAAACAGTAGTTATTTTTAAATTGGTATTGTTTTCCACATTTAAAGAAGAAAAATCCATGATCATCTCTACAGAAGCAAAAGAAGCATTTGATCAATTTCAGTGCCTGTTTATGATAAAAACTTAGCAAATTAGAAAAGAAGGGATCTTCCTCAATCTGATAAAAAAAATATCCTTGAAAAATGTACAGGAAGCATCATCTTTAATGGTGAATTATTGAAAGTTTCCTCCCAGAAGTAGGAAACGTAACAATAATAACTGCTTTCACCACTTCTATTCAACATTATCCTGGAAGTTCCAACCAGTTCAATAAAGCAAGATAAAAGGCATAAGGACTGGGAAGAAAAGACTTTAAATGTCATTTGTATAGGACACAATCGTGGACATAGAAAATTCCAAAAAAATCAAACTATTGAAATCATTTGATTTACCAAGGTCACTAAAGACAAGTTCAATATTAAAAAAAAGAGTAAAAACCCTTCTTTTTATTCTTTCTAAACCAATAGTTAGAAAATGAAGCTTAAAATACTGTCATTTTGCAATACCACTGAAAAAATCAGATATGTAACAAAAAGATAGACATAAGTAGGAAGGATATACCATGCTCATGATATGAAGACAAAGTTGAAGGATGTCAGTTCTCTAAAATCAATCTGTATTGGCCGGGAAAATCTCAGCCAGGTTTATTTGTGGAAATTAAGCTGGTCTATAATTTATATGGAAATGTAAAGGCAAAGAAGAGCTGAGGCAAAAGTGAAGAATGAGGCTGTGGTCTTAAATACTAGATAATCAGGATCTATTAAAAAGGTGTTTAAAACAATGTGGTATTGGTCAAAGGATATACAAAAAAATGGATTAAAGTCAAGAGTCTAGAAACAGACTGATTTTTTAAAAAGATGCTGCTGCTGCTTAGTGGAGAGAATGGTCTTTTCAATAAATGATGCTGGATTAATTGGATGTCTGTATGGAACAAAAAATCTTGACCTATCTCATACCACATACAAAAATTAATTACAGATTGTAGATCTAAATGTTAAAGGTAAAAAAATAATGCTTTTAGTTGAAAAATATAGGAGAATATCATCATGACTTTAGGATACACATACATTGGACAGAAAAGCACTAACTATAAAGGAAAAAAATGGTAAATTATACTACATTAAAATGTTAAGAGCTTTTCATCAAAAGACATCATTAAAAATGAAAAGGCAACCAACAGAGTAGAAGGTTTTTGTAATACACAGATCTAATGAAGGTCTCATATACACAATATACAAATGACTACGACTCAAAAGACGAAAAAGGCAGAAGACTTTGGTAATTCCTAAAAGTATTAAAACAGCCAATAAGCGCTATTTTAAAAAGGAATGTGAAGTGGAATAACTTTGGAAAACATTTTTTGGTGGTATTCTACTAAAGCTAAATTTGGCTGGCAAATTTCATTCCTTGCTATGTACCCAACAGTAATTGTGTATATTTGTTTACCAAAATATATGTACTAGAGTGTTTAAAAAAGAACTATTTGCTTTCTTTCTCCTCTCCTGACCATTGCCCTGCTCCCTCCATACATTCACCCATTCACCTGTTTTACTGAGTCTAATTTACTGCTTCCTCTGGCTTGTTCCTGGAAGTAATCAAGCATGTGGGCACTCTTCACTAGCAGAGTCTTGGTTCTTACAGCCAGCCCTCTGGTAAGGCGCACTGGTTTTCAAACCAGCTAAAGGGGCTCATCTTCCCAGTGTTGGACTCCAGGTCTGGGGGTGGCCAATATGTGTCTCGAGCCCCTCACTCCCCAGGCAGGATCCCCGAGCTTGTGATATATCCCCCTCCTCTTTGTGTTCCCTGCTCAGGGCGCAGGCCCTGATCTGACAGCTTCTCCTCCCTTCCTACCTGGTTCTGTGTGAATCTTTCTTTAGAGCCTTCGTTGTAGAATAGCCTTTCTGCCAGTCTCCAGTTTGTTTTCAGTGAGAATTGCTCCACGTGAAGTTGTACTGTTGATGTGTTCCTGGGGTGAGGTGAGCTCAGCATTCTCCTACTCTCTGCCATCTTAATCTCCCCTGCAACCTTTTCCTTACTTTTTTCAGAGCTGCATCCATGTGTATGTACCATGCTTTTTTCGGCCATTTTCCTATATGTATTAGGTTATTGCATTATTTTACAATTAAAAATAGTACACTATGTTATGCATGTGTATTTTCATATTGTTTGAGTTGTATCTTAAAAGGAAATTTTGGGATTGGAATTTATTGGTCAAAAAGTAAATGCAGGGCTTCCTTGGTGGCGCAGTGGTTGAGAGTCCGCCTGCCGATGCAGGGGACACGGGTTCGTGCCCCGGTCTGGGAAGATCCCACATGCCGCGGAGCGGCTAGGCCCGTGAGCCATGGCTGCTGAGCCTGCGCGTCTGGAGCCTGTGCTCCACAATGGGAGAGGCCACAGCAGTGAGAGGCCCGCATACCGCAAAAAAAAAAAAAAAAAGTAAATACAATGTGATTTTGTTAGATACAGGGGTGCCCCCCAAATCTGGGCACACAATGCCATGAGATAATCCTTGCTGGGATGATATTGAACCACGGCACTCTGAAAACCTCTAGGCCAAGAAGTTAGGTCCTACGGCACATTTATAAATTAAATACTTCTGCAGACATTGTGTTCTTACTGTGTATCAAGAAACATCCTCGGTACTGGGAATGAAAATGTATATTCTAGGAGGCATCTGCATTAAGAGGCCACTTTAACGTGGGCCAGATGGTTCCCTGCTTCTGTAATCCCTGAAAATAGTGACAATAAAGTACAGCGATACTTTCTCTAGCATGAGTTCCCACTGAAACGAAATTCTACTTTACACAGAATTATTCCCACATCATGTGAGAAACAGTACCTAATATATCTGTTGGTAGTATTAAAAAAAAGGGTGGGGGGGCTTCACTGGTGGAGCAGTGGTTAAGAATCCGCCTGCCAATGCAGGGGACACGGGTTCGAGCCCTGATCTGGGAAGATCCCACATGCCGCGGAGCAACTAAGGCCGTGCACCACAACTACTGAGCCTACGCTCTAGAGCCCACAAGCCACAACTGCTGAGCCCGCGTGCCACAACTACTGAAGCCCGTGCACCTAGAGCCTGTGCTCCTCAACAAGAGAAGCCACCGCAATGAGAAGCCCACGCACCACAACAAAGAGTAGCCCGTGCTCGCCACAGCTAGAGAAAGCCCGCATACAGCAACGAAGACCCAACGCAGCCAAAAGTAAATAAATAAATTTATTTAAAAATATATATATTAAAAATAAAAATTCATTTAAAAAAAAAGGAACTTGAATTGGGGAAGGGAAAGTAAAAGCAGAAGTAAAAATATAGTTGCAGCCTCATTTTCCAACACAGTGTTGGCGAGAAAGAAAGTCCGAGTGCCGACTTCCCTCCTGTTGATGTAAGTGGGCAAAGTGATAAGAAGGTGAACTTGGGAATCAGGAAGTCATAAAACTTCAAGTTAAAGAAATTAAAAGGCATCAAACATTTGGAGGTTCATACAGAAAAGGTTAAAAAAACAAAAATGTACCTTTCAGTAACCCCAAGCTCTTTAAACATCTGATTGAAAGTTTGGAAAAATCCTGAAGATTTGGAAACCAACTGTACACTTATCCGTTACTAGGAATTTAGAATTGCCAAAAGTAAAGTGCTATTGATAGTATATTTACTTTATATGTAATTATTTCATATGTTATTTGGTGACTGAAAATATGAGGACTTTCATTAACATGTTTGCCACCTGAGTTCTACTCATCTTTTTTTGTCTAAAAGCCTTAAGGTTTTCAACCATGGATTTTTCCTATCATGGAGTTTTTTTAAGATAAAAATCTGTCATATAGCAGGCATTTTCCTCTAAGAAAACTTTCTGATTTTAGAGTCACACCTTATTCAGAAGAGTGTTAATGTAAGCTCTCTGAGAAGAAGACTTTTAAATTCCATCCTCACGTTCAGACAAACTGAACTTTGAATGATCTGCATCGATGCTTGCATAAACTGTTACTGTCCAGAGTTGAATATGCGCTCTCTGTCTAAATATTCCACCGATTCTAGAAGTAACCCGAGTTGCACTCTATAATTTTGTATTTCAAACACCAGAAAGTGGCATTGTGGAATATAACTTCAAAACAGTAATATAAAAACAAGAACATAAAGTACAAGAAAGTATCTTTTATTCTTGTGCCATGTTTTTAAGTTTTGACATAGGTTTCACTGTTGTGATAAAAGTATACATCTTATATGAAATCCTACTTAGAAATGTTAGTTATTAATTTGTAATTTAACAAATCTATTATGGAAACAAAAATGTATAAACCTTCTTTAAGAAGATTTTTGGAACTTTCAGTTTGAAAGAGAATCATACATGAAAACAAGGATAACTCTTACGGTAGTTTAATCCATACTTTATATTAAACCTAATGCCTAACAGTTATGAGTGTCTATTACTTTGAGGTATTATGCTTTGACATTAATTTCTGTATCTAACACCGAAGTGCTATAATATCATTTAGTAACTTCCATTGAATTCTGTAAGAATTGTAATCTCACAATTTTTATTCAGTTTGTTTTTAAAATTATACAAGGCACATTAAATCTAATTGAGAACAATTGACAAGTAACAGATTAGTGCCAAATAAATTTGTCTGTCATCATTAAGCTATACTTTTTTCACTTTGGCAGGACAATATTGCTGCTTTAGGACTTTCAGATATTTCAAAAAATTTGTTACAGCATGAAGTAAATTAAAATGTCTCAAGTCTGTTTCTGATCTACCCATGATTCTATCAGATTCTTCTACACTCAACATTCCAATTCATTGTAGCATTTTCTGTATTTCTACTTCAAACAGCATGACTCACTAAGGTTTTGAGAAAAAATAAAACTTCCCCAAGAAGTCCTGCGATGGCAGGTAAATCTAAATGTCTTACCTTTGCTCTGCTTTCATAGAGAAAGTGAACAAAACCGCCTTCTCTGCTGGCTCTAAGACCACCAGCAATGTCTTTTTATGTGATTTGTGCAAATCACATCAGAGAAGGGTGGCTAAATTCTGTTGGAAACCTATTAAATTCAAAGTCCACAGAGAAATTCCAGCATCTTATTTGAATACAACTTTTTATTTGTGTGCTTATTTTGTGTGCTTGTTTTTTAAGGGATAAAAATAATGGTACAAAGTCAAGCTTCCTAGAAAATTTTAAATTTAGTTTTGCCAAACTTGCTGGAATTTTTTTTTCCTGAACAATGACACATTGTAATATGTTTTGCTGATATTTCCCTGAAGTCAGCATTTTTCTTAGATATAATTGTTTATTTAAAGATTTATAGTAGTTGTGCAAAGAATAGCCAAACATTTTTGCCTAAAAGGGTAAATGGAATTTCAAATATTTATACTATTATATACAAATAGTCCTCGATGTCCTTTCTGAAATGCTTTGTGTGTGCTTAAATAGAGTGCCAAAAAAGTCAATCATGTAAAAATTGTTTAATATTTACCAACTTATTACAGAGCAGTTTGCATTTTACTTTTCACTACATTCGCATTTAGCATTAAGACAAGAGTGGGTCAAGTTTGGCTTGTGCAGTTGAAGTTTCACTCAGTAGAGTAATCACAACATGGTCATCCCGGCCTTGCCATAACATCTCTCCTTCGAAGTCAACCAGTCCATGCTTCCTGGCACGCATGAGAATGCCCACAACTTTATCTGAAATACGAACGTATCTGTCAAAGAGATCTCCAAAAGTAACCTGGATCTTGCCGTCCTGTCTGTGGTGAGCCATCGTTCGGATGATGAAGCACATGTCCATGATTTCTCTGTAGATGTGCTCCTCAGCTCTCTTGGCCCTTTCGGCAGTTTTGGTTCCTTCCTTGGGACGGCCGTAGCCTTCATCTCCTTTGTGCAGGCAGGTGGACATGGCCAACTCATAATCAAACTCTTCACTGAAAGGATTGAGCTTCTGAGATTGTCTGTGTTCATCAGCCCAGTGTTGCCATCTTTCTGTCAGGTTGCCCACTTGGCTGTATTTTTGCTGGGCTTTGCAGTTGAGTTTCTCTGTGAATCTATTTGCCCTAAGAGAGAGAGGATGAAGAATCAAAATATTGATATTTTAACACCCAAGTGTTGCTTTCTGTTTGTACTTCTTGTACATATGCATCTTAATGTAACTCTATAATTGTTTCATTATGAAAGAAATATGAACAATTCAAAAAAGTAAGAGATAAAAGAAGAAAAATCATATACAAGGCCACCATTGTTCTTAGTTTGAGGTATCTCCTTCTAGATTATTTTCTCTCTAAATAACAGTAATGTTTTAAGCTCTAAAATAATCATATTAAACTATTTCAAGAAAAAAGCTTCCTTACACAAATGTAATGCAAATATGTGTATCTTTTTTTTTAAAGAAGATGTTGGGGGTAAGGGTTTATTAATTAATTTATTTATTTTTGCTGTGTTGGGTCTTCGTTTCTGTGCGAGGGCTTTCTCTAGTTGTGGCAAGCAGGGGCCACTCTTCATCGCGGTGCGCAGGCCTCTCACTGTTGCGGTCTCTCTTGTTGCGGAGCACAGGCTCCAGACGCGCAGGCTCCAGACGCGCAGGCTCAGTAGTTGTGGTTCACGGGCCTAGTTGCTCCGCGGCATGTGGGATCCTCCCAGACCAGGGCTCGAACCCGTGTCCCCTGCATTAGCAGGCAGATTCTCAACCACTGCGCCACCAGGGAAGCCCCAAATATGTGTATCTTAAAGTTGCATATTAGTAACATTTAGAACTGGACTCGAATGAGTGTATTAAGGGAATACACTTTACACAGGACATCAAGAAACAATTATTTGCCCAAAATAAGCCTTATATCGGCACACATACTCTGTAATATTTACTCATGTATAGATTTTTATATATGGATTTTTTTTTTTTGGCCCCCTGCACAGCATGTGGATCTTCTTTCCCCGACTTGGGATGGAACCCATGCCCCCTGCAGTGGAAGTGTGGAGTCTTAAGCACTGGACCGCCAGGGAAGTCCCTATATATGGATCTTTAATGAAGCATATCTATACTAGTATCTATGATGTACCACAAATTTTGAAAAATCAAGCTGTATATATAGGAAACACCAGCTAGCAATAGTAACATTTATTGAACACAGTGTGCTGGCATTCTTCTAAACACTTGCTACTAATATTTCCACAACCATTTCATGAGATAGGTACTGTTAATCTCACTTCCCAGATGAGGAAACTGAGGCCAGAGGGGTTAAGTAACTTTGCTTAAAGTCGCAAAGCTGTTAAGTGATGGGTCTGTGACTTGTACCAAAGTTAATCCGGCTCCAGAGCCTGTGTATATCTTCTGTGAAATGCTGCCCTAACCCAGCGGAAGAGGCAGGATTCAAACCCAAACTGTCTTAGGCAGAGTCAGTGCTCTTCCCTCTGTGTAATGATGCCACTTAGCCTGCCAGGACAGTGTCTAATATGTGGATGAGCTGTGTCTCAAATGCGTGTGTCTGCCCTTGCAGTTTGGAATGCATTTCTTATTAAAACAAGACAAAAACCAGCATTGGAAAGTGTAGACCAATAATGTCATGAGGGTGCAGATCTAATTTTAAAATGGCAAAATTTGTCTTTAACAGACTTTCCTGTCATTTCTGTATCTCCAATCTCCTAGACTTTTTTTCGAGGTCTCTTTGCCTTCATGAGTAAAGCATGAATTCTTGGACTACCTAAAAGTCAGAAATTTGTGTTCCTCATCCGTACAAGTGACTCACCCATCCTTCTCCCCAGCTCCGAGTGGCTTCATGTGTGGAAGCATTGGAAGTGGGAGATGTAGAGCAGGGTTGAATTTGCTTATGTCAATGGCATGCCTGAACTCAGTGGCCCCTGCTATCTGAACTCTCACAATTTGCTGTTCAAAACCCAGGAACGGGTCAGATGTGAGTCTTCCTCGCTATCCAAACTCACTTCCTGCAGTCTGGTCATTCAGATGCAGGAGGCTAACACTGGATAGAGAGGCAAGCATACTTGCCTGAGCATTGTTTTCTTCGAAGAGGAAGGCCATCCACTAGATGGCGACCTTTCACTAATTCCCGTGGTTTGTGTCCTACACTTGGTGCATTGTTTCACTGTTGCAGTAGAATTCAAACTAGGAGTACATTGCTGAATATAACACTGCTCTTCTTTGTAATGACATGGACAAAAGTATATGACAAAGTTAATTGGGAAGAAGCAGCATACAAAAACTGTTTACACAATTATCACAACTTAAAAAAATCATACATGTATGGAAAAGTGCTAGGAGCTACACTGCCCTGAAGTGGAATGCATTTCCCTCAACCCTGCTGGTCCTCGTCTTCATCTGCATCTCCATAGACTGTCCCTGTTCAGCTGCTCAGATTACGGGCTGCTTGATCTCATGACCAAAGGAGAGGAAACACCTAGTGCCCTTGGAATGATGGCAATCCATGGCAGACATAGTCTTCAATAACAAGCCCAAGGCTGGAACATCTTGCTGGAGAAGCGACTTGAAACATCTCAGAAGAAAGTGAAAAGAATAGCACGATTTATTAACTCATACTTTTTGTCTCCTGAGCACCACCTGTGGTTCTGTCCTATAGTATAAAACATAATACATCCTCCCTTTAAGGAGCTTCTGGGCACTTTGACATTCCTTCCATCCTCTAGTAAAGTACTTATGACAACTGCTGTGTGCCAGACAGTCTTTTAGGTACTCGTTGAATATTCAATAATGAAAAAAGAATGACGAATAACCACTAAAAGACATTCATGAAAATCATCAGAGTGAACCAAATTTGAGTATATATGGTACAATTCTAACCATGTAAAATGTGTACACACCAGGCTGAAGAAATCAAGAGCATGTGCACAATTGAAAATAATTATGTTGGTATCTAGATGACAGTTGATTTTTTTTTCTTTTTCAAAATTCTCTTTCATGCTGGTATTATAGTTGACCCTTGAACAACACAGGCTTGAACTGCGCGGGTCCACTTATACATGGATTTTTTTTTTTTATAGTAAATACTACAATACTACAGGATCCTCATCGGGTTGTTCAAGGGAACAATGGTGGGGGAGGGGTTCTGATCTTTCAAGCACTTGAAAATCCGAGTATAACTCTACACTTAATACTGTATCCATGGTTCCACCTCCATAGATTCAACCAACCATGGATTGTGTAGTAGTGTTGCAAGCATTTATTTGAAAAATCTGCTTATAAGTGGACCCACACAGTTCAAATCCATGTTGTTTTGCATCAACTGTATTGATTTTAAAATTTACAAGAAGCAGAAAAATAGAAAAATATTCAAATTATCATCCAGAGGTAATTTGTTTAAACTGTATGTTATATGGGTCTCTCATTCATTGATGTAGTATTTTTTCTTCTAATTTTAATTAGGAACTTAAATTCCCTGAGTGTTGACACTCTATGTCATTTGGGATAAGGGTTGGGGTTGGTGAGGTAATAACTCTGTGAAGAAGAGAAACATCTAAAAAAGCACCTACTAAATCTTAATTTCCATTTGTTATATGGTCAAACTGCAATTCCGAGTAATAAGAGAAAAGGACAGCAAAAGAATTGATCCTATTAGCAAGAATTAGAAAATAGACAAGGTTGTTTTAAAGAAGTACTAGAAGAAAATATATCTTAATGAGTATTTAATTTTCTCTATCTTATAAACGTTCTATATTGTCTTAGTATTTCCAGTTTTTAAAAAGTATGGAAGTTTCAGGTTTAAATCAGGATTAGAAAGTCTTATACCTTGAGTATCCTCCTGATCAATGAATGTAAGACTTAATATATCAGCTTATCCTGTTTTTCTAAATTTCAAGTAAAAATGTGAATAACAGTTTAGATTGAGCTTTAGAAAGACAATCTCGTATACATTTATAGAAGCAAAGCGATATTCAAAGACTGGCACCACATCCATATCTTAGGCTAGAACACTTCTCTGTCAGTAAACTGAAGAACTTCTGCCACCCTTTCCAACTTCTCAGGGAAGTTCTGGGGAGAATCTGCTCCTCTGTCCACTGGTTTGCTTGCCCTTCACCACAGGAAGTATAGCCAGCTTGGTTAATGGGAGATTGATATCTACGGGGTCACACTTATCAGAAGTAGGGTGACTGAATTCAAAACTGTCTCGTTTCTGTTACCAGCCAGGTTTGGGAGCCAAGCCTGTGCTTCTCCTTGCAGATCGGCAACTGTCCTCAGAGTCCATGGAAAGGGTTCCAAGCTCGAGAATTGGGGGCAAATATTAGAAAGCCATACTTTCCCCTTCATTTCTAGCAAATATCTTCAATATAGTTGTACCAAAACACTACAGTTTGGGAGTTATTGGGATTCCACTAATTAAGCTGATGCTTTGATCTCCATTTGATTTCTTGAGTCCATTCTGTCCTCAGAGAATCAGTCTAACACAGTGGTTAAGAATGCAAGCTCTGGCATCAGCCTTCCCAATGCCATCACTTACTAGCTCTATGACTTGTATACATCTCCACACTCAGTTCCCTTTTCTATAAAACGCTCAACAATTAGTATTTTTGCCAAACAGAACTTGGAGGAGAGAATGGATGAGTGATTGTCGTTTCAATATTGCATCATTACTGTATGGGAGATAAAATTTCCTTTGTCTAAAGGAGCTGGACCAAACAAGTCACATAACTATACAATCAAAAGACTGAATATTTAAAAAATAAAGCATAAAATAGAAATCATTTGCATAGTAAAGCCCCAGGTGGTAAAACTCTACTGGTGAAGAATATTTCTACTTTCTACCAAACCTGACTTGTCTCTGTTATCCATAGAACATCTTAACCACCAAGAAAACTTTTTTTCTACTTAAATATTCGTGACACATAATTTTCTCCCTGTTAGTGGATATGGGGAAAGAATGGTGCTTAGAATTAAAAATAAATGAACAAAACCCCCTTTCCCCTAGGCCTCCTCAATAATGCCACATTCATTTCTCAAGCAGTATGTGAGAGTCCCATCAGGTAAAAAGTCCCATTGGGCTTCTGCTGAAGCTTCCTGAGCACAGCTAGGATTACTGCTGACATTCAGAGCTGCTGTTGCTGTGTACAACATTCTGGTACCCTACGTATTCTAAGACTAAGGGAAAGGAACCAAAGAAGGAAGGAAGGGATTTCATTCCCATTCTCCTCCCCAAACCCTGAGAGCCAATCTCCTAGCATCTCATAGTGTTGGGATCACCAGGGCTGGCCCCTTGCATTATAATGAGTACAACTTATTAAGTAGCTTTCCTGGGTCCGTTGCTTTACATAATTAATACCAAAATAACTCTATGGATTATCACATCTATTTTTTTAGATGAGTACAAAGAAACTTAGGATTTGCCAGAGTGACCATGATTCAGATCTGTCTCTCATTCAAAGGTATCTATCACACTAGGAAGGTGTCCATGTACATGTCTGTTTGGGGGAACCAACAGAAGGGTCCGGTATGGAAGTTCTCACTTCTAGGTGAGACAGTTTAGAGTAGTGGTCGAGAGGGTGGGCTCTGGATCCAGAGTGCCTGGGTTCAAACCCTATGGGCTGTACAATCTTATACAAATTCCCTAATACTTCTTTGTCTTATGTTCCCATCTATCCAATGAGGATAATGACTGTGCCTACCCCATGAGAATGTTTTGAGGATTAAATGAATAAATACTTAGACAAGTGCCAAAGAAGAGTACATGCGTTGGAGATTGGTCCCAACTGTCACCTCCCTATACCTCTGGCCAATTCAAAACATGCTGACAGGAAGATCGTCATTGTGCCACCCTTAGTCTTTATTCCGTTGGGTTTATTCTGTTCTATTGTTTTGTAGCACACCCCCCCCCAAATTCACAAGGCCAAAACTTAGACTATGGTTCCATATGGTCTGGTAGAATAGTGATTTCTGATTATGAATTCCTATGTGAATGTAAATAGAGCACAAATCTAGATCTCTGAATGCATCCTCAAGGTGCTGCATGGGAAGTAGCATCATGTCTGGTTTCAAAGCATTACATTTGGAGACAGGCATACACATCTCAGGTCACTAACTTGCTGAGTGAAATTTCCCTCTGAGCTTCAGTGCTCTCATCCCTAAAATGGGATATTACCTACCTCACTGTGAGAGTTCTAAGGACAAAGCACGTAAAATACCCACAGCACACACTAAATGCACGCGGAATTATGATTATCTAAGTTTGCCATTTCATTTTTCTTGAAAGCTTTCAATATAATAGTGCTAATTCTTTCAAAACATCTTTAAAGTCCCAAACTGACAGCTTTTTGTCAAATAAGGTAACCAGTTTTGTTCTTTACCTTCTGATTATATCATAAAAGTTGAAAAACACACCTACACATCTAACCGTTCCCAGAAGGAGTCAGTTTATAATTATTCGCCACATCTGAGACTTTTCCTATATTCTGATATCCTGTGGTTGTTGAGTGAGAAATCCTGACTTTCTGTTACGTGGAGCCAGCTACTGTCCTGAAACAAAACATGCGTTTCTTGTCAGACTAAAGTATCAGTTTGAGTCTGTGTGTGTGTGTGTGTGTGTGTGTGTGTGTGTGTGTGTGTGTGTGCATTTAGTTGTTTTCGGATTGTGATATTTTAATTACCTAGCTTTTATAGCATTTCTGTCTTTGTTTATAAGCAGAACAAAGTTTTCTGAAGGTTTGAAAAATTGCTAAATAAAATCTATATGAGGAGTAATAACTTTCATATAGTGAGCTTATGTGCAGGCACTGTGCTAAATTCTCATGTCCTCCCAATACAACAGAATTTATTCCAAAAGGTTACTGTTGCCATTGTTTTACAAAGGAGGAAATGGGTTTAGAAGAATAAGCCGTTTTTTTGTGTGGTGAGAACATTTAAGAGATATTCTCTTAGCAACTTTCAAGTGCATAATACAGTATTGTTAACTATAGTCAGGGCAGAGCTGGAATCTGAACTTGGGTCTGTCTGACTTCAGAGCCTGCTTTGACGTCAGACAGCAGCTTCCCACCTGTATACAGGCTCACAGAAGTCCGTGTTCCAGAGGCACTATTTGGGTAGATGTGTCTCTTGAAAATATTGTAGACTGATTTTGGACAAGGGAAAGGTTTCTCCACTCAGTCTACCAGTAAATACTTGTCTCTGCAGAAAAATAAACCAATTTGTTACTCATTATAGAACTGACTTAAAAATTTTTCCCGAAGCAGATACCCCTCTCCGGTGGCTTCATCTTTGTTGTGGCTAAACCTGGAGTGTTCAAAACAGAAAGGAGAAACCAAATAGTGCAGGCCCTTGGCCCAAAGGTCCATGGCTGAGCTTGGTCCTGCCCTCTTAGCCCAGGGGCGTGCCTTTCCCCAGACCTCACTGCCTGCCCGAGCTGTGAGATTCTCACTCTGACTTTGGTGGTCCTTCCCTGCTCTCTGGGATTCCCGCAGCTGCCTGGGGCTCAGGAGCGGGCTAAGGAGTTGGGAGATGCATTCACTTACTGGAAGGGCAAGGGGCGTTTGATTCTGGCAGCGGCCACCCGCTCTCCATCCAGCTCCAGCCTCCCCTCCGTCTCCCCTCCGTAGCCGCTGTCCTCTGTGTCTACGCTGCTGCTCCTGCACTTGGGCCCTTCCCGTTCCTCCTGTCCCATCTCTTTCCAGCCTTCGATCCGCTCAGATACCAGGCCGGCACATTTTCTCCTCCGCGTCGGGGAGCCATGGCCACAGAGGATTCTGTCCATTTCACTCTCTGGCTGCCCAGCTTCAGGCATGTCCCCATCCTTCTCGTATCTGTGGCTGAGGTGGCCCACATCCCCTCCTCTCTCGTAAGCCTTGCTGACAACTGTTTTTGTCACCTCTTTCCTTTTGATCTGAGACACCTCGGTGGCTTCCTCTGAGCTTGGTCCATCTCCGTGTCCCTCTGGCTTTGGGGAGGAAGACTTCGGGGCACTCTGAGCTTTCCGGTGGGTGGTGGGATGGATCACTGGTCCAGAAGCTTGGGGTGGGTTCTGGGTCCCTCCTGGCATCCAGCCTGTGGGCTCCTGGGCCTGCCTGATGCTGTTCTCATTGGCCCACTGCTGCCAACCTCGGGCCAAGCTGATAACCAGGGTGGCTGTGCGTACCTTCCGGAGGGCACTCTTGGCTGGCCCCTCCTCCCTTTCCTTTTCCCCCGGAGCCATGCTACCTTTCTCTTCTCTGCTGCTAGCCTGGGCACTGGCTAAAATGAGTGTGGGCCGGTGGAGGGCCTGGGATTTAAATAGAAGTGGGACGTGGGGTGGGAAGGGAATTTGGTCACGGTGGAAACTATGTTAAGCACTTCTTGCCAAGATGCAGTGCCTTCCCTGTGATGGTGTGCTTTTTTTAAACCCTGACAGCTCCAGTTTCATCAGAGCAGAGGGACATCTCTGTTGGTAAAGGACAGTGATAGGATCACGCCCTTTCTTCTCCAAGTGCCAGAGTGGAAATTACTAGATCCGATCATGTGCTCAGCCTTAGGTTTTTCCTGACCTTAAAATATGGTCCTACCATTTATAGGAGCATAAAATACATGCACAAGTTGTGCTGGGAACATTATAGGCTTGTTTCCATTGAAACCTCAACAGCTTTCAATATAGCTCTTAGTTAGTCCCCATTTTATAGCTGAATACAGTGACACGTAACTCCCTGTAGCGAATAATATCTGAGACTCAAACCCAGATGTCTGATGTAAGGCATGTGCCTCTTTTCACTCTACTCATCAAGGGTCCTAAGTTGCCTTTTTCTTTTTGTCTTCAGCTCTATTCGGTACAAACTTTAGAAGTCACCTCATCCAACCTCCATTTACCAGATGAGAAAATTGAGGCCCAGATAAGGGGGGAGACAAGGGCCTGGTGTTTTAGTCCCACGTTTGAATTATTTTATAGACAAATCCTATTAATACACAAAACGATAGTCAAAATTTTGGTCCAATTATTTTTTTTAAAAATCTTTCAATTGAGACCTACACACACACTGAACTTCAGAGATTATTACAACAAACCTTTTGTTAAAGCAGACTATTTAAAGACAAAATAAGTGAATGCTATCAGAAGCAACCCCTACCTGAACTTTTGTTTTGAATAACACAACCTTCCTTAGCAGAACTTCAAGTTCATGCAGAAAAACCATTTTTTCAATTCTCGGAACAAAGACCTGAAATATAGTTTTTAAAAAAGGACTGGATAGATAGGGCGTTTGGACAGGAAAGTAACCATCTATTAAGTGTCCTAAACCAGGTAAAAATGCTCAGGGCTCAACACTGAGTAATAAAGTAGGACAAATAGAATTTTTTCTTCATGCAACAGTTCTATAGATTTTTAAACTGTATACTTTCCTCCAATCTTGACATGTAGTTAACCACACTGATTGAAAACTGCTGTCTTAAGAGCATAAAAAGGTAAGAACTTTAATTACTTCTGATTGTGAGACAAATTTATTTTAAAAAATATGTTGATGTCAGTTTTCCATCCTGTAGGTCATTTACCTCCCAGGATTAAGACAATTGGGGAGACGATTTACTACTCTATCTAGAAATCTGTCAGATGTGTTTTTAGAGTTCAACAGCATCTGAAAATGTTAACTGTGGTCCGACAATGCAGAGACAAAATCCCTCTTGATTAAGAGGAAATTGGATCACAAGAAAAGAAAACTATGACAAAGATTTCAATCTGAGTCTGAAATTTCTGGCATTCTTTCTTAGAATGTAGACACACTGCAGACTGTTTGGTTCCTGTTAGATTCCCTTCAGCTACTTGGAATGCCTTGGGAAGGAATGGGGTTCCTCAGAGATGCCCATGAGCTCAACCCAGGACCAGGCTAATTTATAACTCTCCAAGGGACTTTTCTGCTTCCCTGCCCACACCTGTTCCACATTCAATTCTTATAGGGAGAGAATGGAAACAGCAAAACGTTACTAGTCTTTCCCGTGTTAACAGGCATTGCAGTCAGCTGCCGGGGCCTAGGGCTACAGCTGATAGTCTGGGCAAAAACAGGCAGCTACTAAAAGAATCTGGTCATTCCTTCCGAGATTTTGCTTCCACGGCAACTGTGGTCCTTCACTCATGCTTCTTCAGAAGAGAGTGTGAAATCCTTTTCCTCCTCGTGTCAGCTTTGGGCATTCCTTCCCTAAAGAAAGGTCTGTATGCTACGTACTGTGCATCTTATAAGAAATATCTTCTTTCTCAACCTCGATCTAGATTCTTAAGAGTTCAGCATTCTTCTGCATTAATAGAAGGTGTAAAAGAAATGAAAATAGGGGCTTCCCTGGTGGCGCAGTGGTTGAGAGTCCGCCTGCCTTTGCAGGGGACACGGGTTCGTGCCCCGGTCCGGGAAGGTCCCACATGCCGCGGAGCGGCTGGGCCCGTGAGCCATGGCCGCTGAGCTTGTGTGTCCGGAGCCCGTGCTCTGCAATGGGAGAGGCCCTCGTACCACAAAAAAAAAAAAAAGAAAAAAAAGAAAAGTCTCAAAGAAAGATATAGTGAACTAAGTAGTTTACAATGTGAGTTTCCTGTGAGACGATGAGATTACAAACTGTAGGTGAAGATGCAGACCTGATTAATGAAGTATTTACCACCTAAGAAATTTGTCAAAAGTGTGAAAGTGTTTTGTAAAAAAATATTAGTTATTATTTGATCATATGGGCAATACTAGGGAAGGGAGGGAGTTATATTTATACAATTCTCTGCATGATACACTTAGAAGCCAGGTGGAGCCAGCTCTCATCACCAGCTATATAATCTTACTAAAGAGACTTTAGAAACCGACGTTTGCTCAAGGCTTATATGAAACAATAATTTCATTGATCCTTTCTACATAAATAAATACGTTTTTTACTTGTTCATTCACAGAAAAGTGGGAATGAAAAGACTTTAATGGGCAGCAACAAATGGCTTTTGATTTCAAGTGAATTTACTTAACTCAGTGCTCATGGAATGAATACAATGGGTGAGGCCTGATGGTAGACAGTGTCGGGGAGAGTGTAAAGCTGAACAAAGCAGAAACTACTCTCAACGTCTTCCCATCTAGCCAGGAGAGGACATGCATACAACTGCCCTTAATAGTTTGGGGAGAACTACACTAGAAATAGAAATAAAGCTTTATGGGCTCATTGAGCACAGGTGACTGATTTTATTGGAAGGACTTCACAGCAGTGATGGTCCTTTATCTGATCCTTAAAAGGTAAAACTCTACCAGGTGGAGAAAGGGTGCTCTAATCTGAAGAAACGCTGTGAACAAAGATAAGAAGGCATGAAGATGCACGGTAAACCTAGAGACCTTCTGATGGCCCAGCGTGGAGGTCACAACCTCAAATGCCTACAGGATCATGCAGGTCATTTAAACCCATGAGGTGAGTTGGGCTAGGGCACAATATGGGGTGGTGAGGACTGTGGGCAACTGGCGAAGCAATGTCACAAGAGAAGTAAGAGGTCTGGATTTTTACATGAACTCTCCCAGTTCTTTAAGTGGTGACAGTTAATACACACACACACACACACACACACGCTCACACACACTAGTACTGGGTGAACCTACACAGCTCTCGGAGCAGATTCTGTGGGCCCCCAGTTTATAAGCTTTAGAAAAGAGCATACAGTGTTTATGGGGTAAGAACAAGGGGCCCGGGAGCAGTAGGACAGGCCTTTGAAGAAGTCAGTTGGAGCGATATTACGAAGAACGCCTTGCTAAGGAATCAGTGTTTTATCAAATGGGACTCACTGCATCACTAAAAAATTTTAAACCTCAATGTGTTATCAAATTTGCGTCACCAAACGATCAAATCAAAAACCAGTGAAGTGGGGTTTGGATTTGAAAAAGATAGGACTAGGATAGGGAGACTCTTTATAGGGGTTACAAAAATAATCTTGGAAAGAACCCAGTGAGGATCTGAAAGAAGAGAGAAAGGTTTGAGAGCCATTGAGGGTCACATCAGACCCGCTAGTTGCCAAGGGTGATGGGTATCGGGGGTGGTCTAGAGGTTTCAATTTAAGTGACAGGTGTGAGGAGGTGCATTATCTGGAAAAGGATAGAAGGGACGATTTGTGGTGAGAAGGAGGTTTTCCCCCTTGAGTTGCGGAAGTGCTGGGGCGCCCGTGGAGACCTGGAGCACTGAGAGGAACCAAGAACATGGACCCGGTGGTTGGACAGAACCAGGTGAAGATCCAGGCTCTGCAGGTTAGCAGGGTGACCTAGATCATGTTACTTAATTTCTCTTAAGATTCAGTTTTTTCATCTGTAAGATGAGTATTATCAGAGCGTCTACCTCATTAGAATCAAATGAGTAACACATGTGAAGCACTGAACAGCATGCCTGGCCCATGGAAGCTCGATTAGTGGTTATTGCTATTAATATCTGGATGTTGAGTCATGGAGTTAGAGAATTAAAGCTCCTTAGATAATTCTGTCTGACCAAGGACAGGACTGATACCAAACCCACGGCAGGGATGCGTCTTCAGGTGGGAGGGTCAAGCGGGGTGATTTGTAGGGAGGGACTGGTGGCTGCGAGGGAACGCTTATTTATAGTGTTTCATTGTAAGGTAATTTATAGTGAGGCCTTTAAAGCAGTGTTTGAAAGGGTTCCCTCAGCCTGGTGCAGGTCAAATGAGGTCTCAGTTACTTGGTAGGGATAACCAAAGAGTTGAGCACAGGTGCTCTCCTGGAACCTCCTGGAATATGGAGCTTAGTGGTTTCCAATCACTGAGGCTCACATCAGAATCTTAAATCGCATTGGGATCACCTGTGGAGCTTTAAAAACTACCACTGGTGCTAAACTGTCTCTGGACACAGGTCTTGGGTAGGATCCCAGCACCATCTTAACCTAACACACCATCGGGGCTGACAACCCTTGTTCTAGATTCTAGAGGCTTCCAGCAGACATTTCACATGCAGGTCTCAAGAGTGTCGTGACCAGTAGCCCAGGTATGGGTTCAGGCAGATTGATTTTGCATTCTGGATCTCCTTTCAGAATCTGTGTACCACAAGAGTTAACTCCTCTGAGACTCGGTTGCCTTGTCTGATGGCAATAACATGACTTTCCCCGCCGTTGTTTGTGTGTCTACATGAGGTGGTGTTTGTGCAGCAGTTAGCACAATGCCCAATACGCTGGATAAGAGCACCACGTGGAAGCTGTTCACATTGTTCTTTATACTGTTACTGAGGGTAATGATGCCACCTTCTACATAAATGACCTCAGTTCACAGACAACACATCGAACCTCAATATGTATAATACAACATAAACTTTTACATCATAAACAATAATAATTTACATACATTGCCAGAGACCAAAGAAAATTTCAGAGAACAAATGTCACACAAACCATTACCAATCTATAGTCACGTTAATTTAATTCAGGAGACAAACAGATGAATGCTTATGATATTTAAGTAAGTCTGAACAGTGGTGTCTCAGAAACTGACCTTGTAATCATGACTGAAACTCACTCTTCTTTGAATAACAGTTGTTCAGTCTTCACTATGTTATTAACACTAACTTGGTTCAATTCATGTTTAATCGATTAACTCCAAACTGCACAATTTAGAAGTGTACCTCATTAACACCCTAAACTGACAATACCCATTAAAGTATCATGTTCCTAACTCCTCTGATCATTGAATAGTATAACATAACACACCTAGGATGGTGTCAACCTATAGTTCAATGAAAAAAAAGTGAAATCAATGGCTGGTTTGGGCTGATCACGTCCACTTAATTAGTGCGATAGCTCCTTAATACATTTTGCTACTTCTCATTTTGCTCTATGCAAATCCATCTGTACACATCTCCCATGTTTACCTTAAAACTCGCTCAGCTGATCAAAACCCTTTAACCACTTCCCAGTATCATCCAGATAAAGTTAACACGTCTTAGCCTCATAGTCAAAGTTTGCTATCATTTGCCTTCACTTTTCACTCCTTGCCTTTATAGTTTGGTAACTATGGAATTTCACCGAAAAAAGGATGTATGGCTGAAACAACAGTGCACATAGAGAAGCTTTGTGTGTGCTGAGACAATTCATTTAATTTTTGCTCCTCTTTCTTCCTGCAAAAATCTTCTTTGTCCTGGACTTGGTGTGAGTGTCAATAATGTACACCAAAGTGTCTCATAAACTGTAAAGAAGGATAGCAGCCCCGTCACCATGCTCGGACTTCTCTTTTTTTCTTCACCACTGGGTCTATTGTAATATTGTAATACATCTCTGGCTGTGTTACAGCTCTGTACCAGCTGTAGTTTTTAAAGTTCCACAGGTGATCCTAATGTGGTTTAAGATCCTAATTTGATCCTCAGTGATTGTAAACCACTGAGCTCTGTAATACCCCTGTCTCTGGGTTCCATTGGTGCCACCTACTTTTCCCTTACTACCTGATGTACACCCATGTAGTCACTAAGCACCACCTGCGGGCTATGGAGGGGACGGGTGACAAAAGAGATGAGTCTGACCAGTGTCTGCCCTAATGAAGCTCACAGTAGAACATGGAGAAAGAAAGAAAGCAATCAGGTGTTACTGGGTTATGATATACGGGTCAGAATAGGGGCATATCTGAGGTCAGAATCAGTTATATCTTTGGGGTTAGGGAAGGCCTCAAAAAAGAAGGTGCTGATTGAACTGAGCATTATGGGTTGCTGTCCAGTCGAAGGCGGTTGGGGAGGGGAAGCCCCAGAGAGAGGTTTAACAACTCAAGGTACGGAGGAGGAAACAGTATGTCTTACTGGAGTGTAAGCTGGGTTTCCCTACACACTACAGCCTGATGGGGTCCCTTTTCTTTTTTTTTTATTTTTTTAATATAAATTTATTTTATTTTTGGCTGCATTGGGTCTTCGTTGCTGCTTTCTCTAGCTGTGGAGAGTGAGGGTTACTCTTCCTTGCAGTGCGCGGGCTTCTCATTGCAGTGGCTTCTCTTGTTGCAGAGCACAGGCTCTAGGCACGTGGGCTTCAGTAGTTGCAGCACACATGCTCAGTAGTTGTGGCTCACGGGCTCTAGAGAGCAGGCTCAGTAGTTGTGCTGCACGGGCTTAGTTGCTCCGCGGCATGTGGGATCTTCCCGGACCAGGGCTCAAACCCGTGTCCCCTGCATTGGCAGGCAGATTCTTAACCACTGCGCCACCAGGGAAGCCCCCCTTTCTTTTAATAACCCAAGAAAACGACTTATATCCCCCTCCACTCAGTGTAAACGGAAAGAATCTAGTGGCTATCTTAGAAGTCTTTTCAAATATGAGTGTGAATGGAAGTATCTAGAATTTGACCACTTCTCACCATCTTTATTGACATTAACCTGCCCGCCCCTTCTCACCTGGACCATGGGCAGCTCAAGCCACCATCAGCATTTTTGTGGATTATTACATCGTCTCGTTAACTGGTCTCCCTACTCTTAACCTTGTCCAATCTATTCCCAACATTAGTCATATCCTTTAAAAACTTAAATTTTTCTCTGTCTTTTGCCTCAGAGTAAAAGCCAAAATCCTCACAATGGTCTGCAAAGTCTTACCACACTCTCCCCGTTTAGGACCCTGACTGCTTTCCCTGTGACTCTCCCCTACCCCATTCTTCACCCTGCCTGGGCCACAGGGATCTCCAAGCTCTCACCTGCCCCGGGACTTCTGCACTGTAGCTCCCTTTGTCTTAACCTCCTGATTCTCCACCAGCCGGCGCCATTGCCTCTGCATATTCCAGAGACACAAAGTCTCTCTAAACAAAAGAGGTTCTCCTCTTAAGAGCAATGCTGCATCCTTCTGCAGTGGAAACCGAGGGAGGAAGTGCAGTGAAGTTTGCAGCTGGTCAGGTGAATAAGACCAGATAGTGGAGGAACTTTAAAGCCCTGATAAGAAATACAGATTTTATCCAAACCTTGTAAAGTTTTAACCTGAAGAATGGCATGATCAGAATTGCATTTTAATAAATTCATTTTGTCAGTAGTATGGAGAATGGACTCAAGGATGGTGAGTGGGCAAGAGTAGAGGCTGAGATAATTTTTGTTTTCTTTTATCCAGAGGCAACCCCCGCCAAGGGCAGAATGTTTGGGGGTCTCTATTGGCTCTCTGGTCTCTTTCCCACCCCCTTTATAAAGGCTCTTCTAAAGCAGAAATTCCAGTCAATTCTTTCCCCTACTAGTTCACCAACTAGACCAAAATTGTTCCCACCGCTGGAGGTGGGAGAGTGGAGAGACGGCCTCACCCACTAAGCTTCGTTACTATGGTGACAGCGGGGGGTTGGGGAACCTAAGTGCCTCTCCCATCCTCCTCCCAAACCGAGAAAGATAGTGGGCACTGCTGACCGCGCCAAATTCTAGCCAATGGGCGGCTGCTCCTGCTTTCCGCCAGTTCTCCCCGCCCCCCGTCGGCCTCGCCCCCAGGAATCGGATTCACGAATCTGGACTAGGGATTTACAGTTCCAGGCCAAGTGCGAGGGCGCTGGGCGGAGGAGCGCAGAAATCTAGGTAAGAGATGATGAAAACCTACTCTAAGATGGTAGTGGTAAAGTCGGAAAGGAGGGAATAAGCACTACAGGTGTAATTAAGAGGTGGAATTGATAGGAGTTGGTCACAATGAGATACTAGGTGTGAAAGAAAAGGCATTTGTGACGAACAGGCTTTTTGTCTTGGGTTGATAGATGGTTTCATTCACGAAGAATAGAAATACGAAGGGAATACTAAGCTTGGGGATTGGACAAATATTAAATTTTGGACATACTAACTTGGAGATACCTGTAAGACCTCCAGGGTAAGTTATCTAGTAGATGGGGATTGGAGCTCAGGAGAAAGGTCTGGGCTCTTATGTAGATTAGGGCATCATTTTGGATCATGAAGGCTAAGTCATGCCAAGTCACAGAGCCAACAAGAGTTAACACTGGGATCAAAGTCAGACACTTTGACTCCAGAGTCAGGGCTGCTAATGACTGTGGTCGGACACAAATTCCTTTCCTCCTCCATGCTTTGCGCCCCACCTTGAAGGATGGGCTTCGGAAGCTTGTGACACCACTCTCGAAAACAGCTTCTTAAGAAGATCTAAATATAGGGTTTCTTAGCCCTGACTTTCTATCTGATCCTGTAAAACTTTCCTTTCCTTAATGCCAAGTGTCTTTATATGACCCGATGGAGGTGTTAGCTAACTCTATAGTGGTAATAATTTTGCAATATATAAGTATCACATCAACACATTATACACCTTAAACTTACACATTGTTACATGTCAATTATATCTCAATAAAGCTGGAAAAAAGGTATGTTTAAAAAGTAGTCTTCACGGGGCTTCCCTGGTGGTGCAGTGGTTGGGGGTCCGCCTGCCGATGCAGGGGACATGGGTTCGTGACCCGGTCCAGGAGGATCCCACATGCCACGGAGCGGCTGGGCCCGTGAGCCATGGCCGCTGAGCCTGTGCGTCCGGAGCCTGTGCTCCACAGCGGGAGAGGCCACGGCGGTGAGAGGCCCGCGTCCCGCAAAAAAAAAAAAAAAAAAAAAAAAAAAAAAGTAGTCTTCACTTCTTAATTTGTGACCTCCTGTTCACTTCTCAACCCATTCAACCCACAATTCTGGTTTCTGCCCACAAACTCAATTTAGTCAAGGCACAGATGACTTCCTCATTGCCAAACCCAAGGGAGATTTTTAGTTCTAACTTATTTAAACTTTCTATAGCATCTTGTATACATCCCCTTCCGTGTGTGTGTGTGGGTGTGTGTGTAAATATGTGTATATGTTGAGGGAAAGAAAGTCCTGACAGAAAAAGTTTGGAAAACCAAGAAGGAATAGCCAATCCTAATTATACTCATGCAACTTATCATAGGCCGGCATGAATGTAACATACAGAGTTACAATTTATTCCCAATCCTGAAACCTTAGTTGTGCTAGAAGTATTCCTTTCAGTGCAGGGCTGTCATTTTGAGAAAAAAATGCTGAACATGGCTTTGTACACCAGATGTTTCCCATCTTTTCCTGGAAATTATCTTAAAGCAACAGGTACAATTTTTTAAAAAAAACCTCTCGGACTCTATCTTCTGTTAAGTAGGACACAGGTAATCTACAGACTCTGACATATGTGTAATAATTGCTAAAACTAGCTGAGGTTGGTTAGAATCTATGTAGCAGAAAGTCAAGAGGGATACTGAGAAGGCCTGCAGGGGTGGGTTGCAGAAGGATTTTGTAAAAGCACATTTTCTGAAAGGAAGCAATTCACCGTGTAGTAAAAAAGCTGCATGGCATGTTTGCTGTAGTGAGTGTAGAAATCTGGTGTCAGGTATGGCAATCAAAATCCTCCTAAACTTCGACTTTGAAAAGCAGTTTTGTTTTTCTTTTTAACATCTTCATTGGAGTATACTTGCTTTACTTGTGTTAGTTTCTGCTGTACAACAAAGTGGATCAACTTTATGTATACATATATCCCCATACCCTCTCCCTCTTGCTTCTCCCTCCCACCCTCCCTATCCCACCCCTCTAGGTGGTCACAAAGGACCGAACTGATCTCCCTGTGTGATGCAGCTGCTTCCCACTAGCTATCTACCTTACGTCTGGTAGTGTATATATGTCAGTGCTACTCTCTCACTTCGTCCCAGCTCCCCCTTCCCCCTCCCCGTGTCTTCAAGTCCATTCTCTATGTCTGCGTCTTTATTCCTATCCTGCCCCTAGGTTCATCAGAACCATTTTTTTTGTTTTAGATTCCATATATATGTTTTAGCATACGGTATTTGTTTTTCTCTTTCTGACTTACTTCACTCTGTATGACAGACTCTAGGTCCATCCACCTCACTACAAATAGTTCAATTTCCTTTCTTTTTATGGCTGAGTAGTATTCCAGTGTATATATGTGCCACATCTTCTCTATCCAAACAACGCAATCCAGAAGACATAAATAGACATTTCTCCAAAGAAGATATACAGATTGCCAACAAACACATGAAAGGTTGCTCAACATCACTAATCATTAGAGAAATGCAAAGCAAAACTACAATGAGGTATCACCTCACACCCGTCAGAATGACCATCATCAAAAAATCTACAAACAGTAAGTGCTGGAGGGGGTGTGGAGAAAAGGAAACCCTCTTACACTGTTGGTGGGAATGTAAATTGATACAGCCACTATGGAGAACAGTCTGGAGGCTCCTTAAAACACTAAAAATAGAACTACCATATGACCAAGCAATCCCACTACTGGGCATATACCCTGAGAAAACCATAATTTGAAAAGCAGTTGATTTAAAGAGGCAGAAGCAGTAAGGGTACACAAAGAATTAAATGGCTGCATCATATTTGCAGGAAGCAGTCAGATCTCTAAGGTGGCTATAGAAAGTTCTTTGGATTGAAACACCTGGAAGCTACTCTGGTCCATCCTCTTTCTTTACAGGAACTTTCTTAAATGCCTAGTCCAGAAAAACTCAACTCATTTAGTGATGTAAAAAAAGTTTTAAAATGGTACAGTAGCAACCCAAAGACACTTTAAGAAAAATATGTGGAAAAGAACAATAAACTTACCAACAAAGACCACTCACCAGAAAAAAGCTACCACAGAACAGGTGAAAAATGTGAACCTTCAGCCAAAACTGTAAAGACAGAAAACATGACCTCTGTGAAGTAGAAGGGAGCACGCAAAGCAGATATAATAATTCTTGGGAGAGATGGCAAGACAGCAGTCAAGGACAAAAAAGACTAGAGAAAAGATATTAGAGGTAGAAGAGTGGGACCAGAAGAGAGAAATCTGGTATTTTTCTCAAAGAATTTGAATGTATTCTTGGAAAACGTGAGAGGAGCACACATGGTAGGCACTCAACAAATGTTTGGTCAGTGAATGAATGGGTGATGGGGGAGGGAGATGTTCCTGAATTCCATTGTATACCTTAATAATGAATCTATTTTAAAGGTAAATTAAAAATAAAACGACAAAAGAGTGAATGATAGAAGGGCCTCAGATTTATTCTTATTTTCTCCAGTTGTTATGTTCTCCAGTTCAGAATTTACAGGAATCTGTCTCCATTTCCATGACTGTGTTTTGATTTGATGAGGACTGAAAATATTTGGTTGCTCTGAATTTCATGGGGCCTCCTCTGTATCCCCCCAAATGAGGGCAGGGTTCCTGGTCCTTCTTCTCAGTCTTGCGGAAGAGCCACGCAGGCGATTCCAGTCTGATCTGCCCTTTGGAAGGGACTGACTGGTCACAGCCTCCTCTGCCTGCTCTCAGATGATTCCAGGCTTGCTGTCTCTACAGGTTCCGCTTGCCAGACCTTCAATTATTTCCGTGGCCCAAGTCAACAAACATTCATTGAGCTAAGTGTCATGGTTGTAAGAGGTACCAAGACGCACGAGGTGGTGTCTCAGGGTTTGCACCCTAGTCAGGGATTCAGGTGCGCATGATAATTACAGGGGCCTCGTCAAGTTGTTAACCTAAGGATTTGTTTTGTCTAAGTCTGTATTATTTTGCTAGGGCTGCTGTCACAAATTGCCACAAACTTGGTGGTTTAAAACAGAAATTTATTCTTTCACGGTTCTGGTATTCAGAAATCAAGATGGTGGCCTGGGGCTTCCCTGGTGGCGCAGTGGTTGGGAGTCTGCCTGCCCATGCAGGGGATGCGGGTTCGTGGCCCGGTCCGGGAGGACCCCGCATGCCGCGGAGCAGCTGGGGCGTGGGCCGTGGGCGCTGAGCCTGCGCGTCAGGAGCCTGTGCTCGCGGTGGGAGGGGCCGCAGCAGTGGGAGGCCCGCGTGCCGCAAAAAAAAAAAAAAAAGATGGTGGCCTGGCTGTGCTCTCTGTGAAGGCTCCAGGGGAGAATGCTTCCTTCCCTCTCCCAGCTCCTGGTGGCTCCAGGCTTCCTCGGCTGGTGGCTGCACCACTCTAGTCTCTGCCTCTGTCTTTACATGGTTCTCTCCTCTGTGTCCGTGTCTTTTTCTCTTCTTTCTGTGTCAAATTGCCCTCTGCCTTTCTCTTGTATGAGGACACGTGTCATTGGATTGAGGGCCCACCCAGATAAGCCAGTATGATCTCAAGTTCCTCAAATTAATTACATCTGCAAAGACCCCTTTTCCAAATAATATCATATTCACAGATTCCAGGGGTTAGAATGTGGACATATCTTTTGGGGGGCCACCATTCAACCCACCAGAGTCTTGCAGTGTTTTACTTTCCTTTGGCATCCTATTGTGCTTTTAGGCTTCTCTGTTTGTATTATATAGGCTGACTTTGGATCAAATTAAGCCCCATTGCCAGCTAGCTGTGTGACCTTTGGGCATGTTACCTAGCTTCTCTCTGCCTGAGTTCTCTATGCAAACAGGAAGTGCAAATGTGCTCTTGACAGGATTATTATAAGGAGAAATGGGGCATGGAATGTAAAGCTGTTAGCCCAGCTCAGTAAATATGGGAAGAGATGATTTCACTGCGGTTAGCAGCTGTGACACTAGGCACTGGGAGGACGTCAGCTCTTCAATGTGTAGTTTTACAAGGAGGCCTTTATCTATCCTTTATTTCCTTCTGCCTTAATTTTCCCAGCGCCAAGGTAAGCACTGCAGACTTGCTCCAACCTCAGAACAGGGGCTTTACTTTGAAAGCCTTGCAGCTAGCTGGCAGACAGCTGGAAATTCACTATTTTAAGTTTTAGGACACTGGCGGGAGGTCTGAGCTATGTTAATTTCAGAACCCTCTGACAGGCTTATCTTCAGATTTCTTTTTTTGTTTTTTAAATAGAGATTAGAGCTTACTCAAAGAGGTTAAGGCAGCTGTGTGGGGAGGTATCTTGTTTAAGGGTCTGTCATTTAACACCACTTGTACCCCACAGGGAGGAAGGAGAGGCTGCCTGAGAGCTAAATTTAAGTTGTAAGGGTCTAAGCATCATTTTAAAAAGAAGATAGATAACAGCTTCCTGTCTGGGAGAGATTACCAAAAAAGAAACTTTAATTCAACCATTTTTATGCTTTTGGTGAGAATGGTTCCCCCACTACAAAGTCCAGGGAGAATTATTTGTAGTTAGTTAAGTAAGATGTTTTAAATCCTTGTAAGTCTTTTCTTCCAAGTAAATATTTATTCTCTTAAAACACCAAGGAGTGTTCAAAACCTGTACTATCTTTCCTTTGCTTTAAAAGGAAAATTTTTTCTGGTAAAACACTTGGTCAAGTAAAAATATCCATGGAGGCCCAATTTATAAAACAAGTTAAGAAGAAACTTCTCTCGTTTAGAGAGGGGAGGTGATGGTTGAGAACCTAGGGGAACGCTTATCCAACACTCCTCAGCAAGCCGAAAAGGGAACAGGCAAAATCCCCTCCCCAGGGGTGTCACCCTTAGCCAGGGCAGACTGTCACCTGGCTGAGGAAGGGGATGGAGGACACTAGGGCCAACTAGCAGGTGTCTGAAGCTTTGATTTAAAGGCTAGCTTGCCCGTGGTAAAGCTTTGTTCTGTAAACCACATATATGCGAAAAGAGGTAATCAGATGTCAACTACATGGAACACCTTAGGGTTCCAAGAATAAATGCGCAGCAAAAATAAAAGTAGACCCATTGTTGCCAACAACCTTATGTCCAGTCCTGGGAGATTTAACAGGTATAGTGAAGTGGTTAAGAGCATGGGGCCAGGAGCTCAAATTGCTCGTTCCTACCTCAGCTTTACAGGGTCCAGACTGTCAGTAGCATCAGCATCACCTGGGAGATTGTTGGAAATGCAGATGCTCAGGCCCCTCCCAGACTTACTAAGCCAGAATCTGCATTTAACAAGATCATCAGATGATTTGTATGTATGTTGAAGTTTGAGAAGTACTGGCAGACAGACCCTGGGGTGACCCCCCAGTAGTTCCTCCCTCCTGTTGTTCATGCCTTTGCATAATCCCCTCCCTTGAGTGTAGGTGGGGCAGGTAGCCTCCAGGACCAGAGGATGGCCTCCAACCAGAAGCCAGATAAAAGGGACACCCTCCATCATACAGGTGCAAGGAGACGATTTCTACTAACCACCTAAATGACCTTGGATGTAGATTCTTCCCCTGCTGAGCCCAGCTGACACCTTGATTGCAGCCTTGCAAGATGCTGAGCAAAGGACTGTTAATTCAGGCCTGGACTCTTGACCAACAGAAACTATAAGGGAATAAATGTGTGTTGTTTTAAGCTGTTCACTTCGTGATATTTTGTTACACAGAAATAGAAAACCAGTACATCTAAGGCAATTTATCCACTCTGTTTGCCTAAATATTAAAAGGCGATAAAAACAGTATTAGCCATGGGGTTACTGTGCAGATTAATGAGTAATACGTGCAAAGTGCTTAAAACCGAGCTTGGTAAAACATGGTAAGTGCACAAAACAAAAAAACACACACACACAAAAAAACATGGTAAGTGCTAAAAAATTGTATTATTATAGCATATAACTGAAATGTGGTTATAATTCCCTACTTTTTGAAAACTGCTTTTTAATGGCGCTGAAGCAGGATGGACAAAGCGAATGATGGTCAAGGAATTATGTTGTATCTTGTGTATATGAGCTTCCAGGACATCCCTAGTGTGTCTTTTGAATTTGCTTCAGTGATGATATAGGTAAATGCTGCTGGAGTCTATGTTGCTTCTTGTGTTAGGTTTATTCACCTAAGAGAATCTAATCCAAGTACCTCCTGGTTATAACTCAAAGTGGAAAAACGTGTGCCTTATCTTCATTTTACAGCCAGGTAAGTGAAGCTCTGGAGGAAATGATTTGTCCATGTTGTGGAGGAAATACACGCTGCTAGAATTGAAGTTTGGCATCTTGATTCAAGCTCAGATAATCAAAACAGCATGAGCTATTTGCTGTGTGGATCAAGACAGGTTCAGGTAGAAGATGGGCTACATAAACGGACATTTCCCAGTGCAAATCTCAACACTTGCTTCTCTCTTCTGTGTCTGCCCTTCCTAACCTGCCAATCAGTAAACTGTCCAGTTTTCCCCTTTGACTGAAACTTTGTTTTGGGACTTGAAAAATGTTACTTCCGATTATACACTGTCTCTTGCAGGTATAAGCAATGCAATAGCAGGTCTCTGAGCCTTTGAGTGGCAGCCTGCCTCCTGTCATGACAATAAAGTTAGAATGGGAGATGAATTATACCCTTTCTTCTGACACAAATTGTTAAAGCCCCTATGTGAAACTTCATGTGCAATGTAATTTCCAAGCACTTGCTTTCTGAGAATCCTTGTCATTCTTTGTCAGTGCCTGTGTTACCTTCTTATTGGAATGGCCTTGTATATTGTATTAAAAACTATTCAGGTATTTTTAATTATAATGCCCTTTCAGGAGACTTGTATCTGGCAGCCACCCGTTATATTGCTCTTTTGTTTTGAAGATCAGTATGCGTTCAGGGCTGCTTTTCTGTTCGACTTTACCAAAGACACTCACATCTGGTTCTTGGCGAATACCACAGATGGGGTCGCAGTAAAATTGAACTTTCATAAATCATCCTCTACCACGTGCAACCAGATTCCCACAACCTTTTCTTCCCTCAGAAACATTTTCAAGCTGCTAACGGATGAGATAAAGAAACAGGTCTATCTCCCTCAGTACATGTTTTACTTTTCATTCCTTTATCAACTAAGGGTTCAGGTCTTGTGGCTAATGCAGACGTGCTATTCTCAAGTCAGCTGCTGAGGAAGTGGCTGAGTTATGAAAATTGTATGTGTCCTCGGATACTCACGATAATATTGTAGAGGATATACGTATATATTTTATATATACATGTTAATCGTTTTAATATGCCAGTCTTGATGTTTACAAGTCATGTCTCAATTAGTATACAGGTATCTGAATACATATAAATATCTATTTATATCCTAGTAGTAGAAGTCCCTGGATTTGTAATATACTCTAACCCTAAGATGCCAACATCATAATTATTTTTTTTATTGTAAAAAACATGAGGAGAGTATATTTTTAACCCAATTAAAATTATTTGACTTAAGGATAGTGGAAAAAAGTGAACATAAACTTCTCTTTAGAACGTCATTAGGCGCTGAAAATATCTCAATAATGTCAACACAGCGCACCAGTGATGATAATGACAGTCATCTAGCTAAGACGGTATGTTTGCAATTTTAATGACCGTGTTAGGAAAGTTACAGGACGAAAATTCTTTAAGAATATTTCAAAGACAGACAATGCTAGAGAGTAATAAAGAGCTTTTTGATGACAGATTTCCCTGCAGAAAGCTTTCACAATCTGTGTTTTCGTGATGACTGAGGTTAGAAAAACTATTTTCCACAAGAAAACTAAGACAATGAGATTAATCACACAGTTGCCTAAGGAACACAGCAAAGGTTCAAAATCTGGATCATACCATGTTTTCTGTTGTATCTCCTAATGAACAATTTGGAGTGGCATAAAACAGGAATAATATGATGCGGGTGTACACAGACACAGCTGGTACGGTTGCTAGAATGTTGAAATACTCATGTAAACAGCAGTCATGCTTTCCCACCTCACCTCTGACCCAGGGACCTCTAGACACCCCCAGTCCAGCAACCAGGGGATTAACACCTGGCACGTAGTGGGACTTTCAAGACCCAGGTTTAATTCAGTGCTCAGGCTGTCCAAGTGGTTCAAGCGTTTGAGTGTTACCCGTCGATAAAGTTTAGTAAGTCATTTTGATGCTAGTGAAGTTTCAGCGGTTGAAGTGACCTGTTAAAAAGAATCGTGATATGTCTTCTCTTATTTATGTTGCAGTGTGTTTCATTGCATCTTCATCTCAAACTCTGAAAATGTCAATTTACCCACCTCTGTTCTGTAAAGTTTCAACCTGGAAAGCTACTCCAGGGAGTCTGATATTTGGAAATCTGAATACCTTAATGGAGCTGCTAAAATACTCTTGCTGAGACAGGAAAGGGAGAAAAGAAACGGGGACTCTACATATGCTTTAAAGCAGTAATCCGAAGAGAGCAGAAATATTATCAGAAAGACTTCTTAGAGGATGCCGGGATTTGGCTACATAGCTGCAAATTTTCCTGGTTATGGTAAACTGGCTTCAAACATACAGGAATGAAGAAGAGGTTTTGATCTTCCCCGGAAGATAAAGACAGTCTGTGAATTAAGTTAAATAAACCTCACAAGTTGTTGTGCTTTAAGTAAGAGAGGAATAGTAACAGAAGTTTGAAACATCTATAAATAACCATGCTTGTCTTTCTGCAGCAATGATGATACAAGGTTAAAGCAACATTTCATGTAGCAAGATCCACCTTAAATTTCCAACATTATCTAAATGCCTCTAATGGCAAGACTAGTTCTTAGGGAAGGAGACTGAAGACTAAAATTTCAGATGTTTTTACCTGTTTCAAAGGCTGTTCAGAAATGCTGTCTTAGGACAGGTTGAGCTCAACCTTCATCTTGTATGGAGTCAAATGGATTACTTCCCCTTTATGACCTTAACTCATTTGCATTCCTAATCCTCGTTTTCCAAGTAAAACTTTCTTCTAGCGAGTAGTGGCCAGCCCACAACAACAAGATGCCTGTATTGCTGATTGACAATCAGTTTGATTTTGCTTTCTTCCAGGGCCCTGTGTGCTCTGATTCAGCATGAAATGCGCCCCCCTCCCCGCAACCCTGTTACCTTTCCTTCCCTACTCAAGTGGCTTTCCAGATCCCATTATTGATCGCTATTAGTGGAATTTTGTGTTTTCTGATATAGTGACAGACCCAAAGATCATAGCCTGAGTTTTCAATCAATGACTGGACAGTATGATCTCGTTTTTCCCTCTCGGTATGTTCTCCCTCTGGGCTTGGCTTTCAGAAACAACTCAGTTGCATCTTAGTCCAAATGTACAGCTGAGTTGCTTGACCTTTCTATTCTGCAAAGCCTCTCAGGGCAAGCTGGGCTCCCAGCCTCCCCCTTTCACATCTCATAGCAACAGGCAGGACATGTTCTTATTCACTACTTTTCCAGCCACCAACTGTTTTGCTCAGCAGGCAGCTATGTTATGGCTGGGAAAGGTGACCTTCTAACAGACCTAATATTTATTTAACCAACAGCAACCTCTGGGGCTCACCTACAATCGTACTGAGCCTCAATCAAACATTTTCTGCACATGCCTAGGCATGTCAAGGACTTGAGATTAGAAACGTTGATAGAGTGGGATTTATACTCACTTAGGCTCCTGAATGCCTTTGGGGCTCTCAGCTTATACTTGGGACATTCATGAAATATGAAAAGGAAACAGCAGTGCAGTGGATGTTATCATATAATTCAAAATATAAGCCAAGATCCGTGTTAGAGGTGAGTTCTTTCAGTTCAATTAACATTTTTAAGTGCGTTTAAGGGAAAGTAACCTTTTATTAAAGCAACTGGCCATAGACTTAAATGAAAAACAGGTGTAAAGTCAAACAAAAATTTTACTATTTAAAAAAGGATCAAACCATTAACCTACTATGTTTTAGTCCCTTATAGGGTCTAATGTATAAAAATATTGGGGCAGATTTTTTAATTGGATTCCACGTTCTTAGTTTTTCTCCCCTAAGAGTCAACTTATTTCTTAATTAAACCAGCTCTCAGAATTATCCTAGATAATCCGTATATCAGTCCAGTGTAATTCATAACTCTTCCATTTTACCTACTACCCTGATCCACCTAAGATAGCTATTTCCCTGCCACCACTTGTGTCTTTATAACTTGCCTCCACCTGTCCTTCTGCCCTTTGTTCAATCCCCACTTCACATGCACTATTTGACCTCTCTTGCATCTTTCTTTCTTTTTTTTTGTGGTACGCGGGCCTCTCACTGTTGTGGCCTCTTCCGTCCCGGAGCACAGGCTCTGGACGCGCAGGTTCAGCGGCCATGGCTCACGGGCCCAGCCGCTCCGCGGCATGTGGGATCTTCCCGGACCGGGGCACGAACCCGTGTCCTCTGCATCGGCAGGCGGACTCTCAACCACTGCGCCACCAGGGAAGCCCTGCATCTTTTTATTCTTACTGATTGAAGTAAATGTGTTCTAGAGAGCAGAAGCCATGTAACAAGTGCCATAACAATATTAATCTTCTCTAAAGCATGCATATTGGTGGTATCAACAAATTCACTGAGTTTGCTTAGTTTGAAAGCAAAAGCAAAGGATTTAGCTCTTGGAATATAATTGTCCCTTGGTATCCAAAGGGGATTGTTTCCAGGACCCCCAAGGATACCAAACTCCACGGATGCTCAAGTGCCTTGTGTAAAATGGTATATAGTATTTGCATATAACCTATGTAATCTTTCCATATATTTAAACCATCTCTATGTTACTTATAATATCTAGAACAGTGTAAATGCTATGTAAATGGTTGTAAATACAATGTAAATGGTGTGTTAATAGTGGCCAGTGGGCTTCCCTGGTGGCACAGTGGTTGAGAATCTGCCTGCCAATGCAGGGGACACGGGTTCGAGCCCTGCTCCGGGAAGATCTCACATGCAGTGGAGCAACTAAGCCCGTGTGCCACAACTACTGAGCCTGTGCTCTAGAGCCTGCGTGCTGCAACTACTGAAACCTGTGTGCCTAGAGTCCGTGCTCCGCAACAAGAGAAGCCACCACAATGAGAAGCCCACGCACTGCAACAAAGAGTAGCTCCTGCTCCCTGCAGCTAGAGAAAGCCCACACGCAGCCAACAGAGAACCAACGCAGCCAAAAATAAATAAATAAAATTAATTAATTAAAAAAAATAGTTGCCAGTGCGTGGCAAATTGAAGTTCTGCTTTTTGAAACATTCTGGAGTTTTTTTTCCAACTTTTGATCTGTGGTTAGTTGAGTCTGCAGATGCGGAAGCTGTGGGTATGGGGGCCACTGGACTCATTCTTGGAATGTTCTCTAGGACCACGGCCACCATGTTGGGAGATGCCCAAGCCATGTGGATTTGCCATATGTAGACGCTTTATTCAGTATCTGTCAGGTGAGCTCCCGGTCAGTTGTCGGTTCTGTGAGGTCTCTTGGGTCTGCAGCTGACTGGCATGATTAGACCACTCCAGCCCCAGCAGCCATGGAATTGCACCTACATGAGAGACCATAAAAGAGAACCTTTCAGATGACTCTTGTCACCCTTACAGAACCCTTTTCCAGGTGGCAAATGTATCTCAATTTTTAACAGAGTAAAGATCTGAAGGTTGCTGTTTTGTTGACTCCTTATACACCCTTTAAAGTAAATAAGGAGTCTTCTTAGAATCTTCTAGGCGTTGTCTCACCTATAATTGCCAGATAAAATACAAGATACAACATTTGGCAATACTATGCTAAAGCTTCATTTATTGTTTATCTGAAAATCTAATTTAACTGGACCTCTATTTTATTTGCTAGACTTGGCAACCTAGCGTACCCTGAATCTCTACCCAGTATTGAAAAGGGACTGGTTTCAAAGAGACTACTTATCTTCGCTATCCATCCTTCATTCCTTAACTCCTGGTTAGATCAATACAGGAAATAAAATCTCTAGATCAATCAAATCCACTTATTAAAATCCTGTAAACCTTTCCCTAAGATCCTGTAAGCAAACATTCATCCCCAACACTCCCAAAACATCTATAAAATATGTAACTCAATCCCACAAAACAAATCCAAAAGCAGAGTAGAACTTGGGCTTTGGAAAAGTCAATTGCAAATAAAAACAAACTGAAAAAACCCAAAGCAGTCCTTGTTTTGATTTGTCTGTGAAGGGTACAGTGAAAGAAAAAGAAACCAAAGAACTTGAATGGCTTTCAGTGACAAAAAAAAGACCTTAAGCTTCATGGAAAAATAATCCAAATAGCATTTAATTGTTGGATATTGATTCATAGTTTACAAAAGATTCTTATATTATCTAATTTGAATTTCATAAGAACTTGTATGAAGTAGAAAAGCGATAGATCATTTTTGGATCTTATGGACCTTAACTCTGACTGGGATTCAATACACTGTTTGCAGTTGGATAGTTATTTCCATTTGCCCTCAAATAAACTGAGGTTCTGAGAAATTATGTTAACTGCCCACTGCCAGAATTAAATAATACTTGAAGAAGCCAGGACTTGAACTTGGTATTTTCAGTCTTGATGAAGTGGTTTTCCCATTATACCATGCAACCTCTCTGAAAATTCTGTAACAAATGAAAATCAATTAAAAAAATAAGCAAACAAAGACAGCATCATAATGGAGGAAAATGCTGATTCAACTTATGTTATTGAGCACCTGTTATGTATCAAGCACTAAGCTAAGTGGTTTTGCACATGTTTTCTCACCTCACAAGGACTGTCAGTAGCAGTTTATGCAGAATCCACATATTTAAACCTACAAAGCCAAGAAATTTAAAAGTTTCAGAGCAGTTAAATAAGTGCCAAACTGTAAATTCATTTAGCCATTCAGCATATATTTATTGAGTACCAATTATATATCATCTACTCTGGTAGGTTCTAAGAATGCAGATGTGGCCCTGCTGTCTTGGACTTCTGAGTGTAGTGGTCGATGAACATAAAATAGTTTATGCACTGCAACTGTCGTACCTTATTCATTGCAGAGCTCCTTAAATGATCTATGTGGTCTTATTTTAGACAAGTTCTAACAAGCTCACTTACCATTTTCTCTTCTGCCACAGGTTGGAAATGGCAATGAGGAAGATATACTTACAGCACTATGAAGCCACAGGAGGACACAGCAGACACAACTCCAACTGCATGTGAGTTTGAAGTCATCTAACGTTATTGGCTAAACGCCCATAGAAACCCCAGTAAGTTATAAGCCTTGAGACTGTCACTGATTTGTGACGTATTAATTTAGTTGATGTTTTTATCTATGACCCAGATATGTATGCTAACTAAGCTACTACATAAAATAATGCACTTTCGAAAAATATATCAAAGTAACACATAATTAAAACAATTATCTAGGAAATCTTCTTATATAGAATACCTTGTTCTATGAAATGTTAAACGAGATAGTATCATGTTAGGACACTAAAAAACTAAATGTATAAAGCCATGAAAGTCATTCATTTCTACCTTCATTTTAAGGCATGGATTGTTCTGCAAATTATATTGTGGATATCAATAACATCCTTGGCAATTCCTGCATTATATGCTAGTATAGGTTGAAAATCTAAGAACAAATTCCAAAGTAAACCCAAATAACATAAACTAAGCAGCCAGAAGAATCTTTAATGAGCTAGAGGCTCTCCTTCTGCAGAGTTGGGTTATACCGGCAGGCTCATTCTTCAGAGGTCTCGGAGCAGCTCTCAAACTTTTATCTGCTTTCACATGTGAGAGATGGCACCTAAAAAAATCTGGATGTAAATTTAAGCAAAGCTTACCATAATGGTATCAGAGTCAGTATGGATATGGAGATACTCTTTTTGCATTTTCCCTTGGTCTCTTTTGTATTCAAAATGTATCTATCAAGAAAATGAGAAAGCAAATTGTTAGAATTTATGAAATTATAATCCACAAATACCACCACTAAGTCATCACTGTTGTCATTCAAGAGAGTAAAGGGTAAGATAGGATCATCTGTTAGGTATGTTTGACAAGTGCTTTTGCTAAAGCTCCACCTTGCTATATGGAGTTGACTACTTTTGGTTTTGTCTGCTTGGCTCTCATCTTTCTTTTTTCTGGAAACAGCATCCCAATTTTTCTTTGAGAAATCATCTTATTCTTTGCCTATGTAGTTGAGTGAGACTAAAAACCCAGCACCTGTCCTGTACCTCCCGTCCTGGTGAGTGACTGATCTAACAAACCAGTGTGTTTTATCCCCACTGGAGGTAGGAATGGACAAGTAACCTTATTACTATAGTGAGACTCAATCCCAGAGTTTTTCTGGAATTATTGGGAAGGAAAGGTTTTCTTTCTATTGGCGTTGCTAAGTTATAAAGTAAGCTGTTTTGCTACATAGGGAGAGCCTACATGAAAATGCCATCAACATAAAGGAAAGCAAATCAGAAGACGGAGAGAGTTAAGAGTCCAGATAACACTGTTTTAGCACCTTGGTCAAGCCATACCTGTAGATGTTACTCCCCTAAGACTCTTCAGTTATGTTAACTAATAAATTCCCTTTTTTATTAAGCTACACTGGACTGGAATTTTCTCATTTAAAATCAATCAAAATCCACAATTAAACAAAATATAAACCAGCGAGAGTGACATTATAGGAAAAACCGTGACTGTTTTAATTTAAGAAAAGCATAAATTTTGACCCCTTAAATTGCAATTACTTTAATTAATTAGATAAATTATTGACCATTTGTGCCACTGACTTCAGAGCACTGTGAGATGTCTGTGAGGAAGAGCCATTATTTGTCCTTTGCACATATTTAATTAAATGAAGGCATTTACTACACCTAAGAATGTCTTAATGGCCTAGCATAGACAAGCCACTTCACTACCACTCATGAGAAATCCCAGCACAAAGTACTACAAAACACTAAACCTAATAGGTGGCAGCTTCTTGAAATATGTAATATGAAACTCAAGCAAGGAGTTCTTGAATTGGATTTAAGGTAGCCTACCCATGTGAGTGTTACAAACAAGGAAACAAGATGCCTTATTTTACCTTCAAATACTTTTGGTCAGCTAGCACAAAAGTTATGTCATGGAGAAGATGCTGTTTAAGTGATGACTGTAATGGGCCAGGTACTGTGGTAAATCTTTGCATTGAGAGTGTATTAGCCACAGGTTTGTTGTACTAGTAGTGTTAGGGCGATAAATATTTATACCCCTCAAAAGGAAGGATTATATTCAGTTTTCCTGCCAAAGAACTTGTCCTTCAGGGTTAAGAAGGACATTGTAACTGCATTCGCTTAAAACTTATACAATAAGGTTTGGTGGTCACATATGAGGTTGGTGGCACAGAGCTAATAAGCTTGAACTTGTAGGGGAAAGATTCGCCTTCCCTCTTATAGAAATATAGAAAGACCCTATTCGAAAGGAATTCCTCCTTTTCTACCTCCTTCTCAAGTCTTATGCAGCCGCCTTGCCCACATACCTGCTGGTCTAGAGTAAATTCCTCCTTGGGCAGGAAATACACAGTTTCTCTGGCAAGTTAACAAGTCAACTTTGCCTTAGATGGGGCTCTTCTGAATTCCAATCAGAAGTTATTTTTGGTGATCACAGGCATCCTTGTCAGGGATTTTTTCCTTAGTTTCTAACTTTCAAATCCACCAAAATCAATGTGTGTTTGAGTGTGCCTGTGTGTGTGAAAAGCAAGTGGCTACTTTTAAATGTACAAGCGACGCTGTCATATCCCAGACTGGAGCCCTGATGAGCTTCTGGAAGGAAAGGAATTTCACAGCACTAGAGGTTAACTGCAGTGAAGGATAAAGGACATAGCTAGACAACTTGCCCAATGAATCAGCAAAAGAGTATGTGTTTACTTGGTCAAGGCCAGAGAGAAAATACTCTCTGATATATTTTATTAGTCTCTGTGGTATTTAATAAAATGGGCTTGCGTTGTGGTGAAGGACATTGGGTTCTGTAGTCAGAGAGATCTGGATTTAAACCCAAGCTTAGCAACTTACTAGTGGTGGGACATCAGGTAACTTTCTGAGCCTTGGTTTCCTTATCTGTAAAATGGGGAGGTAATAGCTGAGAGGTTTATATTCGCTGATGTTGGTGAAGTGCTTACTGCCCCAGGGGACACTCAATAGTTCACTGTTAGACTCTAATCTTACTCGAAAGTGGCGGGGCAAGTGACCACTTGCTCAAGTGGTCACTATCTGTCTGTCTGCTAATTCAGCCCCTCAGTGGCAGTTGAAGTGTGACATGAAAACCTTGGCACAGTTTTTTTTTTTTTTTGCGATACGCGGACCTCCCACTACTGTGGCCTCTCCCGCCGCGGAGCACAGGCTCCGGACGCGCAGGCCCAGCGGCCATGGCCCACGGGCCCAGGCGCTCCGCGGCATGCGGGATCCTCCCGGACCGGGGCACGAACCCGCGTCCCCTGCATCGGCAGGCGGACTCCCAACCCCTGCGCCACCAGGGAAGCCCTTGGCACAGTTTTTATTGAACTCAGCACTAGGAATTTGGATTGTGACAGACATCTAAATTCTAACTTAGGATGAAATGACCTGTTCACTGTATTCTCCTCGCTTCTCTTACATTTTGAGAGTCAGCCCAACCTGAGGGTTTGGATTCACTTCCTGAATCTTGCTGTATCTCTACACCATAGACTTACACCTGGGTATTTCCAATCCCTTTGATAATAAAACTTGTGTCCATTTAGGGGACCAGACCTGCCATCAGTGGAATAGAAAGAATGACTCTGAGAGGTTTCATGTTCTCACTCATTTACTCAGAAACCAAATTGGGAGGCCTGGAGGTTCCTTGGAACTGGACCTCTTCCCTCTGGCAGAACTGGATCCAAAACTTTTCAGAAAATTAATAAATGTGGGTTTTTTGTTGTTCAGTCTTGATTACCTGGTAAATCTAATAGTATTATCGCCAAGAGAGACTATATACTACTTAAGATCTCTGCACTGATTTTCCCTTCTTTGTATGTGATCTAATTTTAATTTTCTGAGCCCAAGTTTTCACTTACGTATAATCCGCAGCAGAAGGTCTTTCAAAAACAATCTTAGGTTTGCTGACTTCAACATGGACCTTGGAGACCTTGCTCTGCCTTTATTCATCTAGTGCAATGCCATTTATTAAAGCCTTTTTAGAGGATTTCAGTTACCTTAAACCTTTCTAGTAGTTTGCATATTTACTAAGGATACGCTTTAAAACTCCACAGTAGGGAAAATTTCAAACACAGATAAAAGTAGAAAATATAGTGTAATCACTTCTGTGTACTCTGAGTCTCCATCACAGGTTCTACCATCATAAGTTAATGGCCAAGCTTGTCTCATCTGTGTACCCACTCTCCTTCCATTGTCAGATTATGTTGAAATAAACCCTAGACAACACACAATTTTACGAATAAATGTTGCACCTGGGCCTCTCTTTCTAAAAGATCTCTCTCTTATTTTTAATACATCCATAATACCATGATCACACCTAAAAAATAAACAAGTGTTCCTTAGTATCATGATCAATCAGTTAGTGTTCAGATTCTGCGGAACTCATCATACTTTTAACTGCATAAAACTGCAGCCTCTTTTCCTAGGTTGGTCTGCAGAGCTAATCATCAGGATCTGTGGCCAACACTGGATGGCCACTCTGTGCCTACCGAGAACTTTTGGCAACCACGTTGATCACTTTTACTCAGAACTCGGGGCATTCCCTGGGGCCTTTGTATGCCGAGGCCCAGGAGAGCTGCCTGCTCTGAGAAGCAGGGGAGGGGTGGGCCCTGAAGATCCACATACATTCATGAGACACTGAACCAGTGGTAGTGGCTAAGCGTGGGAATCACAGAAAGCTTTCTCTTTGCCCATTAGTGAGCTGGGTGATGCAGAGGTCTGGGCAGGGACCCTCCTTACAGATGGAGAGACTGCACAGCTTAAAGTTGCCTCCACATAATCTCCCCCCAGCCCCACACCATATCATGCAACCTAGGGGTGGGGTGTGGTGGAGAAAGGCTGGAATCAGTATCTGTCATTCCAGAATGGCCTTTCCAGTCAACCCCAGGGGGAAAAGCAAGGATAAAACCCTTCCAGTATGGAAGGGACATGTTCTCTCACTAGTACCTGCTCTCCATCCCTCTCCAGATGAGGCTGTGCCCTGAGAACAATGCTGACAGATGGGTGTATCCTACTGAGGTCCCTGCTCACGTCTGTCTATTGGGAATGATCCAGGAGGGCAGTACCAGAATCAGGGGGCTGGCGGTAGACCTGGAGCCTATGGTGTCTAATGTTTCTCTTGTTGACAGGTGCCTTCTGGGAGAGGGTGGCAGCTTCCTAGCAACCTTTGGTGGGAACTGCAGAGAAACAAGGCAGAGGGACAGTCACTGACTCTACCACAGTGTCACCTCTAGACTGTATGCAGGAAGTGTTCAGAGCAGGTCAGCGCCTGGGGATGTCTGGGCAGGGACAGAGCTTTGCCCCAGGAAGAGACGCACATTGGTGTTGGGTGCGTTGTTTTATTGTGCTTGGGGGTGGGGCTTTCCCTAGTCCCAGTATAACTGAGTTGATGTGGCTACACCACACAGTCACGAAGGAGCAGAAGGACCTTGGCCCTCCTCTCCAGACTCATTGCTTGGGATCCCCTATAACCCAGCCATGGGCAGCTTCTACCACTTCCTCAGAAGTGTATAGCTACCCTGACTTCCGGCCTTCGTGCTTCGTTCTCTGTTTGGAACACTCATTCTTGTCCAGGTCCAATTCCCTCTCCTTCCTCAGGTCTCAGCTTGAAGCCTGCCCTGGCTCTGGCAGGCCCCTTTTCACCCCGATAGGTGAGAGGCTGCCGCCACATGCTCCTTTACTGCCCTACATTTTCCCAAATTATACTTCATTTATGCTAGTGCTTGTTTATTTGCATATTTTCCACATTTGTTAACACCTTGAAAGGCAGGACCCACCCCTATCTTGCTCACCCCTTTAATCCCGGTGCCTGCTACAGTGCCTGATACACGTAGGTCCTTGATACATATTTATTGAATGCATGATTTTGGTTTATAAATATACTCAAGGGATAGGTTTGAGCCAACATTTTGAGCAGGCTTGAAAACATCAAAAGGGGACCTGACTAATTAGGGATGGTATCTTCACTGGGTTACAAACCATTTTGCTGATGGCGAGGGGAGTAAGGGCAGAGAAGAGTAGAGGGTGGGCCATTTGCGTTCTCCGGTAACCTGCACTATCGACAGAGCTCGTGCTCCGTCATGAGCAGTGGCTCCAACACAGAAAACAGGCCAAGCCTCCTGTCACTGATGCTCCGGGGTGGCAGGGTGGGGGGGGGGGCTGTGCTAGGTCCCTATGGGGCTGGAAGAGTCATCTGACATCTTAGAACCCACCACCTGGGAGCCTTACATGATGGCCACCTCCAGATGCTGGAGTGTAGACCCCGGCAGTGTGAAGAGGCGGTTCTGAGGGCTGCTAGGCTGGCCTCTCCTCTAAATCATTTTCAGTCAGTGATGATGCAGCCCCTGCTGGAAGAGCTGATGTACAGTAGAGCTCAGGCTGTGGCTAAGCCATTCTCCTTAAACAGCAACAGCAAGAGGTTTCTTTCTGTATTTTGTTCTGAAACCTGATTTCCTAAAGCGTCTGTCCATGGGCCCTCGTTCTGGAGAAACACATAGGGACTTAATCCCCCCTAAGGTAACAGACCTTGAAATATTTAAAGAGAGCTATAAGCTGTGGCTGTAATGCCTTTATCTATAATGTAATTGCGACATCACCCTGAATCTAAGAGGAAAATAGTAATTAATTATTTTGAAGGAGAAATGGGGATTTTTTTCCTAATTGTGTAGTGTTTATTATGGGAGTATATTTATAAAAAAATCATCTAAAGTAGAACCCTGCTAAAAAGAACCCATTTATCTATCTCTTTTAACTTACTTTTCCATTCCCAAATACTGTTTCCATAGACTATCACCACATCTGGCAACTGGACATCATAAATGTGCTTTAAAGAAAATCCCAATTTAAAAAGTCTCTATCCCACAAAAAAGACCCAGCTGACCTTATTGACGGTCTGAAAAAAAAAAGTCACGAAGAACCTAGGGGCAGGACAGGAATAAAGACGCAGATGTAGAGAATGGACTTGAGGACACGGGGAGGGGGGAAGGGTGAGCTGGGACGAAGTGAGAGAGTGGCATGGACATATATACACTACCAAACGTAAAATAGATAGCTAGTGGGAAGCAGCCGCAAGGCACAGGGAGATCAGCTCGGTGCTTTGTGACCACCTACAGGGGTGGGATAGGGAGGGTGGGAGAGAGATGCAAGAGGGAGGAGATACGGGGATATATGTATATGTATAGCTGATTCACTTTGTTATAAAGCAGAAACTAACACGCCATTGTAAAGCAATTATACTCCAGTAAAGATGTTAAAAAAAAATTAAATAAATGGGTTTATGCAAAAAAAAAAATAGCGACAATACCAAATACTGCAGGGGGTGTGGAGAAACTGAATCTCTCATATATTACTAGTTGAGAAAATAAGATGGTACAATTACTCTAGAAGATAGGTTGTCAGTTTCTTAAAAAACTAAACATAAACTCACCATACAATTCAGCAATTATGCTCGTAATGAAAACTTATGTCAGCACAAAAATAGCAGCTTTATTTGTAAACCTGGAAACAACAAAAATATCCCTCAATAGGTGAATGGCTAAACAAACTGTGGGTTATCTGTCATCCATACCATGGAGTGAATTACTGATACACAAACTCTGATGGATATCAAGGGCATTTTGCTAAGTGATTAAAAAAAAAAAAAAAACCTCAAAAAAAAAGGCACCCAAATTCTTGGTTATTTTGCTATAGAATAGAACCTTGGACTCTCTGTTCCATTAATTTATTAATTTGGTTAATATGATTGTGATGATGGATTAAGTTTTGCTCTAGCTGAATTCTTCATTTTCAAATGTTGTCTCCTGAATTCATACACTGCCTTATTCACAGGTTATAAACAACCACCTCAGTTGCTTTGTTTAGTTCCTAAATCACTTCCCTATTTTTAGATTATTACCATATTTGAGAAGAATAGATAACCTTTGATTTCTTGTGCATGTGGCAGCCTGAGGTGCCAGCACTTAAGGTTAATGTAGCTGAATCTCAAGCATGGAATAAAAATATGGGATTGGTTGTAGGTGTGACATCTACTTCAGTGGAATTTTTTTTTTTTTTTTCTGAGAACAGATCCCATGTAATAACTTTAGCCCAAGTTAATGTAGCTCTGTTTGAAGCCCCTGTCCCTCTCAGGGAGTGGCGGTATGGCGACATCCCCCCCCCTGCCCACTGGTCTGTGCCCTGTAACCCAAAGCCACCTGCAATTGGTTGTGTTGGTGTCTGATCTCCTAAGAAGTCACGCTATGCCCTTACAAGTGCAGCCACTGAACCTCTGTTTAATGCCATTCCAAGTCAGTGTGCCAGGAAAAATGATTGACTCATGGAAAAAGAACTTGTATTAAAAGTGGAGGAGAGTACAGTGAATTTATCCAAGAAGGTCCTAATACCTAAATCACTTCGAAATAGATATTTGTATCCCTGACACTGTGTGTTCTGTGCATTGAGAATGTAAAGGCCTGTGGGATTGACACATATCCTCCCAGTGTATATTCTCAACTGAACATTTTCCTATCCTGAAATAGCAAAGTTATCCTTGGACGATAGCTTCGTTTATTTCCCCTCAAAATACCTTTGGGATAGAACAACGGTTCTGAACTCACAGATTATTTTGTCTCAAGGGGACACTTGGCCATGTCTGGAGAAATTTTTGGTTGTCACAATTGGAGGCTCCTGGCATCTAGTGGGTAGAGGATGCTGCTAAACATCCTACAATGCACAGGACAACCTCCCACGACAAAGAATGACCTGGCCCTGGATGTCAGTAGTGCCAAATCGAGACACCTTGGGTTGGAGAATTTATTTCTAATTGATTTAAAATTTCTTCCAATTGACGTCAACTTTATTTATTGTTTTAGATCATTTTCTTGAGCCCAAGAATGACTAAAGTTAGTACAGAACCTCTGCTTATCAAAATTCCCCACACCACATCCAAGGTAAACTGGCATAACAAGGGTAACAAGTATAATACATATTACTAGTGTATTCCTAGGTGAGACTGTGTCTCCATGTCTTTTGTATCCTTAATGAGGAGAGACTGAAAAGGAATAAGGAATTACTTTTCCAGGGCTGCCATTAACAAATTACCACTTAGTGGCTTAAAACAGCACACATTTATTATCTTACAGACTGTAGGTCAGAATTGTGACACGGATCTCACTGGGCTAAAATCAAGATGTTGGCAGACCTGTGTTCCTTCTCGAGGCTCTAGGGGAATATCCATTTCCTTGCTTCTTCTGTCTTCTCTAGACTGCCCACTTTCCTTTGCTTGTGGCCCCCCTTCTCCACTGCAAAGCCAGTAATGTTGCATCTTTCTGACCAGTCTTCTGTAGTCATATCTATGTCTGATCCCAGCCAGGAAATTTCCTCTAGTTTTAAGGACCATTGTGATGACATTGGGCCCACACATATAATCCAGGATAGTTTCCTCATCTCAAGGCCCTCAACTTCATCACATCTTCAGAGTCCTTTCTACCGTGTAAGGTAACATACATATTCAGAGGTTCCAGGGATTAGGATGTGGACATCTTTGGGAGGCATTATTCTGTCCAACACAGAATAATACTAACTTTGGCATCACCGAATTTCCATTGAGCTACTGATGTCCTACAAACTGGGGATGGGCTAAAGCACATGGGCTTTGGGAAATATGCTATCAGTCGTCATAGAACTGTCCCTGTGAACAGCTCAACTGCAACCTTGTAGTAGGAGTGGGTTTGCCTCCGAAGGAAATGGACATTTCAACTGTCGATCATTCTGGAAAGAAGTCATTCCTAAATGAGCCTTAGAACAGGGTGAGGGAAACACTTTTCTTTCTCTCTCTGAGACTGGGTTCCCTTTGGCCTAGACCTGGAGATGTGGAGGTACCTGGAGCACGAACAGCCACTAGGCATAGGATAAACCCTTGGGGCTGAGTAAGTGGCCTGGGGTAGAGGACGTGTTATAAACTTGCTTTATAAGGGACCTAGAAGGGGCTGGGGACTGTGCAGTCCCCTTGAATTACTTTTAGAATAATTTTATTATCATTATTTTTTCAAAAGTAGCCTGTTTCTTCTTGGCTGTGAAAGGGAAGGGCTTCTGCTATACTTGGGAATGGCTCTCCTGGGGTGAGAAGAAGCAACTTACAGAATCTAGAATCAGATGACTGGTGACAGGAGGATTTAGAGAACACACAAGATACTGAGATATTCAGAAACTGGTAAAAGAGGAAAACCTATGCTGTAGGCAGAAGGTTTATATCCCTCCCCCCTAAATTCATGTTGAAATCCTAACCCACATGATGATACTTTTAGGAGATGGGGCCTTGGGAGGTGATTAGGTCACAGGAGCAGCGCCCTCGTGAATGGGATTAGTGCCCTTATAATAGAAGCCCTCGAGAGCTTCTCGCCCCCTTGTACCATGTGAGGACACAGTGAAAAAATATCCATCTGTGAACCAGGAAGAGGGCTCTCACCAGACACCAAATCAGGCAGGTGCCTTGATTTTGGATTTCCAGCCTCCAGACCTGTAAGAAATAAATTTCTGTTGTTTATATGCCACCCAGTCTATGGTATCCTCTTAGAACATCCTGAACTTGAATGGACTAAGACAACCTGGAAAATAATGCATGTCAAAAGGATGAGAGGTTCCAACTGTTGTGATTTATGTATAAAAGGGAAATGTGACCTCCTGGGTGCTGAAGTCTGGGATATTTGGGCTATGTACCCCAATCTGCTTTATAGTAAACAGTACAAGTGTGAGATTTGAATGCATTTTGGTAATAAACATGACATTTTACATTCACATAAAACTGTCTTAAATCACAAGATTTTACAATGTGATGCTGTGGAGATGACATTAAGTTTTTCCTTTGAAGGTATTGACTGGAGTGGGCCTTGTGGAAAGAACCTTGGGTGGCTCATGAGGAGACGGGCTTTTGTGTCTCCTGTTTTCACTCTGCACATTGTACCTGAATGACCTCCTTACTCCTGCATTTATCCACTGTAACACGTATGTGACTCTTGGTGTGATAAGTGTAGTTTGTTTATTTCCCCTTTGCACCCATTTGTACCCAGCACCATGCCTGGAAAAATGACTTTTTTTTGCTAAATAACTACATCAGAGTCTCTATTGTCACTAACCAGCTGGCTGGCTTTGGTGAACTCACTTTATTTGAGCTTCAGTTTCCTTACTCAATATAAGGAGTGTGGAAATTTTAATTCTAAGATAATTTCTGGCTCTCATATTTCACATTCTTTTCAATGTATAAAGTGTTGCTTCAACCCAGTGATTGGTTTTCCTACTCTCTTTTATTTGGTAAAGTAGGGAAGGCACCTAATTATCTTCCAGTAAAGTGTTGGATGTTTCAACTGACAGGTAACCAAGCTAAGAGTAGGATGACCCTTGATATATATGCATTTCGTTCCTTTGATTCCACTCGGTTCCTGCTATGTCTATACAATATTAAGTGCATTGGAAATAAATTTCACGCTTGTTGGGCAGAAATCAAAGGAAGCAGTTTCTGGGCTTTACATCAGACAAAGGTTTGAGCCAAATGAGGCGTGGGATGGGGTCTGATCTTTTATCATTCCCTTCTGCCTTGCTTTCTCTTTAAGCTTCTTAGATTCATGTATCTAGTTCTAGAGATTCCATTCCCCTGGCTGGAACCCCCTTAGCTATCCAGCTTTCCCCCTTATTCTCCAAAGGAAATGCTGAGGTTGTGTGCTAAAACATTTCTTAATTGCATTCTCCTTCAATACACACGTAGCTGTCTTTTGAGCTTTGGCATGCAAGTGGTGACAGAAATATACTGGTTTACAAGTGCCGACACCCAAGGCCACCACAGGGGTGTAGAATTCACCTGCCAGAGCATTTGACACTTGCGTCAGGAAAAGGCGACAGCTGAGAAAAGCCCTGTGAGAAATAGTTTTTCACGTACACAGGAAAGGCTGTCCAGAATTGTAAATCAGTTGGATGTCTGTTTCTTCCAGCAAATTCTCCCAAGGGTGGAGGAAACGGGGAGTCTATCCAGCTCACTTGGTGGTTGTGTGGAAAATGATAGCATACCAGTGATGCAGGAGTCATTTTGCACCATGAGATGAAGGCCTTTGGTTCCTCATCCTTAGAAGTTCGGCTAAGACTGGGAGGCCAATTGCTTCCAGGTGCAGAGGTTTGGGTGCAGTCCCCTCTTCATATTTAATAGTAGAGATCACGAGCTTTGAGCCCGTCTAAAGCGACCAGCTGTTTCATTTGGCCAATCATGACGATGGTATTCAGGCATCCTTCCCTCAGCTCTGCCACCTTGAAGCCTAATCTTGGAGAACTTTTCCTTTCATTCGTGATGGTGTGCAGATGCCTTTAGATGCTAACAGGAAGTAAGCCACCCGGTTTATGGTATTTTTGTTATAGCAGCCTGAACGAACTAAGACACTCTCTCTTGACTTCTAGGACATTACACTTCATAGATATTCATCCCACATCTTTGATTGTGTCTTGGTGGTTCCTTGCCCTTCATCTGTCACTTAGAGGTCAGTTGCTCCGAAGCTGGCCACACTTCCTATATTCTTCCTGGTCAGTCTCACCCACTTTTACATTTTTTTCTAACATCTCTATGGTGACGATTCATAATTTTCCAACCAAGTTTGGACCATTCTTTTAACTTTCAGATCTGTGTTTCTACTGTCTCTAGTTGGTTTCATCACATACATTGCAATTATTTTATTCATACAACAGATATTTGTTGAATACTGACAGCACAACAACAAATAGCACAGTTTCTCTGCCCTTTTGTTGTTCATGGATTCTTGTGAGAGGCAGTTTTCTTGTCTGTCCTCTCTAGAATGTGAAATCCTTAGAAATATAAATTGTCTTTGTTTTGTGTGTGTCCAGATTCTACCAGTAACTGGCAAGCTGAGATGCTCAAAATATGTTCACTGCATTAATTCATGAATCATAGACACGTGGGGGCAAAAGGAATCTTACGTTCAACCACTGTCCCAGTTAGATTCCCAATTTGATTTACTTCTAAAATATACCAATACCTGGTCACCCAGTTTCTGCAGGCACTGGGAGTTGTTCTTTATCACTGGTGTTTACAGACTATGCCAAATGGCTTTTTTTCTTTCTTTTATAATGAGAAAGAAAGAAATACTGAACCTAGAAAAGTCTGGGGAAAATCCTAGGGTAGGTGAACAGAGGTAGAAAGAAATGACCACTTTGCAAGGAAGAAGTCATATAAGCAGGTTAGAAAAAGGGACTGAACTATTCACCTCCTATAGCACCCATTCAAAACAGAGGGTCAATAGCTACAGCTGTTTCAGTTTTGCCAATTTTGTCCTCCAGATTAGACACGTGCCTTGCATTTACTTTAATAGGAGCCATATGTGTGCAGTTGATGGCAGTACTTATTGCTAAGGAAGCGAAGTACTGAGTTCCTGCCACCCACCCACATCTGCGGCTTTATAAGCCGCAAGAAAATGAAAAACAAACATGCTGCTGGCATACTAGGAAACCATGGAGGTTTGACAAAACCAACCAGGAAGAAAAAGAGAATTGGAGTGTGGAGACTGTGCTGGTGGGACGCTGGAGCGTTACAAAAGGTCAGGTCTTAAATTCACAGCCCTTGGGTTACTGCGCTCCTCATAGCTGGGGTCTTTCTTTGGATGAAGTGTTATGGCGGATATTTCTGCGTCTCTCGGATCTGGGAATGAAACACAAAACTCATGGGTAATAAAGATAGCTTTCAGTTCATTTTTTGAACAAATGCTTGTTTGAGTTCCCAGAAGTTGTTAGCTAGGACATGGCAACCCTTCCCATAGTACCAGGTTTGAGTGTTTGTTTGTTTTTTTTTTTAAAAAAAACCTCTTTTCATAAGTACAGTCAAGGATATTCAGTGCAGCATTCTTTATTCTGTCTCTAAATTGGGTAGAGGTCGTGGTCAGCAATAGTGGATTTGCTAAATAAATGATAAAACCTTTATACAAGGAAATTTGTAGAAGTTAGAGAGGGTTATTAAGCTCGTAGACACTGATATGAAACTCTCCCTGAGACATTGCTAACTGAAAAAAGAAAAGCTGCAGAAAACTATATGTGTGAACTTTTGTTCAATAGACCGAGGATTCTCTGAAAACACAATTCCCTTAAAAGCTTAGTACGTTGGGGCTCTGTTTGCAGCCACTCAATTTTAGTAAAAACAAAGCTAGTTATCTTGTCAAGTCAGTGCCCCTGAATTGAAATTAGAGTGAGTTCTGTCCATCTGACCAGAGATCAGCTTAATACTCTCCAGTTTGGCCTCTGTCTCAAGATAGGGCAGAAGTCCCATCTTATCATTCCCTTGTCCCTAACCCGAAGTCCAACGACTGGCTCTTTTCCTTGGGGTAGATTGTCTCCTTTTAAAATAGGAAGTTCACAGGTTTTAAGAAGCCTGAGGGAGAAGGCTGTTGATTCCTCTTGCTGTCTAATCTGCTCCCACGTTTATCTTCAATTCCAACGTTATCCTGGGGCTTAGTATCTCTAACCCTGCAAGTAAAATACAAACAGAATTGAAAGCTTCTCCAAATTACTTGTACGTAGAAAGGGTCTTTCTTAGCAAGGTTTTATTTTCCCTCTGTTTCCAGAAGGGCAAATGTGCACAGGAGTTGTTTGTAAAAGAAAGTTTTTTCTTGCTGGAGCTTAGTGAAGGCGGCAAGGAGTAACGGATATATCCCTACATTCTAGAGTTTTTCTGCAAAATTCCCTAATATTCCAGCCTTCTTAGACATGTTCTCTATATCCCCAGGTGCAACAGGTAAATCACCTTGTAACAAACATTTCCAGCTTCTTAGCTTAGTTAGGCCAGAGGTCTCCTAACTGCCGTCTAACCTAACACAGCTTGGCCAATTCCCCATTATGGACTCTTATTTATAATACTATTCCCTATTTCCAAGCACCGGTTTCTGTATTGCATATAACTTTCAGTGTCAAGTGACAGAAAGCTAACTCAATATACTTTAAAATAGTTTCTCTTTCATTTGTGAAACAGGGTAGTTGTTCTTGAAGCACAGCTGGATTCCATCAAAAGCTTAATAGGTTTGGGATTAACCTACTTGAGCAATGCTGTCACACCCAGGTGCACCTATTTTCCACCCCTGCGTTCTATGTCCTTGTTGTTGGGTTTCATTCTCAGGCTTCTGTGCTCACTTAGGGCAATTAGAGATGTATTTCTAAGGCTGGTATCCTCAGAAGAAAGAGAAAGTCTTTGTCTAAGAGCATAAGCCGTCTTGAAGTTGTCCCGTTGCCTCTAACTGGGCTGGCTGACCTGTACTCACCCTGAACAGACAGGTCACTGCGGATTATAGGTGATGGCCAGCTCTCGCACTCAGCCTTGGAGACAGGTTTGCTCAGCTACATTTGAAACACTTTCAAGAAAGGGGGTGATTTCCTGAGAAAAAGTGCTTTTATTACTAGAATAAGAAATTATGGATGCTGGGCATAAAACATAAAAGGTAACAATGACAGAAATATTATAGAGACAGAAAGCTATTTGTAGGAGGAAAGAGTGGATTTGAAGAAGGAGAGAGAAATGGAAAATCCTGAGTAGGCTGAGTTTTTGAAAGGGTGTTTCTGAGAGAGCAGGGAGGAGATATTAGAGACATTTGCTATGCTGTGATGCGGGATTTGGGGAAGATGGTGTTTTTAAGCTTAGTTTGCTATGTTTCATGCTATATAATTTCTTCTCTCTCACTTTTCAAGAAATATAAGTAAAGACTTACACCCTTTGTCAAGGCCTTTTGGAGATATATTTGTGCTGGCTTATGGATACAACACTAGGCCAATTCTGGTCTAGAGGGCACCCAGATTTGTTTGGGTTACATAAGATACTTAGAAACAATTGCTAAATTTTTAGGGAGAGTGACTAGACTCAGGATAATGTTGAGTACAGAATTTCTACTTTCAAGCAACAGACAATTTTTCTAAGAGCTCTCCTTTTTCTAATAGTCTTCCATTTTTTCTTAACTGGTAAATTTCCTTTTAATAAGGATTTAGGGCCATTTGCAGTACTACCTGTAGCAACAGTTGAAGGTGAACAGTAAGGGTGGTCAGCCCTACAGTATGAGAAGGCATTCAAAAACATTGATTCTGAAACCAATAAGGATTCATTGACTATGAAAATAATATAAAGCAGAAGTTCACTTAGCTGCACATGAGAGCCGTGAGGGAGCTCTTAAAAATACCAACGCCGCGTTCCCACTTCTAGTCATTTTGATATAACTGTTCTGGGGCAGGCTTGGCATCAGCATTTTTCAAAGCCCTTTAGGCGATGCGGATGTGCTGCTAGACTTGAACCATTGCTGCAGAGGTTAGGGCTTAATCAGGCTTGCCAATTAGCGTCGTCGTCACATGAACTGCATTTGTTGAACACATACCTTCTATCCAACACACTCCTGTTAGGCATTCCCATATCATAGTAACCTAAATAATGAGCTAACTGTAATGCTTCTCTCAGGAAGTAATGACAGTGCCATGTAAGCTCTCTGGGTTGGCATGAGGAACCAGGAGTTGACCTGCAGAGTGACTGAACCCAACCAAGTACTTCATGACCACATTTCTATGTTGCACTTGTCATAGAGAGCAGAGCTGGCCCAGAGTTAAAGGCCAGTAAGAAAATATCAAAAACCTGCAGCAAAGGCCTCTGAGATCTATGGAGCCAATCAAATATTCAGGCCATGATCTGACAGCAAAGCTGTTTTGACTTTCTGTACCTGTAGAAAGGAGGACCAGGCCACTTAGTTCATATTTAGCATATGTGGCAACTCTAACTCCCATGTAGGAGAGCTGCCACGGACTTAGGGAGAAATAGTTGATGAGTTAGAGCTCGGGTGTTTCACTTGCTTTCACCTCACCTATCCCCCTGCCCTACCCAGCCCCTGTACTCTGCTTGCTGGCTACCGCCCACCCCCATTGCCTTCCCGCTTCAGTTAGTGTCCTGGGAAGAGGGGGAGGGGGGTGATTGATCTCATTGGCAGATGCTGTGATTGTTATTCCTGCGGCTGCTTCCCTGCCTGCACAGGTAGCATCCTGTAAGTCAGATCTGGGAAGCAAATGCCTCACTGAGAGTTGCCTGCATTTGTTGTCCTTCAATAAGTAAAACACCTCCTGGTGTGGTGATTAAAAGGGGCCGCCCAGGAGGGTTTTACACGTGCTTTAAGACACAGCATTTATATTAATGCTGTGTTGAAAGTGACCTTTTGATGCTGCTGTCTTCCAGTAAAATAGCATTTCGTCAGTCATTTGGTAGTTTTCTCTCTCGAAATAGCCGCTTCTGAAAGCGAGGACCAGTAGAATTTCCAAGCTGAGGGGTTAGAAAGTGGTGTTTCACTTGTTTTGTAATGAAGAAGGTGTGACAGAGCTGAGCTTCTGCATTAGAAAAAGTGCTGCAGGAGGCCTCAGAATGAAGGGGAGAGGGGAAACTGGGAGAATGAAATCACTGGCTTCCAGGGTTGCCAAAACCCTTCTAAAATACAACAGTCTTTTTAGGCAAATATACGACGACTTTAATCCTTTTTCTGGTTAAAGTTGAAGGAGATTGTATTCTTCGTAAGGTCTGTTTCAGGTTATCTATTATTGTGTAACGAACCACCCTCCAATGGTGGTTTGTTAGAACAATCTCTTATTATCTCTGATAGTGCTGAGTTGACTAGGCTCAGCTAGGGGGTTCCCACTTGGCATCTCTCATGGGATTGCAGTCCCTCCGTGGCTTGGTCTGCCTCCAGACCCACAGGTCTGCTGCCTGGGCCGAGGGCTCCCACAGCTGGGGCTCCTCGGGCATCTTTCTCTGCGTCTTTGTGCTCTTTCCATGTGCTGTCTCCATCATGGTAGTTTTAAGGTAGCAGCACTTCTTACATGGTGACTCAAGGCTCCAAATACACTTGTCTCAAAAGAGATTGCCAGGCGGCTTCCTTCTTGGTGGCTCTCTTTCTCTTAGAGCATGTGCTTCCAGGGAGGTCAGCTGCCATATTGTGTGCAGTCGTTTGGAGAAGACCATAGGGTGTGTAACCGAGGGCTGTGGGCAACAGTCCCATGAGTGACCTGGGAAGTAGATCCACCAGCCCAGCTAAGACTTCAGATGACTGCAGCCCCAACTGATACCTTGCCTGCAGCCTCCTGAGAGACCCTGAGCCAGATGCCCCCAGCTAAGCCTCCCTCAGATTCCTGACACTGTGAGATAATACATTTTTGTTGTTTTAAGATACTACATTTGGGTTAACTTGTTACGCAGCAATAGATAACATATACAACCTCTTTTCTGCTCTTGCCTAATTTTCTATCTGCCAAGTAGGCACTCAGTTGCTGTGGAATGAATAAATGAATGAGGAACGAATAAATACATGGTTTTTGGCTCTAAAGGTAGTCCATTGTTTCTCATAGCACACACTTCTGTTATGGAAACTTTAGAGATCTATATTGATTGTCTCCACTTCCTACAGAGCTGAAACTTGCCAAAGGCCATTACTTAATCTCCATCCAATAAGTCAGTGATATAGACACACGTACATGAACACGCACAGCCTATGTGTGTATGTATATATACATACGTGTATATATGCATAGACACATACATACACTGGGCTGCCATATATTTTTCATGTCAGAAAGGCTTCCCTTTTCTAATAAAATAAATTAGATGGTGTGTTGGTCTGCCACATCCAGAAGTATTTAAGTCCTAGCATAAGTATGGTATAACCCTATACAAACTTTTTTTCTGACAAGTTATATTCTTGGCTGTTTTGCTGTTTGTAGTGTTTATTTCTGCCTATTTACTTCTCACCTCTTTAAGTCAATTTAATTGGTATCTGGGAGTTATAAAAATATTTTAAAGTAGACTGATTTTTTTTTTTTTTTGCGGTATGCGGGCCTCTCACTGTTGTGGCCTCTCCCGTTGCGGAGCACAGGCTCCGGACGCGCAGGCCCAGCGGCCGTGGCTCACGGGCCCAGCCACTCCATGGCATGTGGGATCTTCCTGGACCGGGGCACGAACCCGTGTCCCCTGCATCGGCAGGCGGACTCTCAACCACTGCGCCACCAGGGAAGCCCTAGACAGATTTTTACTACCCAACCATTGGGTTATGATTTTGAATTCTCCCTTAGAGGATATATATATATAATATATGTATGAAACATCTGAAAGTAATTTGTATGCCAGTCGACTCTGTTAAAGGTATTTGCTTTGGATCTATAGTACCCAAATTATACTTTCTAGTCTTTATGTAGAAATATGCTAATAATTCAGTGAAACCTAAGTCAAACCGGAAAAAGTGGCTTGCTCGAGATTTCTTTTTGGTAACAAGAGGTAAAAAGATGAGTGAAGGCGTTCTAGGTAATGTTTCTAGACCCTTCTTACCTGCTGTAAACCTCACCCCGACTGTCCTTATGGGGGCCCTTTTTCCCTATAGCTCCGTCAGCGTTCACTCCTGGCCCCTCTTGCTCCCTCACTTGTTCCTCTTGGCAGAAGAGTGACTTAGCTGATGTGACTTTGGTTGAGGAGCTGAGCACACACGACTCAATCCCTTTCTCTTTCTTGGCTCAGGAGAGCCTAACGTCTGGTCTGCTCTTGGTCACATGGTGAGGTTGGCCTGTGCTCTCTGTGACTCGATGGGTGCAGCAAGTACTGTGGGTGCCCCATCTCTCTCCTCCCAGCCTTCACCTCTACAGGCAGAAGGTTGCTTATTACCAATGCCTGCGCTTTCTTAGCGTGTGTTCCTGGCCACAGGAACACGCTTGGCCCACGCACAGGACAAGCTGGAAGTGCCCTAGAGTTGATGTCCTTAGAGGCAGGTCTCCAACAAGGATGGAGTGGGAGTTGATGAATAAAGAGCTAGTTTCAGAGACACTGGGGTGAGACAGCTCTCAGAGGTGTGTTCTCTACTTTCTCCCAGAGTTCCCCAGCTGGATTGAGAACAGGCTGCCCGCGGTGGGAACTGAGTTATTTATTTATTGAGACTTAAAATATATATATATTTATTGGCATACAGTTGCTTTGCAATGTTGTGTTAGTTTCTGCTGTACAGCGAAGTGATTCAGTTATACACTTGTGTATTGGTAACTGACTTTAGGACATGCTCCTTGCTGGCTTTCTTCCCTTCCCTGTCTCATTCCCTCACTCTTCTGCTTGGATTAACGCCCAGGTATACTACTGCGGGTCAAATCTTTGCCTTGGGTCCGGCTTCTGGGTAAATCTGTTCAGGGTGCATTATTAGGGACCGCTGCTGCTTCCCACCTGAGTCCCATTCTCCAACAGCTCATGTGACACTGACGTCTGTCGTCTCATTTGCCCGACTTCTGTTTATCTTGCTTAGTTCAGAACTCAGGAGGGTAAATGGATTATATTATTAAGGCTTCTTCTCAAATCCCCATAACTTGTACTTTTCCACGTCTCCTGGTTTCTTCACATTAAAATTTAAAAATATAAAATTAAGCCTTATAAGCAAACATTAAGTGAATTTGGCTCACAACCCACTCTGTTCCTGCCAAAGACATGGATTAAAAAAATGTGTATTTTGATATATGATAAATATATAACTTCTATTTTGTTTACAGTGGTATAGTCTCATGACAAGTTTAATATCTTTAACTAGGTTTTGACAAAAATTTCTTTAGTTGCAGTATTGAATGTTTTAATTTTTTTTCTGCTGGATTAACTGTATTTGTCTCTTTATTCTACCTTTATATGGTGATTTTCTATGGAAAGGGAAAACATTTTTAAGAGCATATGGCTCTTTATTTTTATTTTCTCTTAGAGCTGAGTCAGAAAAATTTACAAGTGGGGAACTTGATGCTGAGAAGTTAACCCAATGTGCAAACTTGGGTTAATTGTTTAGCCTCCATCTCCTCATCTATAAAATGGGCATGGAATTATTTTACCCGCAACACAGGATTGCTGTTAATATCAAATACAAGGGAAAATGTTGTCTTATAAGCATAAAGTGGTATAAGAATATTGGTTTTTATTTCTTCTTTGCTTTTGAGGCAAAGAGGGGTAGCTAATTCTCAAGCATATGGCTAATTTGAAAGTCCATGTGAGGCCCCCACAAGAACCCATTGACCTTGAGGTAGAAAAATATGGAATTTTCTGGGAGGTGCCAGTCTGTTCTAAGCATGGCAATTTTCAGGGCCCATTGAGGTGAGGGGGAGCTGATGATTTTCACTTGTTTCTTTGTGGCAGAGGCCATTCCCTAAATAGGCAGAACCTTCTCTAAAATTTCCAGTAAGAATCTGAGCGAGGTTATTTGCGTGGGGAGAGTGGAAAAGCCAGTTAAAGTTCCTTGGAATTAATCAAAAGCTGTGATCCTCCAACAGCTGCCCATTTCCCGTGATGCTTGTGGTGATCCCAGGTGGGAATGCGTCTGATGGCCAAGTTTATTTAAGTAATTTTGCTATTTGCTGTGTATCTGATCAATAGGAAGCACTGTTTCTTCCTCTCCCAGTGTGGCATTGGTTAACTAAGATAGACATTCTCTATTGGGAGTTCATTTATTATGGTGTTCATTAACAAACTTTTCTGATAATTTTTGTGAGGTTCTGTATTTGATATTCCCTTTATTATCATTACTTTTCAGTATTACTATTAAAACATGTCCAGAATGTTATCTCCTAGTGTAAATTTAGGCAAGTTATTTTTTTTAAAACACCCAAACTTGATTTTATTTTCTAGCTTTCACTGACCCCTGGTGGCTTCTCCTGCTATGTGGGAAGGAAAGCCATGATGCTAGGTTGTACTTTGGCTGGACAGCAAGCAGCCAGGTGACTTCTGTATAATGTACTTGGATTTCAGAGAATCTTTAATTTCTCAGTCAAATTGTATATCCTCTCTAGAGCCCCCTGCCATGACCATCTACCTTCCGTATCATGTTTCCAGTGATGGATTTCCTTCATTTGCTGAGGATTTTCATTGTTAGAATTTTTATTTTTGCTGAGGTTAAATTTACTTCCTACTTTATATGGCTGTTAATCTTCTCTCCTCCCATATTTCTTCTGGTATTTTTTCTTTAACAGAATCTTGCTCTTGTTATTTGGGAGAGAAATAGAGACCAGATGACCCATAAGATGTGTTGGATATTCTAGACTGTATTGGATCTGCCTTTTCAACTGCAGCATTTGTGTGTATTTAGGGAGAGGAGGAGTTAGAACTGGAGAGTTCAGTGTTCACTCTCTCTTCTCCTTTGCCCTGGGGTCATAAAGAAACTATCCCAGAAAGTGAAACTGAGCTGGTTTAGAAATGGCCCATTTTAAGCCTGTTGGCATTCTAGGATACCAAATAATTACCTGTCCTCTCCTCTAAGTGCTAATAGATATAAAACTGATTCAGGGAAAACAAATTATTTTTAAATCAAGAACTAATCATTCCAAAGCCGAGGGCTCCTTGGTTGGAAATTAAGGCAAAATTCCTACTACCTCCATCTAAATCTAGACCTTGAACTGGCCTTGGAGAGAGTTGGGTCTGCAAAGCGGACAGTGAATTGACTCTCTGAGCTTTGTGGAGGATCTTGGGCTGCCTTACAGCCAGGAGAGCAGGGAGAAGAGAAAGATTTCCATGTTGGTCCACTTGGGATGCACCAAGACTCTAATAGCCTTGGAATAGTGATGTTTCACACTGATGCAGTCCAAAATGAACACTCAGACATGGTTCACAGGTGCCCCACAATAATTTTTTTCTACATACAAAGTTCACAATGATTACTGCCTCTGTTTAAATTCCATTCCAGCAGTATGGAATGGTTGATTCATAGGGTAGAAATAGTAGAAATAACAGACAAGAAACTGTATGCCTAATGACTCACTCAGATGCATCAGAAATTGGTGTTAGTTTGGTCTCGCTTTAAAAACTTTCATGGTCAAGCAGAATCTTCAGGGTTGGTTTTTGGACACATACCCCCAGGTTGCTGACCTCTTGAATAAAGCAAACTTTTTGTTCCTATGGAAAAAAAAAAAAAATGGGTGTTAGCTTGCAAAGTGCAGAGGGTGGGGAGATTAATGAAAATTTAGTCACTAATTATGTAATAGAATTCCTGTACGTAAATTGACCTAATAGGCACTAAAAAAGTGCTATTTGGAAATTCAAGGAGAATCTGGTTCCTATGGAAGCACACTTACTACTAAAATTAGTGTGACATCACAAACTTACCATATGCTCAGTACTGGCTAGATATTTGCTGTGGGAGCTTCTCAGTCAATTTCCCCTTTAAAGGGTATATTAGTGTTCTCCAGAAAAGCGCAATCAATAGGATCTATATCCATATCTACAGATCTATATGAGGAGGTTTGTTATAGGAATTGACTCATGATCATGGAGGCTGAATCCCACAATCTGCTATCTGCAAGCTGGAGACCCAGGAAAGCCAGTGGTATCATTCAGTCCGAGTCGAAAGGCCTGAGAACTAGGGGAGCCCGATGATGTAACTACCAGTCTGAGCCTGAAGCCTGAGCACCTGGAGGGGTAGGGGTGCTGGTGTCAGCCCAGGAGTTCAAAGACCCAAGAACCAGGAACTCTGATGTCTGAAGACAGGAAAAAATGGATGTCCCAGCTCCAAGAGAGAGGGGGCGGGAGAGAGAGGGAGAGAGACATCTTACCAGCTATCTGGGCATCCCTTAGCCCAGTCAAGTAACCATCCACCAATGGCCTCAAAATCCCTGACACTTACCGTATAATTATTGTTTTCTCTTTTTACGGGAAACAAATAGGATTAACAAACTGTGCTCATTGTTTATTATTCTTAGACAAGTCACTATAAAATACATTCTACATATCACACAAGGGGAGAAAGCATGTGGATCTCGTAAACATTTCTGAGATAAAGTTGTCCACAATTCTGCATGTTGTTTAATGATGCTGTAACAGGTTAGAAAGAGATTTGCCCCTTTATGTCTCAAAAGAAGTAAAAGAGTTGTGATTCGATAGCACAGTTTGAGGCCCAAGTTGCACCAGAAGGATGTAACTCCCCCTCACCTTTTGCAGCCATCACTTGGTAAAGTGAGGTTTGGCTGTAGATTTGTACACATACCCCTAGGAATCCTGGATCACTCAGGTGGGGAGACACACACCCTGCTCAGAGCAGGGGAAGAGCTGGTGTTTCCTGGGTGCTGCTTGGCACCACATTTTGTCCGACAAAAAGGGACAGTAAAGCTTTCTTGGCTGGTCTAATTGTCCTAAGCTTCCATCTCATTGTGATTAAAACAGTGCAGAGTCAAGTCCGGCCTAGAATGGGGAGGTGTCACTAATTTCATAAAGCTCCTGAGATCTCTGGCAAAAAAATTTGACAGATACTAAAACAGTACTGGAGAGACATTCTTGGCAAATGCCTTGTTCCTATGACAGCCCAGCGTCTGTCTTTCTGTTGAGCTGATATAATACCATGAAGGCAGAAACCGTGTCTTACCCATCCTAGAATCCTCAGCAACTGACACATCAGAAGACACACAACTAATGAGATAAGTGGACAAAAGTTAGGGTTCTGTGGGGAAACAGTGGGAGATGAGTCTAGAAGGTTAGAGTGACTGGGCAATTCATGAAGGGTCTTGAATGAACCCTGGTGAATGTGTGGTTGATTTTAAAAATAAAAAAAAAATTTTTTAGTTGAACATTTGAATCTGAAGCTATAATACCTTAAAATCCAGGAAAGGCACATAATTGGAGAACTATGGTCATGAGTCCTCTGTGTGAGATTTATGAACTCATCTATCTCAGATAGGATAGTATTTAACTCATCTCGAAGAGTGAAGAGTTAAGAATGGATTTACCAAGTCTCTCAATGTCAGGTGTTCATGGGAGCTTTTGGCCAGGGCTGGATCACAGAGAATTCTTGTCTGCATTCTTGGAGTGCCCAAGGTGCCAACTGTCTGTGGTTTTGATTAAAGATAGATCTATATGCCTTACATGCCAGACTTGCAGGCTGCGGAGTTGACTTCCTGCCATGAAATGTTAGCAGCCCTGGCTTTTGTGCTTAGGCACAGATCATCCCACAGCTGGGAGGAAGCTTCAGGACTGCCTGGGAGCAGGGGAAATATTTTTGTTAAAATAGCCTAGGCCTTCAATCCACTAATTGTTGAGGGAGGCATTCGTATCCTTTTGTAAAAAGCATCCTAAGAGACCTATTAAAACCTTGTTAGGGATGGCCACCAGTCTGGCTACTTTTGGCTCACAGTTTAAGAAGGAGATTGGAAAAATTATATACTAGGAAAGGACTTTAGCACCCTGGCTTCTGGGGACAGAGAGGGAGACATTTTAATCAAGTCTATTTAATGAAACTGTCAATAAAAGAGAATTTCTGATAGATGTTTAGATGTCATATCAGGCCTCCATTTCAAAGAATGTTACAGTAACTTTAGAACTTCTTCAGATCAATTTACCGGGTTGCTTAAAACTCTTCAGTGGTTCTTTATTGATTCTAGAGTAATGTCCAAACTCTTTTACATGATGTTCAAAGATTTTCAAAATTTGGTTCCAAAGTTTCTTTTTGGTGTCTTCATGCAGCTCCTCCCACCTGCTTGTTCCCGATCCTGCAGACACTTGATAGAATTTCACACCTGTCTAGCTACTTCTACCAGGTTCTCTAAAATAACCTGCATTTTATTAATATGGTAAAATATATACAACATAAAACTTACCGTTTTAACCAATTTAAAGTGTAAAATTCAGTGCATTAAGTACATTCATAATATCGTGCAACTGTCGTTACTATCTTGTTCTAGAACATTTTTACCGCTGCGAAAAGAAACCTGTACCCATTAAGTGGTCACTTCCATGTTCCCCCACCGTGCCGCCCCACCCTTGGCATCTGCTGACCTGCTTCCTGTCTTTATGGATTTACCTATTCTGGATATTTTATACAAATAGAATCATAGAATAAGTGGTCTTAGGTTTCTGGTCTCTTTCACTTTGCATAATTTTTTCAAGATTTATCCATGTTGTAGCAAGTATTGATATTTCATTCCTTTTTATAGCTCAATAATATCCCATTGTATGGATTTCTCTCATTTTGTTTATCCATTCATCCATTGTGGACATTTGGGTTATTTCCACCTTTTGGCTATCGTGAATAGATCTGCTGTGAACATTTGCATACAAATTTTCTTTTGTTTATATACACACACATACATGCACACCTAGGAGTGAAATTCCTGAGTCATGTAGTAGTTCAAGGTTTAAATTATTGAGGAGCCACCAAACTGTTTTCCACAGTGGTTGTACCATTTTACATTTCGACCAGCAATGTATGAGGGCTCCAGTTTCTCTACATCCTCACCAACAGTTATTTTCCATTTTTTATTATGGCCATCCTGGTGGGTATGAAGTGGTATCTCGTGGGGTTTTTTTGTTGTTGTTTTTAATTTTTGGCTGTGTTGGGTCTTCATTGCTGCACGCGGACCCTCTAGTTGTGGTAAGCAGGGGCTACTCTTCATTGCTGTGCGCAGGCTTCTCATTGTGGTGGCTTCTCTTGTAGCAGAGCATGGGCTCTAGGAGCACAGACTTCAGCAGTTGTGGCACACGGGCTCAGTAGTTGTGGCACATGGGCTCAGTAGTTGTGGCTCGCGGGCTCTAGAGCGCAGGCTCAGTAGTTGTGGTGCACGGGCTTAGTTGCTCTGCGGCATGTGGGATCTTCCTGGAAGAGGGCTCAAACCCGTGTCCCCTGCATTGGCAGGCGGATTCTTAACGACTGCGCCACCAGGGAAGTCCCTATCTCATTGTTTTGATTTGCATTTCCCTAATGACTAATGATGCTCAGCATCTTTTCATGTGCTTGTTGGCTGTTTGTATATCTTCTTCGGAGGAATGTCTATTCAAGTCCTTTGATCATTCAAAATTGTCTTTTTTTTGTTGTAAGGGTTCTTTCTATATTCTAAATACTAGACCTTATCAGATATATGGTTTGCAAATATTTTCCCCCATTCTGTGCCTTGACTTTTTACTTTCTTAATGTGTCCTTTGATGTATAAGTTCGCAATTTTGTTGAAAACCAATTTATGTATTTTTTCTTTCATTGCTTATGCTTTGGGTGTTGTATTTTAGAAATCATTAACAAATCCAACATCATGAAGATTTTCCACTATATTTTCTTCTAATAGTTTTTAATTCTTATTTGGGTCTTTGGTCCATTTGAGTTGATTTTGTATTTGTATAGTTTGTAAGGTAAGGATCCAACTTATTCTTTTGAATGTGGATAATCAGTTTTCTCAGCACCATTTGTTGAACAGACAACCCCGCAGTTTTGACATTTCCTTGGAATGCTCTCAATTCCTTTTATTTAAGTGAAACATGGTTTTCCCTGATGATACTGCTTTTCTGGCCACCCTCTCAAACAGAGGGCTTTTTTCCTGCCTTCCCTCATTGATCCTGGAAAGGTCATTACACGTTAAGCTTCCATTTGTCTGCTTCTCCCTCACTGCTCCCCACAAACCCTTGTTAATGCCTTTCTTTGGACTCCCAATGTTATTCACTTAATGCCACCTTCTCCCCAACCTCGTTGCTGTTATCTACTGATTCCATCTTATTTGATGACTTCAACACTTAGTTGTAGACAAAGACTTCTCTGAATCACTCTTGTCATCTTTGTAGACTCCAAACATTGTATTGATGACTGGCCTCTTCATGCCTTAACTGTCACAATGCCAGGATCTTGATCTTCCCTTTTCACAGCCATTATTAGTGAGGCCATGATCTAGACATCATAACCCTTGGAAACAGCTTCCTTTTTGTGGTAAAATTCTGAACTCCTTCTCAGCATATCCTCACTTATGTTTCTTGTTGTTTCTTTTCTTGTTGAACTTGATATTAGCTTCTGACATTATTTATGACCTTTCTGCCACTCCTGATTCTTCTAATTAATTAATTTATTATTTATTTTTGGCTGTGTTGGGTCTTCGTTTCTGTGTGAGGGCTTTCTCTAGTTGCGGCGAGCGGGGGCCACTCTTCATCGCGGCGCACGGGCCTCTCACTGTCGCGGCCTCTCTTGTTGCGGAGCAAAGGCTCCAGACGTGCAGGCTCAGTAGTTGTGGCTCACGGGCCTAGTTGCTCCGCGGCATGTGGGATCTTCCCAGACCAGGGCTCGGACCCGTGTCCCCTGCATTGGCAGGCGGATTCTCAACCACTGCGCCACCAGGGAAGTCCCTGATTCTTCTAAAACAACACAGATATAAACATTACTTTTAATTTTAATGCAATTTCAACCTTTTAGAAAAGTTGTGAAAGTAGTATACACTCTACTTCATATTCAGATTCACCACTTATTTACATTCTAGCCCTCTTGCTTTAACATTCCATTTCTCTTTACGAATCATCTAAAAAAGTTGCAAATCACCCTTTATCCCTAAATATTTCAGAGTGCATTTCCTAGAACAAGAAATTCACTTACATAAGTACAGTAAAATGATCCAAATCAGTATATTTACTGTTGAATGTTATTTCTCATCTAATTTATAGTCTATATTCAAAGACAATTTTCCAATATTGTCTTTCTTTTTCTTTCCAGCCCAGTATTATGCATTACTTTTAGTTTCCCTATATCTTCAGTATCCTTTAACCTGAAACAGTTCCTCATTTTTGTCTTTCTAGACTTTGATTTTTTTTTTTCTTTTCGGGCCTCTCACTGTTGTGGCCTCTCCCGTTGCGCAGCACAGGCTCCGGACGCGCAGGCTCAGCGGCCATGGCTCACGGGCCCAGCCGCTCCGCGGCACGTGGGATCTTCCCGGACCGGGGCCCGAACCCGTGTCCCCTGCATCGGCAGGCAGACTCTCAACCACTGCGCCACCAGGGAAGCCCGACCTTGATCTTTTTTAAGAGGAGAGGCAAAATAATTTCTAGTGCGCCCTTTAATTTGGGTTTATCTCAGGTTTCCTTATGATTAGATCAGCAAGCCTTTTCAGCAGGAATACTACAAATGTTATGTCCTCACTGCATCATACCAAGAAACATGTAATGGAGCATTGTCCTATTATTGGTGACATTAGCTTTGATTACTTTGTTAAGGTAATGTCCACCACCTCTCTCCACTGTACAGTTACTGTATTTCACTTTGCCATTAATCTACAGACAGTTACTTGGAGATTAATATCCTGTAAATGCCCTGTTCCTCCTCAAACACTCAACCGCTAGCTTTATCATCCACTGATGATTCTCTGCTAAATCAAGTCTAAACAAAGATGGCTGCAAAATGGTGATTTTCATGCCCCCCAAACTCTATCATTGTTTTCACATTTATTAGTCGTCATTACACTTTAAGGTAAAGCTTTACTTTCCCCTGCATTTATCAATGTATTTATATTAGTTTTATCTCATGGATATTTGTTTTATTCAAAGGATTATTTTTATATATTACCGTTACTAATTATTTTGATGCTCAAACTTCCCAAGTTTAGCCGGTGAGAGTTTCTTCATGCTAGTTGTGTCCTTTCGACATGTCTCCATTATTCTTTGAACAATTCCTTACGTTCTAGCACAGGAAGATGCTCCAGGCTTACCTTTTACTTTCCTTGCTCCTTGGTTTCCAAGAAATCCTGATTCCTTTTTGTGAGGAATGGCATTTTGAAATCAAGATCTATTGCTCCTGGGATGTCAGTGCTTCTATGTCTTCTCAGCAGGAAGAGCTGTGTGTATGTGGGTGTGTGTTTCTCTATTCATTTACTCTATCTGTCTATCATCTATTGATCTATGTCAAACACCCCAAGTTTATACTAAGACTTTTAACTTCTCCATTTCTGTATTGGTAATTTCTTCTCCAAACAACCAGCCAGTGAGAAACCTGGTTCCTATTATTCTCAATATGTTGACCCATTTGCTCAATCCTGCACTATGTACAAAATAGTTTCAGAATTGCTAATGCATATCACTGTGAAAAATAAACTGTGAGCTACAGTTCAATATTTCTTTGCTTTTTTTGTCTTAAGACTAAGGGAGGATTTTAAGCTCTATTCAGAACAATTACATTTGAAGTGCTTATTACATATCTGAGTAGACATGTAGAGTAGGCTTCCTGGATTTCGGAGGAGATGTCAGGAATAGAGATAAAGATTCAGGAATCATCAGCTTAAAAATGATATTAAGATAATTTAAAGCAAGAATTGAGTACACTGATTAGGGAAAGTAAGAGTAGAGAAGAGAGCTGAGGAGGTGGACACAGCAAAGGCAGCTGAGAAAGATGGGCCAGTGAGACAGGAGGCATATTTAAAGAATATAATATTCTGGAGGCCAACTGAAGGAAGCATTTGGAGAAGAAGAGAATCATCAGCTGTGCCGGATGCTGCCAAGAGGCTTTAGAAGATGAGGTTTGAGAAATAACCAGCAGATTCTTACGTGGGTGAGGTTTCTATGGGGTGATCTAGAACGAATGCTTATTTAGAAGGGATTAAAACATAGCCAATTCCTTCCTAAGAATGGGAAGTGAGGAATAGACAGTGAGTACAGACAGATCTTGAGAAATGTTGCTATAAATGGGAGCAGAGCAAAGGGTTGATAGCTGGAGGGAGTTGTTATCTTTTTAAAGACATCAGACAATACTGCCGCTAAGAATGACCTCAAGAAGACTGGAGACGAATGATGCAGGAGAGAGAGGGCAGTTATTCAGGAGAAAAATCTTCAAAGAGCTGGGATTATAATGATCCATTGTACAAGTGGAGTGGGCTGGGAAGTCCATCCATGACAACAAATAGAGGGAACTGAGGATTCTGAACCGCACTTTGCTGAGTCACTGTAAGGCATGACAAACAGCATAGTGACTGCTATTCAGTACTGCTTTAGGTGGCCTTTCGGAACCGGCTTCCTGTTATTCCTACTCTTCCCAGTCACCTTATCCTCAAATCACTAGTCCATGTGTCTGAATAACATTCCTGCCTCCTCCTGAAAATGCTTTAAAACATAACAGTCCCAAAGAGAGCATTTTCAATGTTTATCTCCTGCTTCCTTTTTCCAGCCAAGTGTTATATTCCCACTAGCTTTCAACCATGGGCTCTGGGCTGCTTATAACTAGAGACTGGAATCTCCTTACAATAAAGGAGATCTTGGCCTCCATGCCTGAGGTCATGTTTTGTTTCTGAATCCCCTCATCACCCACCCCAGACACCAAGGGGAAGTTGACAAAGAAAGACCAATTTAAAAATAAAGGACCTCTGGGCTTCCCTGGTGGCGCAGTGGTTAAGGACCCACCTGCCAATGCAGGGGACATGGGTTCGAGCCCTGGCCTGGGTAGATCCCGCAGGCTGCAGAGCAACTAATCCTGCGCACCGCAACTGAGCCTGCGTTCTAGAGCCTGTGAGCCACAACTACTGAGCCCACGTGCCTAGAGCCTGTGCTCCACAAGAGAAGCCACTATAGTGAGAAGCCCGCGCACTGCAACGAAGAGTAGCCCCCGCTCGCCACAACTACAGAAAGCCCGTGTGCATGCAGCAACGAAGACCCAATACATCCAAAAATAATAAAAAAAAAAAAAAAAAAGAAAAAGAAAGGGCCTCAAAATCTTAGGTTTATGTGTAAAACTCAGGGTCCTCCCTACCAGATATAAAGAACTACATATGGAAATCGAATGTGTTAGGTAGCACTTCGTGCGGGTGTGATGCCCTGCCTCACCTCCTCAAACCCCCCACCCCAACCCTACTGCCGTGGGATTTGAGGATCTGAGAGCAAGTGCACTGGAACCTCTTCCCTGTTTGAGATCTTAGCAGTGTGCCTCTTCTCCCCACAGCACCAAGCTCACGGTGGCTGAGTTGGGGAGCTGAAGTGGAAACATATAGTATCTGAGCATCAGAGGGACAGTGACTGCCCTGTCGCTCATCTCCCATCTGAGTTTCTCAGGGCTCCAGAGAATTGGAAGGGTCCTTGAGTTCCCTGGGGCCCTGAGCGAGTGAAGAATTGGAAGTGTTCCCAGGCCTGCCACCTGGTGGCCATGGCTAGAAGCAGGATGAAGTGTGAGGGCAAATACTGTATTGATAGTTTACCCCCACGTTATCAGGGACCCTTGATCAAAATCTGAATAGATCCCAAAAGTCAGGGAGGAGGAAATACGTAGAGTCAGTTACACAGGATGCTAGGGTCATCATCGTTCATGGGAGGAACCCACCATCACTCAGGCTCCAGGGAGAAGTGGGACAAAGATTCATCGGCTGTTACTGGAGCCTGCCTAATATTAGGACTGTAGACGCAACTCAGCAACTGGGTGAAGGAGAAAAGCCAAAAGCATGTGAGGGAATTTGGAACTATAACAAGACTGTGCTGTAGGCCTGCACTAAGTACTCGGGCTGGACCCAGAACTGATCCAGAGTTGACCCGTTTTCTACCATCAGCAGAAATGGGGCTGTAGAGCTAGTTACAGAGAAGAAGCCTAAATATTTTCATATTCAAGTATGTACTTAAAAAGCACGTAGATTCCAATAGAGTTACAATAACTTCCATATTTAATAAATTTAAAATCTAAAGAGGAGATCTGATCTTCACCTCTATATTGTTGGATTTGTAAAATACAAAAACGCTCTAGGAGAACACACTAAATCTAGTATAAATTAATAATTTTTACATAAAATCTAGTAGAATATTTAATTGACCAATAAATATTTGAATAGTAGACTATTTAAATGATCAAATAATGTCTGCTCATTTAATTATTACTTTTTGGTAAATTTCTGAATGTAGATTAATTTGTGTTTTGGTGAAGTTTATTTTATATTGCCTAAGCGATTAGCAAGCTATAGCCTGTGGGAAAAATTGGGCATGTTATCGATGTTTGAAAAGAAAGTTTTACTGCAATATAACCACTCCCATTTTGTTTATATATTGTCTACCGTTACTGTTGCAACAGAACATTGGGCTGGCAAAGCCTGAAATATTTATTATCTGACTCTTTGTAGAAAAAGTTTGCCAAGTTCTAGACCAAGGCTTACATTTGTACTCTTATCTTTTACAGTATTAAGTAGAGACTTTTATTTCCCTTTGAGCCTATTTAGGTCTTATTTCATTAAGGCATGGTGCTTTCCAAACATGATGCTTGGAACATTGCTAAGAATGAAACTGCAGAGATCTTGTCCTGTAAGAAATGGAGCTCCAAGTAGAATATTAATCTTAGAACTCAAGCTGACATTTATAGCTGTATAGCAGTTTTCCTTAGCTTGTTATAAAAACTGAAGTACTTGCTACAGTAGCTAGAAAAGAATGTCTGCTGTTTTTTGAGAAAAGAGTTCAATGAAGAACTTTCCTGCATCACTTTCACTTCCATTCCGTATACTAACACCATCCCTTTGCAGTGTGGACCTCCTGCCCTTCAGAGTTAGTTTCCATGGAGTGTTAAAGTTAGACCAAGTGGACGCTATGATGTACTGATAGGAAAACGTGACAGTGCCCTCATATGAAATGACTCAATACTTTACAAAGATCAAGTCCATATTGCATATCCTACATGTAAGGCCTGATATCCTATTGACTTCCCTTTATCAATTTAATCTTAAAATATATTCTTAAAAGGCATCTTCTATTCCAGCTGGGTTAATTTCTTCTTGTCTGCTTTATATGCTATTCCCATTTCTTGCTTCACACTTTAGGCTGTCCCTATAGGACTCAAGATACTCATGAGGAATTGTGTGGGCTGAATACCAGAGGTTCATCTTTGGATACAGGCTCTGGAAGTCATAGTATTCCCAATTGGACAGGATTGAAATAAGTGTCAATGTTTATAAAATAAAAATCTATATTCATTTTAGAAAAAAGACAGTGAAATAATAGAAAAGGAAAAAAATGAAACATTCATAATGCCTCCCCACTTCCCACAGAGTTACTGATTTTACAGTTTTTGTATAAATGCCTTTTCAGATATTTTTCTATGGACACATTTTTTTTTTTTCAATTTTCAGTGTAATTTTACTTGATTTTCCTTTTTGTCCCTTCCCCCATCCCATCTCCTTTTATTAGCCTCTTCATCAGGTAAAGTCCATATAATTAAATTTATTTTCTCTGGGCTTATATAATCATATGTTGACATATGTATATGTACATACGTACGTTCATAGTAATTGTTTACAGAACTGAGATCACATTACACTCACTTTCTGCATCTTGCTTTTTTCCGCTTATGATTCCTTGTGGAAAGTCTACCAACTTAACTAGTATACCTCTGCCTGTTATGGGTGCTCCCTTACGTTATTTCTATAAGAACACGTTCTGATTTCTGTTTCAACCCTGTAATCCAATGTGTGCTCTTCCCAGCCCGGGCGGCCACACCCAGGGTCTCCTGCCTGGGGATGGGAAAGAGACGGTGTGAGAAAGTTACGATGCCTCGCCCCAGGTTTTGCTCAAAGCTGGCCTGCCTGGTGGGGGGCACCCATTCCTCCTTCTCTAAGTGGGGAAGCCCCATCTATTTCAGAGGAGCAGGAATGGCTTTGGTTGTGGAAAGGAGACAAGGAGCCACTGAGGTACCTCTGACAACAACAGCTGTGCTGCTGTGGGGACAGATTCCAATGGGGCAGGACTCCTTTCTGCCCTGGGCCACCAATGACGGGCTTGTTTTATGGACACACTTTTTTTTAAAAATTTTTTAAACATCTTTATTAGAGTATAATTTCTTTACAATGGTGTGTTAGTTTCTGCTTTACAACAAAATGAATCAGTTATATATATACATATGTTCCCATATCTCTTCCCTCTTGCGTCTCCCTCCCTCCCACCCTCCCTATCCCATCCCTCCAGGCGGTCACAAAGCACCGAGCTGATCTCCCTGTGCTATGCAGCTGCTTCCCACTAGCTATCTACCTTACGTTTGGTAGTGTATATATGTCCATGCCTCTCTCGCTTTGTCACAGCTTACCCTTCCCCCTCCCCATATCCTCAAGTCCATTCTCTAGTAGGTCTGTGTCTTTATTCCTGTCTTACCCCTAGGTTCTTCATGACATTTTTTTTCTTAAATTCCATATATATGTGTTAGCATACGGTATTTGTCTCTCTCTTTCTGACTTACTTCACTCTGTATGACAGACTCTAGGTCTATCCACCTCATTACAAATAGATCAATTTCATTTCTTTTCATGGCTGAGTAATATTCCATTGTATATATGTGCCACATCTTCTTTATCCATTCATCCGATGATGGACACTTAGGTTGTTTCCATCTCCGGGCTATCGTAAATAGAGCTGCAATGAGCATTTTGGTACATGACTCTTTTTGAATTATGGTTTTCTCAGGGTATATGCCCAGTAGTGGGATTGCTGGGTCATATGGTAGTTCTATTTGTAGTTTTTTAAGGAACCTCCATACTGTTCTCCACAGTGGCTGTATCAATTTACATTCCCACCAACAGTGCAAGAGGGTTCCCCTTTCTCCACACCCTCAATGGACACACATTTAAGAAAAAAACTTAAAAATTAGGTGACACCATTTGAACTGTAATGTAATCTTATCATGAATATCTTTCTGTATTGATAAATAACAACTAGCAACCTTTGGTGTGTGATGTATACCTACCACAAAATTTGTATAAAGCATCACTCTATCCTTTGATCCCTTGATTGTTTCTAGGTTTTCATTATTATTCATGATGCTGTGGGAAATTATATGTATCTAAGTATTTGATCAAATACTTCTTTAGGCTAAATTCTGAGTGGCAGAATTACAAGATCAAAAGATCTGAATAATTCTGATGCTCTTGGAACTTATTACCAAATTGCCCTCTATAACAGTTGTACCTTTTCACTTTCTCTGTTGAAGTGTAAGAGAGTGCCTTTTTTTCAACAGCATCACCACTACCAGCTTATCTAATTTAGTGACCTTTAAAGTTTTTCTTGAATATGACCCAAGAGTAAGGAAAAAAAATACTTTATGTTGTGACTTAGAACACATACATTCATACACACATAATAAATGCGTATACATAAACAAACACATATATTTAATGAAAACAAAAATCACACAAAATAATTCTAACCCTTACTGTATAAAATGCATTTGATTTTTTTATCCTGTTTCATTAAACAATGCTGGCTTAGACCCACCAGGTAGATTTTATAAATGGCTAGAAGAAGTGGTGAAATTTCAGGGTAAAATAAATATGACCTAAAAAGTATCTTATCAGCCAGAGCAAAAGTCCATAACGAGATGAAGTTTAACACCAGTATTGTGAGGCTCCTCAAGTGGGATGAACGCCAACATCAACACCACCTGTATCCAGGTTTTCCATCCGTACAATGCTTATCCTGCCGTCACTTGCTAAAAATCTTTTGAACTTTAAGATGTTCTTAATGGTTTCCATTCCTAATTCATCATAAAATTTGCTTCATTCCCTTCAATATGCTCCTTGAGTGTTTAAAATCTGTATTGGTGATGATCCTTCCAGCATCTAGCAGCATTCCTCAGCCTTCTCACCTTTAGGCAGTCATCTTCAAATTTAATTCAGGTACCACTCTTTGTCCTTAGAGTTATTTGGAACCATTTTTGTCAAATTGTCATTCTGCCCCTGGGCATCCATCCTTCCACCCTTTCCCTTCCCTATATGTGCTAATAACCTTCACAGAATCTTCTCTGCTTGACTCTTTCTTTCCTTAGAATGACGTGAAGATGCTCCTCAAACCCTAAATTAAAGGGGCTTATGTTTGGCCCATCACATGTGCTTGGGCATTTCTGACTTTTAGGAAGAGACATGGGTGTTCCCTTCTCCCATCCCTACCGTTCCCATGAAGACCTTCAGGGAAGTGGACTTTACTGGCTAACTCTGGCAGAGTCATCAAAACCTGACTTCATTCTTGATCCTCAGAACATATCATATCACCTCCAGAGCTCAGGAATACTGCCCATTTGTTTTCCACTTGGTAACAGCCAGTGGTTTACAAACTCTAGTCTGGAGGCCTAGGGGTTTCGTAAAGACCTTTATGCACTCCCTCAGGGGCAGGAGGGAGATGTACTAGTGGAGGGGCGGATGCTCCAGAACTCCAAGCCCCTTCGGTGGAGCTGCCACACTTTTATAACTTTTTGTACGCTGGGCTTGCATCTAAAATCTACCTTAACTCTCCACCAGCAACTTCCATAGAATTTCCAATACTAAATAATAAGAAAATAAGAAATTTACCCCCAAATTATTAAATACTTAAAATTCAGCAGGCAGTATTAAACAGACATCAAGTCCCATTAGGACATTTGTATTGCTCTACTAACTGTCACATGAGTGAGCGACTGGGGCAGTCTCTAAATGATCTAAGTGGGCTTACCCTGGTGGGTCTTGGTAGCCTAATAATAGTTTTGAATTTCACATGGGCAATGTAGAGAGCAATCAGATGTTTCCTTTTTGGTACCTGTCATTTCCTACTACAACATAAAATAAGTAGAGTGGCATTGGCTTTAAACTTGTACTTGGTCCTTTATCCAATGCTGTTGGTCTGCCAAGTAAACAAAAATCCATTGCCTTTTCTCCGAACAGCCCATTTCAATTTTGTACAGCATTTCCCACCTGAGTTGGGGCACTGAAGGTTGTTTCCAGCTTTGTTGTCTCTGATGGTCTTATGGAGCCAGTACCAAGCCCCTAAGCATAAAATCCTATCCATGCTGGCCTCCCAGAATCTGGGCAACAGCTTATTTATGAGTGCAGCTCTGAATTCAGAACGTCTGGGTTCAAATTACCAATCCTGGGACTTCCTAGATGTGGGTCCTTGGGCAAGCTAGATCTCTCTGTTCCTCACTTTGCTCATCTGTAAAAGAGTTTTGATAAGTGTAGTACTTGGCACATAGGGATAGCATGAGAATTATATATACATAAAGCACTTAGAAAAATGCGTGGTGCATAGTAACTTCTCAAGAAAAGTTGATTTTATTATTCCCAAATAACTCTAATCCACTCTAAATTAGGATTGAGATTTTACTGTAAGTGAAGGCTACAGGTCTGTATTGCTATATCAAAGTAGGAAAAGTATGAAAATAAAAACCATTCACACATTCACACATGTGGAAATATCGGGTTGGGCAAAAAGTTCATTTGGGTTTTCCATAAGCTGTTATGGAAAAACCTGAACGAACTTTTTGGCCAACGCAATGTTTTTGATTCATTTCTTAATACATGTGAATGTACAATGAGAATAAACTGAGTCAGTTTGGTGTGATGTCTAGCTTTATAAATTATGATACCCACTCCATAGAGATATTTTAGAGTCTGACATGTTCTAAATACATCAAACATTTTAACAAGAAAAATCCGTTTTTTGATGAGATAAATGGCTTTTTATACTCACCGATTTCCTCTACCTTGTCACCACTTTTCTTCTTCCTCCACTGTCATTGCTAATAGTTTTTTAATGGAGTCTCCCACAAAGTACTGTCACATTTAGGAATATAAAAAGCACAGACGCATGTTGAGCTGGAAGGAAAAATTTAGATCATCGAGTCCAAGCAGCCACATTTGCTGGGATCTCTGCTTCCCCTAGAAATGAGAGGTGTCAGTACAAGGTAATGCTGTTCTTAATGACGTAGGAAACTGGTGAAATCCTGTGGCAGAGATCTGAAAATGCTGATCCTGATTCAAACTTGCTAGGTGTTCAGTGATGCTGTTGAATAGATGAGGTACCAATAAGACCACTTCTGTACCATCAGCTGATTCATGGACTGTTCCTTGTCCTAGACCAATCATGCCACTCTTTTTTTTTTTTTTTTCCTTAAGCCTGAGGTGACATACTAACTGCCATATTTAAGTTTATGGCTTTCAACAACTCTCTCTTTATGACGCATATTTTCTTTCCTATGTATCACGATAAGGTGTGTACAAATATTGAATCCTCAGACTTGGCTCTTTCTAAATGCCTGCACTGCACAATGACACCTCTCCGGATAGCAGTGTAGCATTGGAAGAGGTTGTGGGCACCTCTGTTGTATTTGGCAAGAAGAGAAAAACCCTTTAGGCTGAGTGCTACTCCAGACTTGGACTCTTCGCTAAAAATCATTATTTTTGTTAGCTGTTGTTTGCGTCATCGGGTGACACTATCCCCCCTCTCCTGCTTGAAATCCACCGAGCTGTAGCTGTAGTTTAAGCTCTCCAGTTACTCATTAGCAAGGAGATGACTGTTTTTACTTGTTTTCTCTGCTATACGTATTGGTTACACGCAGAAATTGAAGATATAAGAGAAAGGGAAAGATCAGAGAGAGAGAAAAAGAGAAGAGTTTAGAGCGTTTGTGTTAGGTGGAATTATTTTGGTTGAAAAGACCAGAAACCAACTAAAGTGAATTTCGGCCAGAAATTTCATTATAAGGACACTCAGTGTAGCATGGAACCCAAAGACAGGAATGCTTCTGGGCTTCAGGAGAGGCAGGATTCAGGGATCTGAACCCCTGTCAAGACTGACTTTTCTCTCTCTGTTCCTCACTCTATATAGGTTTATTGTTTGCTCTTACTTACATGATGGAACACAGTCATCCAGCAACAACTCCCATGCTTTATGTGTTACAGTGTAGACACAAGGAAAGACTGTCTCAGTTCTCTTGATTCAGGTCCAAATTTCCAAGGAAGGAAACTCATTTGCTAGCGGGCAGGTGACCTGTTGTAACCTGACAGCTCCTGCAGCAACTACCCAGGCTGTGGAGAGATCAATTCCTAGAAAAGGAATGCTGGACACACACAGAGGTGATCACTTTGGATATTTTAGCCAAAATTCTTTTTCTCAAACCAGTTTTGAATTAATCTCTACAAATTTCTAACTGCTGTCACCTCCTAAGTTACCCAGCTGAAAGAAGCAATACTTCCATGTTTCCTAACTCCACCTCACTCAGTTTTGAAGGGTATGTTAACATTATAGAATTAGGTGAATGAGTCTGCTAATCCATGTTAGTGACTGTATTATTCATTTTTCTGTTACAGTCCAGCCTCACCCTTATAGACCTACGTGTTCCAGAACTTTTAGCCTTCTCTCTCCTCTGATCATTGTCGTTACCTTTCTGTGCATGTTTTCCACTTCATGAACCTTGAGTTTATGACATGAGAAATGATTTCCAGTAAAATAGTTATTTATTGTGAAATTCTAGATGGCTAGTCAACTTAAATGTTAAGATCATAAACTTCATCTGTATCATATCCTGTGTCCTCTGGTACTAAATACCGTACACGTCACTGTTGATCGATTGTGGTATATTAAGAAAAAACTATTCGGTTTTTGAAAAGAGTTAAGAGGAGGCCAAATTATCCTTGACTGGTAAAAGAAGGATGAAAACGTAACTTTCTTGGAATTTGCGAGCCCACCTTCTCAGAAAGCTATTAAATCCTTGCTGTGTAAAGTTAATCCCCTGGGCGATCTGTTGATAGTTAATGGTGACAGCTGAAGCATGAAGAGGGTTGACTCAGTTTATACCAGCATTTTAACTTGATTATTTGGGAAGTGAGTTTTTGGGTGAAGCCAGATGACTTTCCTTTTTTTTGTTTTCCTACCTTATATTTTTCTTCTATTTTCTCCATCTCTTGCACAACTTATTTTTTTGTTTGCTTGTTTTCTTCTATTTCCTCTCCCTACCCCCCACTATCTATAAAACATGCTATTAGGAGGATGGGGTAAAACATGCCTCACACAAGCCAAAATGGTAGGACATAAAACAAGATAGCACATGAAATTATCCATGGGAATTGCACTATTTAAGTCATATTTGTTTTGCAGCTATTTAAAAAATGCATATTTTAATCAGGAACAAGTCTTAAAGGAAACAATGATGGAGAGGATGTCCACCAGCACACCAGGCTGTGTACTCCATCCACCCACTTATTCCTTGCTTCTGCAATGCTCCCTTTTGTTTCTCTATTTGACCTCTTACAACACTATTTCTCCTTCCTCTTTTACCCATATTAATTTCTCTGTGATTTTTAATTCTTCCAAATAAAAGGAAGAATGTACTTGCTGGTAAAGTACATTGGTAAAGATATTTTGTGATTATGATTTAACATTAATATCGCTTCTAGACTGTGAACTCACCAGCATCTAGCTCATTACCTGGTGTATGGTGGATGACCAATAGTGCTTGTTAGCTAGACTAATAAGTTTTTTAAAACGTTTTTGGCGGGATGATTTTAGATTCACAGAAAAGTTGCAAATATAGAGCATTCCTGTATAGCATCACCCATGCGCTAATACCATGTCATATATCCTTGGTTCATTTGTCAAAACCAAGAAATTAACATTGATACTATGCTACTAACTAAACTACAGACTTTATTCAGATATCACCAGTTTTTTCCACTAATGCCCTTTTTTTTCTGTTCCAGGATTAAATCCATGACACCTTCTGGCACTTTGTAGCCATGTAATTTTAGTATTCTCTAATACTGAATACTAATTTTTAAATTTACCTTTTATGATTTTACTTTTAATAATTATGTTAAATTGTAGGGAACACTAAGAATATAAAAATATGAATATCTAAAATAAACTAGACTCTATGTCATTTTACAGTGATTCTAATTTTTCTTAAATTAAGATTGCCTAGTATCAGTATAGTAGAAAGAAAATTTATCAGATTTAAATTTCAAGATCTGGAAAGGGAACATTTTTCCTGGCATCTCTTGACCTCTCAAATTCCCTTTATTTTAAAATATAGCTCTATTTATTGACTTTCATAGTATAGTGAAGGTTTATTTCTTAGCATTGATAATTCAATTTCTACTCAGTTAACTGGTCTCTGGAAAAAATATTTTACAATTTTATTATTGTAAGCAAATTAAATTCCAAAGGAAATACTTTTAGAAACAGAAAGTTTGGAATTTTGGAGTCAATCTTCAGATTTTTTGTGGTAATCCTGGTAGGATTTTTAAAGATTGTCAGACACACCCAGTCTGCTATCTTGATTATTGCTTTATGTGCTACTTTTCCTGCATACATTTTAGTTGTGGCTTCCTGTGCAGCATATAATTATATTAATGTACTGTCCAAAAGTTCTTGCCTTTTCTCCAGAAAACAAAATACCTGGTGTTTTTTTCTAAGTCATATGGTAAATAAAGGTAATCTTTAAAACTGGATGGTATTCCCCACCACCCCAAATCTAGTATAATCCTTGGCACATAATATGTATTCAAAAAAGATTTATTGAAAAATCGAACTCATAGAAGCAGAGAGTAGAATGGTGGTTGCCAACTGGAGGGAAAATGGGGAGATGGTCAAATGGAATAGACTTTCAGTTATAAAATGAATAAATTCTGGGGGTCTAATGTACAGCATGGTTACTGCTGCACGTTAGGTCCCCAGACTATAGTTAACAATATTATATACTTGAAATTTCTAAGGAGGTGGATCTGAGTGTTCTCACCACAAAAAGAAAGGTAACTATGTGAAGTGATGAATGTGTTGATCAGCTTGGTGGTGGTAATCATTTCACTATGTACATATATCAAATCATCATATTGTACACCTTATATAAAACTTTTAATGTTTCAATTATACCTCAGTAAATTTGGGGAAAAAAGAAAAAAGATTTGTTAATCGATTGAATAACAGGTGATCTGAATCAGGAAAAAAGATCTATGAAAAGTCTTTCACTAGCACTCTTAAACTTAGTCTAAATCCCCGCCTGCCATCTTGTGGACACAGTGAGAATTGCAACGGATTCTATCTAAACCATGCCTACTCGTAAGAGCAAGGCCATTTATTGAATCAAGGAGGAAACACTGCAGTTTTTAAAAGGGACGTGAATTGAGACAATTATTCAGATGATTAAGATGGAAAGGAGTTTTCACCAGAAATGTTCCAATTATGGAAGCAATTTCAAACAAAATTACAGGAAAAACTATTTGTCCTGTACTTGATCTGGTTAGAGTGGAGAAACATAAAAATTCTACCATATTTTCTTAAACTCTTCAGTATCCATGGATCAAATTCTATTTTATTCAAGTAGTCTGTTTAGTTTTCTTAAAATGTATGATGCTTAGGTTGGAAACAAAAAAGAAGACTGTTGATAATAAAGGAACAAGGAGGGAAGAAGATCAGGCAAAGAAACAAAAGGCTGCTTTGCATATGGTCAAGGGATGCATCACCCTTGTTATTTTTACCATGTAAAATCATGTAACATGAGCACAATGGAGTGGGCTGTTTGTGGCCAAATAAATCTAGGCATAATCCTTTTTCTCTCTTCCTTCTTTGTCCTTCTGCCTCATCACAAATCTGTTACCACTCTTATTTTTATTCCCTTACAGAATCTTTTTGTACGCACAGGGCACAGTCCCTTTCTCTACATTCACCCTTGATTATATCTGGTGGCGCTTTGAACTCCCAAGTGTCTGGTACACAAAAGGTGCCCTTTGTGTGAGCGGTGAGGCAGCGCCCACACCCTATCCTTCAATGTCCTTTGTGGAATCATTGCCTCCTTAGCATTTTTCCTCTTGCAACCTGTTTTCTCTTTATTGTGTCATTTTGAAACGTCACGGGTATTGTTCTCTGTAATAATCATTTCATTGAAAGTCTGTCCCGTTGTTAAGACCACAGCCCTTCATCTCTCCGTCTCCTGTGTCATCGGCCTCTTCAGTGCACTCCTTGGTCTTTCCAGATGTCTCATTCCCAAAACACAGCTGTCCTTTCTCTTCTTCATTGTTGTGCATTTGCCAGCCAGATGATGAGAATACTTACATCATTATGGACACATTTTCCACACGAGGATTTTAATGGGCATGACTATACATCCTGGGATTGACAAAATTGTTAGAACTTGGTGTTGCGGGAGCACACCCAAAGAGGAATCGGTTCTGGGCAGCCAGTATAGAGTGGGCTGTCTGTAGGTACAGAGATTTTCTGCTCACTAGGCCAGCGTCTTTATACTCCTGGTTGCTCTGGTGGTTTCAGCTCCTACTTGATACCACATAGATCCACGTAAATGCTGAGTTTGCCAATCTTACACAATCCCTTTGAAAGCTAACATTTCTGAGAAACAGCACACATGCTATGTAACGGTAACTGTGTGCCAGGCATTATTTGAAGCACTTTACATATGGTAACTCATTTTAGCCTTACGACAACCCTATGAGGGAAAAACTCATCATCTCTAGTTCAGAGATGAAAAAAATCAAAGCTTATGAAATACTTCTCCCACCGTAGTCTTGGAAGGTGTTTTCCAAAGGTACCTGGATAACAAAACTCCTAAATTGTGGAGCCAGGATTTGGACATAGGCAATTGGTCTCTAGAATCTGTACTCAGATTATCTAGGTGCCTAGTGCTGGTGAATACCTTCTGGGGCAAAGGTGAGAGGGGTGTTTTATGGGCTTCATTGGCTTTCAAATGATCTGATATGCTCCAGCAAGCTACAGTTAATTCAGCATGTTAACTCTAAAAGAACAAACGTCAGACATTAGGAATTTGATTAGAGTCTGTGCACATCAACCAGAGCACCAAATCTGGGTTCTCAGGCTGTTTTTGTGGGAAACCCTCAACCTGAATAGAGCTCTCCTCACTGAAAGATGAGGAATCTGGTGAAAGGGAACATTGGACTTAGGAAAAGATTCTGCGATCTAAAGAATGACACTATTTTTCTCAAGTCGTAGAGAAAAATCAGACTTCTAAAAATTATGTAAAACACACAAATTTAAATTTTATAAACCATCTGCTTTGGGTTTTCAATAGAATACAGGAAAATTATTCTATAAAAATATATGAGGAACACAAGTATATGTAGGTGACTAGCATAGTAGTGTAATATACATTTGACAAGAAATATGAAAAAGGAGTGACTCCTATGCAGGTAAAAATAAGAAAATCCTGCACAAAACCTAAAAATGATGAAGTTTGATTTACAGCTGCAATAGAAGCAGTGAAGGGCGTAATCAATATTCAAGAAATTCTATTAGAAAAAAATGTTCCTGGTCAGAAAAAAATGAAGAGTAATAAGGAACAAATATATAAAAGCATAAAGCTTTACTGACTTAAGAAAGACCAGTTATAAATAAAGTTGGCTCATCCAAATATCAGGCAAAATTGATGAAAAGGAAACAACCCTGAGACAGATCCTGATGAATTGTTTTCAAATTTTAGAGCTAGAGAGCAATCTATTTAAGTGTCCAGATGGAAAAAACAAAACAGAAACAAACTAGGGTAATTACAAATAAATTGAAATGAAACTGGTTTGTTTTTTTTTTTTGCTGTACGCCGGCCTCTCACTGTTGTGGCCTTTCCCTTTGTGGAGCACAGGCTCCGGGCGCGCAGGCTCAGCGGCCATGGCTCACGGGCCCAGCCGCTTCGCGGCATGTGGGATCTTCCCGGACCGGGACACGAACCCGTGTCCCCCTGTATCAGCAGGTGGACTCTCAACCACTGCGCCACCAGGGAAGCCCATGAAACTGTTTTTACAATTCTTTATATTAGTGTTAGACTCTAAGGGCACAACACTTACATCCACTCCTGGGAAGAAATTGTGATCCAATTTTTCTCTTTTTCTTTCTTTTTTAAAATTAAAAAAAAATCAGTTGAAATTTATTTGACATATAACATTGTTTAAATTAAAGGTATAAAACATGTTAATTTGGTAATTTTAGGTTGTAATATAATTGCCATTGTAGCAATAATTAGCACCTCTATCATGTTATATAGTTATTTCTTTTTAGAGGTTGGGATAATTGAATTCTAAATTCTAATCTCTTTGCAAGTTTGATTTTAATACAATATTGTGTATATTCACTACATTGTGCATCAGATCTCTAGGACTTATTTACTACGTGCTTCAAGTTTGTACCCTTAAACAGCATCTGTCCTATCCCCATGCCCATTCCCTGGTAACCACCATTTTACTTTCTGTTTTTATGAGTTTGGCTTTTATAGATTCCACATACAAGTAATATCATATAGTACTTGTCTTTCTCTGTCTGACTTATCTCACTTAGCATAATGTGCTCAAGGTCCATCCATGTTGTTACAAATGGCATGATGTCCTTCTTTATCATAGTGGAATAATATTCCATTGTATAAATATATCATAACTTCTTTATCCATTCATCTGTTGATGGACACTTAGGTTGTTTCCATACCTTAGCTGTAGTAAATAATGTTTCAATAAACATGGGAGTGCATATATCTCCTCCATATCCTGTTTTCATTTCCTTTGGCTGTATAACCAGAAGTGGAATTGCTGGATCATACAATAGATCTATTTTTAATTTTTTGAGGAACCTCCATGTTGTGTCCCATAGAGGCTGAAGAACCAATTTATATTCCCATCAACAGTGCACAAGTCTTCTCTTTTCTCAGCATCCCCACCAACACTTGTTATCTTTATCTCTTCCTAATGATATCCATTCTGACAGGTGTGAGGTGATAATTCATTGTGATTTTGATTTGTATTTCCCTGATTAGTGATGTTGAGCATCTTTTCGTGTACCTGTTGGTTCTTCGGATGTCTTCTTTGGAAAAAATGTCTATTTAATTCCTTGGCCCATTTTTGAAACAAATTTTTTGTCATGTTCTATGAGTTACTTATATATTTGGATGTTAACCCCTTATCCAATATATGGTTTGCAAAATTTTTCTCCCACTCTGTAGGCTGCCTTTTCATTTTGTTAACTGCTTCTTTGCCATTTGTTGATTTTGCTTTTGTTGTTTTCACTTTTGGTGTCATATTCAAAATCATTGCTGAGACCAATGTTGAGGAACTTCTTCCCTAGGTTTTCTTCTAGAACTTTTATGGTATCCTATCTCATGTTTGAGTCTTTGATCCATTTCTAGTTAATTTTTGTGAGTGGTGTAAGATAGGGGTCCAATTCCACTGTTCTGCATGTGTTTATCCAATTTTCCTGAGATCATTTATAGAAGAGACTGTCCTTTCCCCACTGGTATTCTTGGCTCCCTTGTTGAATATTATGTGACTGTGTGCTTCTGGTGTCTCCTTTCTGTTCCTTTGATCTATGTGCCTATTCTTATGCCAGTACCATACTGTTTTTATTACTATAGCTTTGTTGTGTAGTTTAAAATCAGGAAGAGTGATGCCTCCGGCTTTGTTCTTCTTTCTCAGGATTGCTTTGGCTATTTGAGGATTTTAGGATTTTTTTCCTACATCTTTAAAAAATGCTATTATTATTTTGATGAAGATTACATTGAATCTATAGATGGCTTTGGGTAGTATGGATGTTTTAATATTCTTCCAATCTATTAACATGAGATGTTTTTCCATTTGTTTGTGCCTTCTTCAATTTCTTTCAACAAATTCTTATAGTTTTTACTGTACAGATCTTTTACCTCCTTGGTTAAATTCATTGCTAGGTATTTTATTGTTTTTGATGTTGTTGTTAATGAGATAGTTTTCTTTATTTCTTTTCCATATTTTATAATTAGCGTATATAAATGCAACTGATTTCTGTATGTTGATTTTATATCCTGCAAATTTACTGAATTTTTAAATTAGTTCCAACAGTTTTTGGTTGAATCTTTAGGATTTTCTATATACAAAATCATATCATCTGCAAATAATGACAATTTTACTTCTTCCTTTCTGATTTGAATGCCTTTTATTTCATTGCCTTGCTTAATTTTTCTAGCTAGAACTTCAGTACTTCTCACTAGTGGTGGGAGTGGCCACTGGCATCCTTGTTTTATTCCTGGAAGAGTATAATATGGGCTGTATGTTTGCTGTATATGGCCTTTATTATGTTGAGGTGTGTTCTTTCTATACCCAATCTGTTGAGGGTTTTCATCATGAAAGGATGTTTTATTTTTTCAAATGCTTTTTCTGCATCTATTAAAATGATCATGTTATCTTTATCTTTCATTCTATTAATGTGATGTATTATATTTATTGATTTGCATATGTTGAAACACCCTTGCATCTCAGGGATAAAGCCCACTTGGCCATGGGATATAATCCTTTTAATGTAGTCTTCAATTCAGTTTGCTAATATTTTGTTGAGAATTTTTGCATCTGTATTCATCAGGTATGTTGGTCTATAGTTCTCTTTTCTGTAGTGTCCTTATCTGTCTTTGGTATCAGGGTAATGCTGGTCTCGTGGAATGAGTTTGGAGGTGTTTCTCCTGTTCAATTATTTGGAAGAGTTTGAGAAGGATTGGCATTAATTCTTCTTTAAATGTTTGGTATAATTTGCCAGATAAGCCATCTGGTCCTCTCTTGGGAGAGTTGTGATTACTGATTCAATCTCTACTCATTGTTGGTCTGTTCGGGTTTTCTGTTTCTTCCTGCTTATGTCATGTAGGTTGTATGTTTCCAGAAATTTACTCATGTCTTCTAGGATGTCTAATTTGTTGGCATGTAATTGTTCACAGCATTCTCTTATGAACGTATATATTTCGTACTATCAGTTGTAATGTGTCCTTTTTCTTTTCTTTTTTTTTTTGAGTGTTTATCACTCTTTACTTTAATTGAAGTATAGTTGATTTACAATGTTGTGTTAATTTCTGCTGTACAGCAAAGTAACCCAGTTATACACGTACATACATTCTTTTTTATATTCTTTTCCATTATGGTTTATCCCACGATAGTGAATATATTTAGTTCCCTGTGGTACACAGTAGGACCTTGTTGTCTATCCATTCTACATGTAATAGTTTGCATATACTAACCCCAAACTCTCAGTCCATCCCTCCCCCACATTCCCTCCCCCTTGGCAACCACAAGTCTGTTCTCTATGTCTATGAGTCTGTTTCTATTTTGTAGATAGGCTCATTTGTGCCATATTTTAGATTCCACATGTAAGTTATATCATATGGTATTTGTCTTCCTCTTTCTGACTTACTTCACTTACTTTGATAATCTCTAGTTGCATCCATGTGGCTGCAAATGACATTATTTCATTCTTTTTTTTTTTAATAGCTGAGTGTTGTTCCATTGTTTATATGTACCATGTCTTCTTTATCCATTCGTCTGTCATTGGACATTTACATTGTTTCTATGTCTTGGCTATTGTGAATAGTGCTGCTATGAACATAGAGGTGCATGCATCCTTTCGAACCATGGTTTTCTATAGATGTATGCCTATGAGTGGGATTGCTGGTCATATGGTAATTCTATTTTTAGTTTTCTAAGGAACCTTCATACGTTTTCCATAGTGGCTGCACCAACTTACATTCCCACCAACAGTGTAGGAGGGTTCCCTTTTCTCCACACCCTCTCCAGCATTTGTTATTTGTAGACCTTTTAATGATAAGTGTGAAGTGGTACCTCGCTGTAATTTTGATTTGCATTCCTCTAATAATTAATGATGTTGAGCATCTTTTCATGTGCCTATTGGCCATCTGTATGTCTTCTTTGGAGAAATGTCTATTTAGGTCTTCTGCCCAGTTTTTGATTGGGTTGTTTGCTTTTTGTTGCTGTTGCATTGTATGAGCTGTTTGTATATTTTGGAAATTAAGCCCTTGTCGGTCCCATCATTTGCTGGATTGTCTTTTCAGTGGATTGTCTTTTTGTTTTGTTTATGGTTTCCTTTGCTGTGCAAAAGCTTGTAAGTTTGATTAGGTCCCATTTGGTTATTTTTGTTTTTATTTCTATTGCCTTGGGAGACTAATGTGTCCTTTTTCATTTCTAATTTTGAGTCTTCTCTCTTTTTTTCTTACAGTAGCCAAAAATTTGTAAAATTTGTTTTCTTTTTGAAAAAACAGCTCTTAGTTATATTGGGTTTTTTCCTATCATTTTTCTGGTCTCATATATTTTATTTCTCTTCTGATCTTTATTATTTCCTTCCTTCTGCTAAATATGGATTTAATTTTTTTTTTTGTTCCTTGAGGTATAAAATTAGGTTGTTTATTTGAGCCTTTCTAATTTTCTAATATGTGCATTTATTGTTATAAATTTTCTCTCTGAATGTTTTTGTAAGATTTTATTGGATTTGATACATTGTGTTTCCATTTTTTTTATTTTGAGATAATGTTTTACTTTTCTTTTGATTTCTTCTTTGACCCATTGGTTTTCCAAAAATGTCTTGTTCAACTTCTACATATTTGTAGATCTTACAGCTTTCTAGTTTCATACTACTGTGATCAGAGAAGATAGTTGGTATAATTTAAATCTTAAATTTGCTAAGACTTATTTTGTGGCTTATGATATGATCCATCCTAGAGAATATTCTGTATGCACTTGAGAAGAATATGTATTCTGCTGCTATTGGTTGGAATGTTCTATATATATAACTGTTAATCCATTTGGTTTAAAGTATGGTTCAAGTCCAACATTTCTTTTATTGATATATATATATATATATATATTTTTTTTTGGTCTGGATGACATATCTATTGCTGCTAGTGGGGTACTGAAGTTCCCTACTATTACTGTATTGTTATCTATTTCTCCCTTCAAATCTATTAGTTTTTGCTTAATATATTTAGGAGCTCTGCTGAAGTGTGCATATATATTTATAATTGTTGTATCTTAACCCTTTATCATTATATAATAATGTATTAACCCCTTCACCATTATATAATTGTCTTCTTTGTCTTTTGTTACTGTTTTTGGCTTAAAGTCTATTTTGTCTGATATAAGTATGGCTACCCCTGCTTTCTTTTGGTTTCCACTTGTCTGGAATTTCTTTTTCCATCTCTTCTCTTTGAGCCTATGTCCGTAGGGCTGAAATGAGTCTTCTATAGGCACCATCTAGTTGTGTCTTGTTTTTTAAATCCAGCCAGCCACTCTGTGCCTTTTTGATTGGTGAATTCGATCCATTTATGTTTAGAGTGATTATTGATATGTAAGGACTTACTAATGCCATCTTATTGTTTGCCTTCTGGTTGTTTTGTATATCCCTTGTTTCTTTTTCTGTCTGTTTCTGCTTACTTTTGTAAATTAGTGGTTTTCCATTGTGGTATGCTCTGTCTCCCTTTTTTTTTTTTTTTTTTTTAATATTTTCCTGGCTGCGCCATGCGGCACGTAGGATCTTAGTTCCCTGACCAAGGATCGAACCTGTGCCCCATGCATTGGAAGTGCAGAGTCTCAACCACTGGACCACCAGGGAAGTCCCTCCCTTTTTTATGTTTCATGAATTTATTGTAGATTTTTGCTTTGTGGTTATCACTGAAGCTTGCATAAGACATCTCATAGATAAAACAGTCCATTTTATGCCAATAGCAAATTTATTTTCATTTGCCTATAAAGGCTCTATTCTTTTATTCCTCCCCTTTTATCTTCTTGATGTCACAATTTACCTCTTTTTATGTTGTATATTTGTTCATAAACTACAGTAGCTATAGTTATTTTTAATGCTCATTTCCTTAAACTTTTATACTATAGTTAAGTAGTTAACACATCATTCTATCAATAATAGAATTATAGTTTTCTAATTCTATCAACTTTTTACCTTTACCAGAGTGTAATATACTTTCATATGACTCTGATGAACATCTTTTCATTTCTGCTTGAAGAACTTTTTCAGCATTCTTGCAAGTCAGGTAGCTATATTGGTGGTGAACTCCCTCAGCTTTTGTTTGTCTGGGAAAGCCTTTCCATCTCCTTCATATCTGAAGGATAACTTTGCTGGATAAAGTATGCTTGGCTGGCAGTTTTTACCTTTCAACACTTTGAATATATCATAACACTCTCTCCTAATCTGTAGAGTTTCTGCTGAGGAATCTATTGTTAGCCTAATTGGGGATTCTTTGGAGTTACTTTCTTTTTTCCTCTCGCTGCCTTTAAGATCCTGTCTTTGTCACTGATTTTTGATAGTTTCATTATGTGTCTTGGTGAAGGTCTTTTTGCATTGCTTATATGTCCAAGTTCTTCCCCAGGTTTGAGATGTTCTCAGCTATTATTTCTTTAAATAAACTCCCTGCCCCCTTCACCTCTCTTTTCCTTCCGATACATCAGTTATACTTATATTTGCCTTTCTAATCAAATCCAATAACTTTCCTAGGGTTTTTTCACTTAAAAAACTCTTAGTTCTCTCTCCTCTTCTAATTGAAATATTTCTATATTCCTATCCTTCAAGTCACTTATTCTCTCTCCCATCTGTTCTTCCCTGTTATTGATGCTCTCTATTGCATTCTTTATTTCATTTATTGAAATCTTCAGCTTCAGGATTTCTGTTTGGTTCTTTTTTTTATAATTTCTGTCTTTGGGTAAAGAACTCCTTCTCTTCATTAATTTTATTCCTGAGTTCATTGAATTGTCTTTCTGAGTTTTCTTGTAGCTCAATGAATTTCTTCATAACAGCTATTTTGAATTCTTCATAAGTTAGACTGCAATATTCCATGCCTTTGAGTTTGGTTGCTGGTGAATTATCATTTTCTTTTTATGATACCACATTTCCTTGATTTTTCATACTGTTTGAAGGTATGCACGTTTGCTTTTGCATTTGAAGTAGCAGACCCATCCTTAATTGAACTTCGGTTCTTTGGTTCTTAAAATTCGACGAACTGTCTACTAGAAACCTTTCTTTTATATTCCAGAAGGTGGCATGATAGCTCAAGTCTGTGGTTTCTCCTACTGGAGCTGGCTGTCTGGGATGCACTTGGGAATGTGGAGCTGGCAGCAGAGTAAGGGGAGGTGTGAGCTTAGCACCTGCGACTTTTGGGGTACCCACGAGTGAGCCCAGGGATGAACTCCTCAAGTGTGTCACTCCCAGAGGCCCACAGGCTGACCTCCTGCTGAAGTCCTGAAGCAGACAGCAGGAAACACACTCCTTCAAAGCCCTTTTATGTTATCTGCCTCCTTCCCTTTCCTGTCCCTTCCCCAGTCACAGAGTTTCATCCTCAGAAATCTGGGTGTTGGTAGAGAGAAACAGGTTTCTCCAGCTGCAACCTGCACACCTGGGACTGGGACAGCCTGGAATTCACTCACCACTTTTGCTTTTTACCTCCTCCATGGGAAGGGTCCCCACTGACACAGCCAAAAGCCCAGCCACTTGCAGTGTTGCCCTGGAGAGGGGTTCCCGTCTTGGCAAATTCCTTCCTCTTTTCTGCATCCAAACTCATCTCTGTCCTGCTCCTATGGTATGCCAGATTCTCCCCTCAGAAAGGCTGGACCTCCACAAACTTTCTCACAGGTGGCCACGGGTATCCACCCAGTTTTGTACCCTCCAGATTTCCTTTCTGTGATCAAGGTGAGTGAAGACAGGGCAGGCTCGTCAAGTCAGCCTCATAGTCCCTACTGAGGTCCTGTCTGCCCATTTTCGGGAGCATGTGTGGGTAGAAACCTTCCGGGTATCCTGGTATAATGTGCAGCGGCACTTTTGTTCCATTATGGATGTCTAATTAGCTGTTAATCAAAGGGGAGAGAAAAGAGGAATGACTCCTGCTGCCATGGTGTCACTCCCAGCTTCCCCTTCCTTTCCCAAGGTATATAGGAAATGTGAAAATATGAGCATATGGAATATGAACATATTAAATAAAGGAAAGAAATTCTCATAAAGTCAAAAACTGTATCACTCATCTGTTTTTTAAAAATTAAATATACATTAGAACAAGACATAAATTAATAACAAACTGAAAAAAGGACAAATTGGGTCATAAAAAGATTGATTTTAGGGAATTCCCTGGTAGTCCAGTGGTTTGGATTCAGCTCTTTCACACTGAACCAGGTTCAATCCCTGGTTGGGGAACTAAGATCCCACAAGTTGTGTGGCTAAAGGAAAAAAGAAAGAAAAATTGATTATAAACACTGCTACCGGTGACACATAGATAAGTTTAAATTCTTGCTGTAAATATAAATTTAAAAAGTACAAATATAAAAATATGCCCAAAGAGAATATACAAAATAAAAATAATTCATGCCTTAAAAACTCATATTTTATATATAAAAAAACTGAGTAGCTGAGAGAGAATTAAGGAAAGCCAAACATGCTAATTTTCTTATTTACAGGGGAAAGTCAAGAGATTCTCTTGCATTCTTAATATTGATCACTGAAAACAGCGAGTTCAAGCACATTTTGAGTTTTGAAAACACTTAGGATAACTTTTAATTGATAAAAGTAGAGAAAATATAGCAATAGTGCACAAAGAAAAGACAGAAACAAGGTAAGTTATAGGACAAACCGTCAACAAGGGGTGTATTAAAATACATACATGTAAATAACAAATTTGTCTATAATTTAATATAGATTACAGTTTTATATTTTTTTTAAAAAAGAGAGAAAAAACCCAAAATAAATATATGTTGTTTCCAAAGGACAAAACTAAAATAACAAAAATTATTGAGAGTAAAAGGATTGGCCAGGATAGATCAGGTACATAGAAATGAAAAACGGTGTGAACTCCTACAATGGGGCTCTCCTGTAATTCCAGGTTATTCTCCCCTAGTTGAAAAAAACCAAAACAACCAAACAAACAAAACAGTTGTTGCAACATCAACATGCTGCAGAGAAGAACCATTTCCTCTGACTCTGAAACTAAGTAGCACACACACTCCAAAACCAATAAACAAAACACAAAACCCCACCCAGTCACATATATACACCTGTGAAATTAATATTTGAAGAGCAGTACATATTTACTGACTTTGTACAGTTTGAAAGCACTTTGAAACTGATCTCTTAAATGTCCCCCTCTTCTCCCATCCAGCTTGCACACTTCATAGTCTTTTCTCCGCTCCTCTCATTACATACTTCTGTGCTGTGTTTACCACTTGACTAATCCCTACTTCCCCTCTAAACTCTGTTAATAGTTTTTACCCTGTAATCCTTGGCTTTATTTTCCTTCTTTGACCAACCACACCCCCTGTCTTTCATAAATATATGTTCTCCTTAAGACTTAGTAGATTTTCCCTTTTTCAGCATCCCACCCCAATTTTAATCTCCTATCAGTTGTCATGTCTATTTAGAGAAGTCAATTTAGATCTGTCATCCTGATCTCCTTTCTAAACTGCTAGCTTAAAATTTCAACTATGTATGCCTACTTGGAACGATTTACTGAGCATCTACTATGTGACCGGTACTATTGATATTTTAAGTGTGTTTATGCATTCACTCACTTAATCTTTGGGAAATCCTGTAGGGCAGATGGTATCACCACATTTACAGAAAAGGAAATCAATTTAAGACATTTAGTTAACTTGTCCAGTAGAGCATCAGAATCTGTTTTCAAATCTTATTCTGACCAATTCCAGTGCCCAGGGAGAGGAAAAGTGAACACTTAAGTTTAGGAAAATCATCCTTTTGTCCTTTCATCTAGGGAATGACCAAGTTCTTTGGGATGAGAAACAAAGAAAACATTTCTAGAACTTGCTCTGTACCCAGCACTGTGCTGCATTTTGCACCTGTGATCTCTTTTGCAACAACACTAAGGGGTGGAGGCAGACAGGAAAAGACGCTTGAAAAGATCATGCAGCGGATAAGCAGCAGAATAGAGATTTGATTCTGAGTCTTTTTCTTCATTAGACATTCTGCCTCAATTAATTAATTCGTTGTAAATTTTGGATTAAGTTGCTTTCTTTGCTAGTCTGTGCTCAGTTCCTTTATTTTTAAAATGAGGAAGTTAAACGTCTGATAACCAAAGTCCTCTTTGGTTCCATCATTACAAAATTCAGCAGCTCTAAACAGAAAAGTTGTCCTTTGATAAAATTAGGTATCTTAGTAACAGAGCTGCAATTGGGTATTTTGCCTCAAAATCCACCCTCTGCGTTCTTGTTACACCCAACCTGTTGTCTCCATCTCGGTCAATAGCACCATCCTCCATTGAGCCGACAGACATGTGTTTGTGTGTGCACTCCTCACCCCTTCCGTTTAGACAATCATCTAGTCCTATCCACTCCTATGTCCATTATAACTTTCAAAACTGGACACTTCTCCCCATCTCCATTGGCACTTCTTTAGTCTCAACTACCCTTATCTCTAGCCTGTAACAATGCAAGATCCTTGTTACTGGTCTTTCTGCTTCCACTATGGCCCTTCTCTAATCTATTCTCCACAAAGGGCCAGAATGGTCTTTGCAAAAACCAATTCTCATAACAAAAGCCTTATTGTGGGATCCCATGACACTCAGGGTAAAATCCAATCTTCTCAGCATGACAAATATGACCCTGCATGATCTAGCCTTTTCTAACATGTCTAGCCACAGTACTTGTCAATTCTGTCCTGCCTCTAGTAGCATTGAGTTATTTGCCGTTCCCTGACTCCATCAAGTTCTCTTTTTTTTTAAATAAATTTATTTATTTTACTTTTGGCTGCGTTGGCTCTTCGCTGCTGCGTGCGGGCTTTCTCTAGTTGTGGCGAGCAGGGGCTACTTTACATTGCAGTGCGTAGGCTTCTCACTGTGGTGGCTTCTCCTGTTGTAGAACATGGGCTCTAAGCCTGTGTGCTTCAGTAGTTGTGGCTCATGGGCTCTTGAGCGCAGGCTCGGTGGTTGTGGTGCATGGGCTTATTTGCTCCACGGCATGTGGGATCTTCCTGGACGAGAGCTCAAACCCATGTCCCCTGCATTGGCAGGCGGACTCTCAACCACGGCGCCACCAGGGAAGCCCTCAACTAATCTTTTATCACAAAAATATTTGTTCCTGGGGCTCATTTCAGCCCCATTCTGCTTTGTGGGTGTACTTGCTAAGAATAAGAGAAGAATGATGAAGACAGGGATGCTAGAGGAAGGAAGGTGATGGAGTTTGGCAGAAAGAGAAGAAAAAGAGCAAATAAACTTCCCTTCACAGAGTAGACTTAGCCCATTCCAAGGCTATTTTTTTGGAAAAGGAGGCAGACCAGAGGCGCGTTCTCAGTTACGCCAGGTGGGATGTCTTATGCTGATGAGAAGGGAGAGAAAAGTGTCCAAACTAAATGCCGAAGACCCCAGCCGGCCTGTTTTTCAGTATTCATCTAAAGTTCAAAATCATTTTGCCTTAGATTATGCATTCTAAAGTAGACTTTTCCATCTATATTTGGATTTGGGCTTTCTTTTCCTCTCCTAGAGGTGGTGCTTCCTCTGCTCTAAGTGTATAGTCTACTCTCTTCTATAGCAGTGGTACTCATTAGGGGCAGTCCTGCTGCTAAGAGATGTTTTGGAAATCCGTGGGGGCTGTTTTATGGTTGTCCCAGTGATTGAAAGGCCCTGCTGGCATTTAGTGAGTGGAGAATCACCAGGTTGGATGTCTAATAATGTTCAGGAGAGTCCTGAGCCACAAGTAATTGCTTTTTGTACTGCTGACTTTCAGAAGTCCCACCAGACATTCATAAGTGTAAACAACCTATTTATAATTTTCTGAAGGAAGAACCAAATGATCTTTTTACATATAAGCAAATGGTATTTTTATGCGGTTTTAACATCAACTGAATTTGACAGAATGCAACCATTGTGTAGATAGAGCCTTCCTTTGTTTTATTTGGAACTTTCCCGAGAGTTATTCATCATTGTGGAACATCTCATCACTGATGACAACACTGCTTGAGGTACTTGAGTCAAAAATGCAACACACCGGGCTTCCCTGGTGGCGCAGTGGTTGAGAGTCCGCCTGCTGATGCAGGGGACACGGGTTCGTGCCCCGGTCCGGGAAGATCCCACATGCCGCGGAGTGGCTGGGCCTGTGCGTCCGGAGCCTGTGATCCACGACGGGAGAGGCCACGACAGTGAAAGGCCCACATACCGCAAAAAAAAAAAAAAAAAAAAAAAAAATGCAACACACCTGTGTTGGTCTGCAGTTTTGGCTGTTGAGGTCATTATTTCTTCTAATGTGAGTTTTTGTATATTGAATTATGTATTATTTTACTGTAATTTGCTTTGTTTTTATTTCTCTTTTGTATAACAACTAGGGAGTTTTGGGGGGCTTTTTGTCTGTTTTAATTATATCTGTAGGTAGATTATATTTTCTATAAATTTATTTTAGAATTTTGAACTAGGAGTTAGACAATATTATTTTTAAGTGGGTATTTGAAACCATGAATGGGTTAAAAACCATGAATCTATAAAGAAGTGCTTAATTATTTAAAATCAAGGACTATGGAGTCGGCTCTGGGTTTGAATCCCATCTCTGCTACCTGCTTGCTGTGAGAACTTTGAAAAGCTATTCCCATTCTCTTTGCTTTCATCTCCTCATCTGTAAACAGTTAACCTGAAGGGTGATTACGGTAATAATGCAGCAGGAGGTGCATAGACCTGGACCTGGTACAGAGAAAGTATTTGGTAAATGTTGGGTATAATTATTTTAAGCCTTGATTATTTATTTATTTATTGGCTTTTGAAAAAAGAGCAGCTTTATTGAGATATAATTGAGATACCATGAATTCACACTTTAAAAGTATAGTTCAGTAGTTTTTAGTATATTCACAGAGTTGTATAATCATCACCACCATCTAATTTTAGAACACTTTCATTACTCCAGTAAGAAATCCCGTGCCCATTCGTAGTCACTCCCCATTTCCCCCTCCCCCCAGCCTCTGGCAAGCATTAATCTACTTTTTACTTCTATAGATTTGCCTATTCTGGAAATTTAATATAAATGAAATTATAAGTAGTGGCCTTTCACTTGACAGGCTTCTTCACGGGCATAATATTTTCAAGGATCATTCATGTTGTGGCATGTATCATACTTTATTCTTTTTTATTGCTGAATAATTTATGTATGCAAGCGTTGATTATTTAAATACTCATTTCCTATTTATTTTTTAATCGTATCTGAAAGCATCTGTTTTAATTTTTGGTTCTCCTCTGTTATTTATTATTAGACTATTAGACTTTCCAAAGCATTTTTATCTTTGCATATGAAATATAACTTGTCAAGTTCTGTTAATATTCCATAGTTTAAAGTACAAAATTAATCATCTAAAATACTTTGAGACATGTATGGGTTGGAGAGAGTTTATAATCACTACGAGAAATTATTATAATAGTAATAAATACAGATTAGTTTGTAGATTTACTTGGATGATAAATTAAGATTTGTGTTTGAGCCTTCTTTTGGAATGGGGTCAAATGTGAAGATTAATTGGTGGAGAAAAGATGACAGTGCAAGGTATGGCAGTGAGGTGGCCTTGATTAATCAAGTAATTCATCTTAGTTCTTCTTTTTATGGAAGAAGACAGCCTGTAGATGTCCCCCGACACAGTTGTGCTAATGTTTAAAGCACAGCTTTGCTTAAAGCAGTTAACACATTTGTAAATTATCAGCAGCTCCAGTTAAAGGGTACAGGAGGGAGAAAGGCAAGCCCGAGATGGAGTTGGCCGGTCTTGGAAGGGTGTTGGAGGCTCAGGCAGAGGGAGGAGTGTCCCAGAAGACAAGCACGGCTGCCAAGAAGTGGAGAAGGAAATAAGGAACTCTGTATTTCCAGGAAGGATCATCCATTATGGATAATATAGCCAAGAAATAGATTTGTTTGGCTTATGCAGTGCTAAAATAATTTTTTTTAGTTTAATTGGTAAGTTTGAGATTTAGCTTTTTAAAAAAATTCCAGACAGAAAATTTATACAATTTGGTTGACATATTACAACATATGTTACTAATCATTATATTCCTTAACTTGGGAAGAAAAATTTTTTAATTATTTAAATATATTTATGGTCGAAGTATTTTTTTTTGAAATTGAAATGTTCTTAAAATCTTACTTCCACAGAAAATGGCATAATAGACATATATTTTCAGTGGCTTTTGGCATCTAAAAATCTAACGAGTACGTTAACCAATTGGAAACTGGAAGTGTGACATAGCCTAAGAATTAAGAATTTAATCATGGGCTTCCCGGGTGGTGCAGTGGTTGGGAGTCTGCCTGCCGATGCAGGGGACACGGGTTCGTGCCCCAGTCCGGGAAGATCCCACATGCCACGGAGCAGCTGGGCCCGTGAGCCATGGCCGCTGAGCCTGCGCGTCCAGAGCCTGTGCTCCTCAACAGGAGAAGCCACAACAGTGAGAGGCCCGCGTACCACAAAAAAAAAACAAACAAACAAAAAATAGAATTTAATCATTATAATTTATTAATCTATGAAGGCCACTGGGTGTAAAATGATGTGATTCACTAATAGGAAAATGAATAATTAGCATTTGTTTACCTCATTGAAAAGTTCAAGTGAATTAGGTTTTTCAGAATTTGATTGTACAAAGCAGATGACATCTTGGACTTACAGCAAAAGTCCAGCTGAAAAGACCTATGTGCAAGGAACAGTTATGCTAACATGCTTACCAAGATAGGTGAATATGCACCAGCTATTATTTTTCTGGTGAGAGCATTGCTGAATATAAATGCTCTCGATGTAGAAGAATAAATGAATGGAAGTATTAATAGAATTTTAGAGCTCAAAAATACAAGAGGTAGGGTGGAGAGCATTATTTATCAACCAAACCAGGGCATGTTTCAGTGTGAGAGGAGATGCCATAAGAACTCCAGAACAGGTGCAAACTGGGTCTGTTCTCGGATGTATGGTCATTTACTAAGAGGTCAACCAGTCAACCCTTCTCTTGGTACGTATTAGGAAATGAAGCCACAAGATTTGCAATTTAGTGAAGTCACATTCTATCAGGGACCAAAGTAGGACTACAGCCCAGCTCTTGGTAAAGTGTGTATCTATTTCTCCTACTCATGTGCCTTCCTTTCCAACTACCTCTCTTACATGTTTCTACGATCAACTTGCAAGAGAGGCTAAATCTTGATCTTTGCAAATATAGAAGGAAACAGAGCAGAAGTTAATAACTTATCCTCAGCTTGTTTTTAGAAGTTGGGCTCTTTGCCTTCTACCTGCACATATGCAGAAATACTAGGAATAGAATGAAAGAAAGGACTTCAGAAGTATACTGGTTAGTGATCTCTTCAACTAGCTCAATGTCACTGTTTCAAAGATTGTGTTATTTCACCTACTTTAGTCTTACTGTTTTCTGAAGCTTGCTTTCAGAGTGTGAGTTGCTTTCATTGTCCTTTTCTTCTTTCTTTCCTAATGTCAGCAACCTGGTGACGCTGAATAGATGCTGATGCAGTGCTTTTCAACATGACATGTCTTTTATGTTTATTTTGGTTTGTTTTACTTAACTACTGTTTAAGCACACTTGTGCAGGCGCTACTTAATTCGATACCTCTTTCTTTGTAACCCGTTCTACCACATGAACCCTGGTATGGATCAGGTCTCCTGGGGACTCTGCAGAACACACTGTCTGCATTTAAAGGCCTCCAGTACACCCAGTGCTGAATTTGTAGGGATACCTAAGGGGATCATCAGTTTACAGAGCGAAGCCTGAGGGCTGTATGTTTGAGGACCTTGTTGAGCCGCCAAGCACAGTGAGTTCTGAATCCACACATTAGGATTTTAAAGCCCTTCAGCCTGTGGGCATGATTGTGGGTATCCCTGCACCAGATGCCCAGGACATCTGTAGTTCTTGGCAGGTGGGGAAACATGTGGCAAACATTTGATTTGACTTGTCAGAACTTTATGAAAAAGATCTGACCGTAAAAGAATTCATGTTTTTTCTTAAATCAAATTTGTTCATTAAAATGAACTTTATAAAAATTCTTCAGTTTATAATGATTCTTTCGTGCATTTAAAGTAAGAACAAAGTCATTTTGAATTTGTGACATTAAATTTAAAAAATTCAAATAGTTTTATCCAAAAACTACCACTGAGCACAGAGAACTAAAAAATGAGGTTGTAAGAGCTCCTGTTAATTGAGCCCTCACCACATGGCAAGTATGGTATTATGTGATTTATAGGTCTTAAATAGTTAATCCTTAAGACAACATAGTAAAATACACATTATTATGATCAGACTCTAGATGAATAAGCTGAGGCTCACAAAGTTTGAGTTTATTGCCCAAGACCACACAGCCAGTAGTGGCGGAACCTGGGGTTAATCAGGCTTCTGTTCAAACCAAAGCACATGCCATGTTTCTTCACCTAAACAGTAGCGAAAGTAACGTTGTTCAAGCAGTGCCTACAGAGTTCATATCAGCTATGGTTTGGACTTTCCCTGTAATATCAAAAACTAGCTAGCTTTTACAGTTACTAAGGAAATCACATCATCATTAAAAATCAATCCCCATTCTGTTCCCTTCGAGGAACACACGCACACACACACAAACACACACACACACACATACACACACTGCACGGGGAGAAGCAGCTTGAGCCCATCACAGCAGTTTGAAGCATCTACACTTGTAGATCCTTTCTGTTTGGAGATCAGATTTGAAACCAGGGTTTTCTGTCAGTGGTGTCTTAACATTGTCTTTGGCAAATCTCTTCAAGTTGGCAGCCGTACTGGGCTTTTTATGTTCCTTAGTTTCAGCTGTTCAGGCACTTGGGGCAGAGCCCGTAATAAAGATCAATCATCCCAAATGTAACATACAGATCTGATGACAATGTATATTTGTCTACGGCTACATCCTATAGCAGCAGACAAATATATACATAGACCAGAACTTTAATAGATCATTTTTTAAAAATCTTTGGTCTCTGTGTCTTTTCCACTGAAGAAGAATGAATGTGGATACTTGGGATAGAATATGTAATCTGTATATAATTGGTCCCCGCCTGTCGTAAATATGGCTAATGCTCACCGACTCCCTCCTCTTCCCCACTGGGTGTGCAGGAACCTTACTCCACAGCCCTTGCAGCTGTGTGAGGTCTGTGACTGGTTCATGACAATGAAGTACGAGTAGGAGGGAAATAGGTACCTTTTGGTTTCCCTGCTTATATAGCCTACCCTGACACCCTGTTGCCCTCAGGGTAAGTACCAAAGTCTGAATATGGTTTAAAAGGTTTCCAGTGCCCTGACTGCCTTCACCTCTCCATCCCTTCTCTCACAATTTCATGCCTTGCTCTTTGTCTCAGGCATCCTGAAGCTTCTAGAAAGAGCCAAGCTCTTTCTCCCCACTGTCATTCAAATGACAGTTATTTCCCCCAAGCAGTCCTCTCTGACCTCCAAAGCATGGTTTACTTCCCTACTTAAAACTTGCCAATAGTTTACTATTTTATTTAGAATTTAAGGCAAACTCCTTGTCATGGCCTGTGGTACTATGTGAACTGGCCACAACCTACTCCTCTGACCTCATCTCATATATGCTCAGTACTTTCCAAGCACTCTGGCCTTCCTGCTGTCCTTTGAGTTTGTGTAGTCCAGATGTGTTTGTGTGTCCATTGTGCTGCATGAATATCCCATTGTGACACGACAGTGTGTCCGAGGGCAGTGATAAAGGAGCAAATGCAGTGACATGCCATCTTTACTACCTCTTTTATTTCTTTTGCTATGTCAGTAAACTGCTGCTGGTAATTAGTCTTGTAGCCATAGATTTTTTTTATCTCCTACAGAGAAGTAGGCTAAACCACTGCATAATGGCTTATGGGATAAATTGTGTCATTGTAGTGAGGAAAAATTTCTATTCTCCTGGAGTGGAAACTTGCTCAGTTGGCAGACACCTGATGAGGCAGTAAGTGTACAGAGACAACTAGCTGAAATTGGAGCTACTTACTGACTACAGGCATACCTCGTTTTATTGTGCTTCACATTACTGCACTTCACACACTGCATTTTTTACAAATTGAAGGCTTATGACAGCCCTGAATTGAGCAAATCTATTAGCACCATTTTTCTAACAGCATTTGTTCACTTCATGTCTCAGGGTCACATTTGGTAATTCTTGCAATATTGCAAACTTTTGGTTATTATATTTGTTATGGTGACCTGTGATTAGTGATCTTTCATGTTACTATGAATTGCTGAAGGCTCAGATAATGGTTAGCATTTTTGGAAGTAAAGTTTTTTTAATTAAGGTATGTACTTTCTTTTTAAACATAATGCTATTGCACGCATAATAGACTACAGCATAGTGTAAACAACTTTTTTTTTTTGAAGTATCTTTTTTTTTTTTACGATTTATTATTTATTTATTTATATTTGCCTGCGACACGTGGGATCTTAGTTCCCTGACCAGGGCTCGAACCCGCGTCCCCTGCATCGTAAGGCAGATTCTTTACCACTGGACCACCAGGGAAGTCCCTAAACAACTTTTATATGCAGTAGGAAACCAAAAAATTTGTGTGACTCACTTTATTGTGATATTTGCTTTATTGTGGTGGTCTGGAACTGAACCCACAATACCTCCAAGGTATGTCTATATTTCATTCTTCAAGGCTGTCCGCATTCTTTCAACAACTTAGCTGGCACTAAAAATCTAGTAATAACAAGAAAGTAACTAGAATGGGACCTCTCAATATAGTGTAAGAAAAAATATTAACAGGAATATGACAAATAAAGGACTGAAAATTGGTTCAGATGAGAAATATTTTACCATTAAGCAGACAAAAATTAGGATACAGAGTCTTTATAAAGTTCCATAGTGGCTACCCTGAAATAAATGCTCAAAGTGGAAATAAGACAATAGAACATAATAAAAATATTGTTGGAAGCACTCATTAAAGAACCATGAGAAATAAACAAAACCACATCAGAAGTGAAAAACATAGATGGGTTAGCAAAAAGAAAACTGAAGACTAGATGTTGCTGAATATGGAATTAGGGGTATGAAAAACAGGTCCTAGGAAATTGAACAAATAAATTTTTAAAAACCCCAAAAAACATTGAGTCAAAAAAAAAAAAGGAATACAGAGAGTGTTCCAGAACGTCAAAGGAGATACACACACATTGATATTTCGTAAAGAAAGAATGAAAAAAGTAGAACAAAAATATACAGTTAACCCTTGAACAACACAGGTTTGAAGTGCACCGGTCCATTTATATGCAGATTTCTTTCAATAAGTACTACACAGTCTGCAGTCGGTTGAATCCACAGATGCAAAACTGTTGATATGGAGGGCTGACATAAAGTTATATGCCATTTTCTACTGTGCAGAGGGTCAGCACCCCTTCCCCTCATGTTGTTCAAGAGTCAACTGTATTAAAGTATACTCTAAATATTTCTTCTACTGAAGACAACTGAAAATGTTAGATAAAATATATCTTTTCAAATGCATCACTGAGCTGACAAGAAAACAAATCCATACGGGCCAAAACCTAAGTGAAAGCAGGAATACTGGGAAGCGAAGGTTTGCCCTGAGGATATCTGCTACACCCTAAGTGACCCTAGACTTCTGGTTGTTTGGTTTTTATTATTTTATTTCAACACAATTTAAAACTACAAAAGAGGTGCAAGAATAACACAGAGAACTCCTATTTATCATTCTCTCAGAGACTCCATTCAAGTTTTGCTAATTGTCCCAGTAATGTTTGTTTAATAGCAAAGAATCCAATCCTGGATTATGCATTACACCTGTTGTCATGTCTTTCCCTTTCAACCTGGAACAGTACCTCTGTTTGACTTTCACCACATTGATGATTTGCAGATTCTAGACCAGTCATTGTGTAGAATTCCCCTCAATTTGAGTTAGTCTTGTGTTTCTTTACCATCAGTCCTAGATTATACATTTTTTCCCCCCAAATATCATTGAATCCTATTGGGTGGCACATGATGTCCATTCATCCCTTTATTGATTGTGTTAAATTTGACCGCTTTATTTAGATGTTGCCTGCCAGGTGTCTCCACTGTAAATTTACCCCCAATATTCCTCCCTTTTAAATAATTATTTTGTGAGGAGATACCTAGGGACTATGCAAGATCTTGTTTCTTAACTTTCACCTACTAATTTTAGCATCCGTTAATGTTTCTTGATTGAATTAATTATTACTAGTATGGTTGTCAAATGGTGATTTTTCTAATATAGCATTCCTTCAGTATTTATTGGATGGCTTCTACTTATTTATTAATTTATATTAGTGTGGACTTTGGGTTCCTATATAAAAAGTAGGATATAATCCATTACTATCACTATTTGGTACTTGTTGTTTTTTTGTTTCTTTTTTTTTGAATTTTTGAATTTTATATTATTTATTTTTTTACACAGCAGGTTCTTAATAGTCATCAATTTTATACACATCAGTGTATACATGTCAATTCCAATCGCCCAATTCATCACACACACCCCCATCCCCCCCATGGCTTTCCCCCCTTGGTGTCCGTAGGTTTGTTCTCTACATCTGTGTCTCAACTTCTGCCCTGCAAACGGATTCATCTGTACCATTTTTCTAGGTTTCACATACATGTGTTAATACACGATATTTATTTTTCTCTTTCTGACTTACTTCACTCTGTATGACAGTCTCTAGATCCATCCACATCTCAACAAATGACCCAATTTTGTCCCTTTTATGGCTGAGTAATATTCCACTGCATATATGTACCACGTCTTCTTTATCCATTTGTCTGTCAATGGACATTTAGGTTGCTTCCATGACCTGGCTATTGTAAATAGTGCTGCAGTGAACATTGGGGTGCATGCGTCTTTTTGAATTATGGTTTTCTCTGGGTATATGCCCAGTAGTGGGATTCCTGGATCATATGGTAATTCTATTTTTAGTTTTTAAAATTTTCATTTGTTTTATTTATTTATTTTTGGCTGTGTTGGGTCTTCGTTTCTGTGCGAGGGCTTTCTTCTAGTTGTGGCAAGTGGGGACCACTCTTCATCGCGGTGCGCAGGCCTCTCACTGTCGCGGCCTCTCTTGTTGCAGAGCACAGGCTCCAGACGCGCAGGCTCAGTAGTTGTGGCACACGGGCCTAGTTGCTCCGTGGCATGTGGGATCCTCCCAGATCAGGGCTCGAGCCCGTGTCCCCTGCATTAGCAGGCAGACTCTCAACAACTGCGCCACCAGGGAAGCCCTATTTTTAGTTTTTTAAAGAACCTCCATACTGTTCTCCATAGTGGCTGTATCAATTTACATTCCCACGAACAGTGCAAGAGGGTTCCCTTTTCTCCACACCCTCTCCAGCATTTGTTGTTTGTAGATTTTCTGATAATGCCCATTCTGACTGGTGTGAGGTGATACCTCATTGTAGTTTTGATTTGCATTTCTCTAATAATTAGGGTTGTTGAGCAGCTCTTCATGTGCTTCTTGGCCATCTGTATGTCTTCTTTGGAGAAATGTCTATTTAGGTCTTCTGCCCATTTTTGGATTGTGTTGTTTGTTTCTTTAATATTGAGCTGCATGAGCTGTTTATATATTTTGGAGATTAGTCCTTTGTCCGTTGATTCGTTTGCAAATATTTTCTCCCATTCTGAGGGCTGTCTTTTGGTGTTGTTTATGGTTTCCTTTGCTGTGCAAAACCTTTGAAGTTTCATTCGGTCCCATTTGTTTATATTTGTTTTTATTTCCATTACTCTAGCAGGTGGATCAAAAAAGATCTTGCTGTGGTTTATGTCAAAGAGTGTTCTACCTATGTTTTCTTCTAAGAGTTTTATAGTGTCCGGTCTTACATTTAGGTCTCGAATCCATTTTCAGTTTATTTTTGTGTATGGTGTTAGGGAGTGTTCTAATTTCATTCTTTTACATGTAGCTGTCCAGTTTTCCCAGCACCACTTACTGAAGAGACTGTCTTTTCTCCATTGTATATCTTTGCCTCCTTTGTCATAGATTAGTTGACCATAGGTGCATGGGTTTATCTCTGGGCTTTCTATCTTGTTCCATTGATCTATGTTTCTGTTTTTTTGTGCCAGTACCATATTGTCTTGATTACTGTAGCTTTGTCATATAGTCTAAAGTCAGAGTGTCTGATTCCTCCAGCATTGTTTTTTTCCCTCAAGACTGCTTTGGCTATTCAGGGTCTTTTGTGTCTCCATACAAATTTTAAGATGATTTGTTCTAGTTCCGTAAAAAATGCCATTGGTAATTTGATAGAGATTGCATTGAATCTGTAGATTTCTTTGGGTAGTATAGTCATTTTCACAATATTGATTCTTCCAATCCAAGAACATGGTATATCTCTCCATCTGTTGGTATCATCTTTAACTTCTTTCATCAGTGTCTTATAGTTTTCTGCAGACAGGTCTTTTGTCTCCTTAGGTAGGTTTATTCCTAGATATTTTATTCTTTTTGTTGCAATGGTAACTGGGAGTGTTTCCTTAATTTCTCTTTCAGATTTTTCATCATTAGTGTATAGGAATGCAAGAGATTTCTGTACATTAATTTTGTATCCTGCAACTATACCAAATTCATTCATTAGCTCTAGTAGTTTTCAGGTGGCATTTTTAGGATTCTCTATGTATAGTATCATGTCATCTGCAAAGAGTGACATTTTTACTTCTTCTTTTCCAATTTGTATTCCTTTTATTTCTTTTTCTTCTCTGGTTGCCATGACTAGGACTTCCAAAACTGTTGAATAATAGTGGTGAGAGTGGACACCCTTGTCTCATTCCTGATCTTCAAGGAAATGCTTTCAGTTTTTCACCATTGAGAATGATGTTTGCTGTGGGTTTGTTATATATGGCCTTTATTATGTTGAGGTAGGTTCCCTCTATGCCCACTTTCTGGAGAGTTTTTATCGTAAATGGGTGTTGAATTTTGTCAAAAGCTTTTTCTGCATCTGTTGAGATGATCATATGGTTTTTCTTCTTCAGTTTGTTAATATGGTGTATCACATTGATTGGTTTGCATATATTGAAGAATCCTTGCATCCCTGGGATAAATCCCACTTGATCATGGTGTATGATTCTTTTAATGTGTTGTTGGATTCTGTTTGTTAGTATTTTGTTCAAGATATTTGCATCTATATTCATCAGTGATATTGGTCTGTAATTTTCTTATTTCGTAGTATCTTTGTCTGGTTTTGGTATCAGGGTGATGGTGGCCTCATAGAATGAGTTTGGGAGTGCTCTTTTCTCTGCAATTCTTTGGAAGAGTTTGAGAAGGATGGGTGTTAGCTCTTCTCTAAATGTTTGATAGAATTCACCTGTGTAGCCATCTGGTCCTGGACTTTTGTTTGTTGGAAGATTTTTAATCACAGTTTCAATTTCATTACTTGTGATTGGTCTGTTCATATTTTCTATTTCTTCCTGGTTCAGTATTGGAAGGTTATACCTTTCTAAGAATTTGTCCATTTATTCCAAGTTGTCCTTTTTATTGGCATAGAGTTGCTTGTAGTAGTCTCTTAGGATGCTTTGTATTTCTGTGGTGTCTGTTGTAACTTCTCCTTTTTCATTTCTAATTTTATTGATTTGAGTCCTTTCCCTCTTTTTCCTGAGGAGTTTGGCTAATGGTTTATCAATTTTGTTTATCTTCTCGAAGAACCAGCTTTTAGTTTTATTGGTCTTTGCTATTGTTTTCTTCGTTTCTATTTCATTTATTTCTGCTCTGATCTTTATGATTTCTTTCCTTCTGATTCTGCTAACTTTGCGTTTTGTTTGTTCTTCTTTCTCTAGTTCCTTTAGGTGTAAGGTTAGATTTATTTGAGATTTTTCTTGTTTCTTGAGATAGGATTGTATAGCTATAAACTTCCCTCTTAGAAGTGTTTTTGCCGCATCCCATAGGTTTTGGATCATCGTGTTTTCATTGTCATTTGTCTCTAGGTATTTTTTGATTTCCTCTTTGATTTCTTCAGTGATCTCTTGGTTGTTCAGTAACATATTGTTTAGCCTCCATGTGATTGTGTTTTTTACGTTTTTTTTTCCCCCGTAATTGATTTCTAATCTCATAGCGTTGTGGTCAGAAAAGATGCTTGATATGATTTCAATTTTCTTGAATTTACTGAGGCTTGATTTGTGACCCAAGATGTGATCTATCCTGGAGAATTTTCCGTGTGCACTTGAGAAGAAAGTGTATTTTGGTTGAAGCATTTAATCCATTCACGTTTAAGGTAATTATTGATATGTATGTTCCTATGACCATTTTCTTAATTGTTTTGGGTTTGTTTTTGTAGGTCCTTTTCTTGTGTTTCGCAGTTAGAGAAGTTTCTTTAGCATTTGTTGTAGTGCTGGTTTGGTGGTGCTGAATTCTCTTAGCTTTTGCTTGTCTGTAAAGCTTTTGATTTCTCCATCGAATGTGAATGAGATCCTTGCTGGCTAGAGTAATCTTGGTTGTAGGTTCTTCCCCTTCATCACTTTAAGTATATCATACCACTCCCTTCTGGCTTGTAGAAATCAGCTGTTAACCTTATGGGAGTTCCCTTGTATGTTATTTGTTGTTTTTCCCTTGCTTCTTTCAATAATTTTTCTTTGCCTTTAATTTTTGCCAATTTCATTACTATGTGTCTTGGTGTGTTTCTCCTTGGGTTTATCCTGTATGGGACTCTCTGTGCTTCCAGGACTTGGGTGGCTATTTCCTTTCCCATGTTATGGAAGTTTTCGACTATAACCTTTTCAAATATTTTCTCAGGTCCTTTCTCTCTCTCTTCTCCTTCTGGGACCTCTATAATGCAAATGTTGTTGCGTTTAATGTTGTCCCAGAGGTCTCAGGCTGTCTTCATTTCTTTTCATTCTCTTTTCTTTGCTCTGCAGCAGTGAATTCCACCATTCTGTCTTCCAGGTCACTTATCCGTTCTTCTGCCTCAGTTATTCTGCTATTGATTCCTTCTAGTGTAGTTTTCACTTCAGTTATTGTTCATCTCTGTTTGTTTGTTCTTTAATTCTTCTATGTCTTTGTTAAACATTTCTTGCATCTTCTTGATCTTTGCCTCCATTCTTTTTTCGAGGTCCTGTATCATCTTTACTGTCATTATTCTGAATTCTTTTTCTGGAAGGTTGCCTATCTCCACTTCATTTAGTTGTTTTTCTGGGGTTTTATCTTGTTCCTTCATCTGATACATAGCCCTCTGCCTTTTCATCTTGTCTATCTTTCTGTGAATGTGGTTTTTGATCCAGAGGCTGCAGGATTGTAGTTCTTCTTGCTTCTGCTGTCTGCCCTCTCGTGGATGAGGCTATCTAAGAGGCTTGTGTAAGTTTCCTGATGGGAGGTACTGGTGGTGGGTAGAGCTGACTGTTGCTCTGGTGGGCAGAGCTCGGTAAAACTGTAATCTGCTTGACTGCTGATGGGTGCGGCTGGGTTCCCTCCCTGTTGGTTGTTTGGCCTGAGGCAACCCAACACTGGAGCCTATCTGGGCTCTTTGTTGGAGCTAATGACAGACTCTGGGAGGGCTCACGCCAAGGAGTACTTCCCAGAACTTCTGCTGTCAGTGTCCTTGTCCCCACGGTAAGCCACAGCCACCCCCGCCTCTGCAGGAGACCCTCCAACCCTAGCAGATAGGTCTGGTTCAGTCTCCCCTGGGGTCACTGCTCCTTCCCCTGGGTCCTGATATGCACACCACTTTGTGTGTGGCCTCCAAGAGTGGAGTCTCTGTTTCCCCCAGTCCTGTCGAAGTCCTGCAATCAAATCCCACTGGGCTTCAAAGTCTGATTCTCTAGGAATTCCTCCTCCTGTTGCCGGACCCCCAGGTCGGGAAGTCTGATGTGGGGCTCAGAACCTTCACTCCAGTGGGTGGACTTCTGTGGTATAAGTGTTCTCCAGTGTGTGAGTCACCCACCCAGCAGTTATGGGATTTGATTTTACTGTGATTGCGCCCCTCCTACCTTCTCATTGTGGCTTCTCCTTTGTCTTTGGATGTGGGGTGTCTTCTTTGGTGAGTTCCCGTGTCTTCCTGTCGATGACTGTCCAGCAGCTAGTTGTGATTCTGGTGTTCTCACAAGAGGGAGTGAGAGCACGTCCTTCTACTCCACCATCTTGGTTCCTCCCTCTTTCCACTATATGTTTTGATACATTAATTTTCCCAGATTCAGCCAATGTGAGTGACTTCAGGTTGGCATTTGTGTTGTTTTTCCATGCCTTCATTATTTGCATACTTCATTACTCTTTGGTACAAGAGATTCTAAGGTCATCTTTCTATTCATGTGCTCTAGCCCAGGATTCACCTATTTTTTCCAAACACCCTGATTCCATTTAGTGGAGAACAGTATTCAGAAACCAAGATCTAAGTGGGACTTGTGCATGATGCTAATGAAGTGTCACTCTTCCCAAGCTCTATCAGTGGAAAAGTTAAGAAACATATGTGTATATGCACGTATACATATTCGCAGAAAACATACATTTACATTTAACTCAGTGTACATTTAAAGCCATGAGTTTACATGGTTATCTCAAGTTCCCATCCAACAATACAAGGTTTATTCTAGCTTTTCCCGTTTTTGCTATTTGTACTTTCTCCTCTGATGAGAAAGCTAGTTCCCATGGTCTCCATCTCCCTGTATATATCCAATGTTCTCCTCCTGCTGACTGTTCATCCCCTCCTGCAGGAGAGTGCTTCCCTAAGACACCATCTCATTTAGGACTACCTCATGGCTTTTTGATGATGAAAGAAGGAATTCAATAATTTTTTAAGTTAAAAAGAGGAAAGCAAAGGAAGAAGAGAATTGAAACCCAGTTTTCAAAGTTCATAGGGCTTGATGTATGGGAAATAAAATCTAGGACCTTCTCTATGTAAAGAATATAATAGAAGACTCTGCTAAAACTGGGACCTCAAAGACTCACACTTCAATGCAATGGAAAATGACTAATAGCTCTGCCACACAGAAGAGGACATACCTTTGGCATTGCTTGAAAGGAGAGCCTATCTCCTTGATGATTTGTACAAGTTAATCCTCACACAGGTTTGCTACCTGGATTCGTGTAATCTGTTTGTTTCAAAAAATATGTCAAGCATAAACCACTCTAAATTTAGTGAGTAATCTGTAAGAGAAGAGTATAATTGAATCTTTTGAGACCACATACAAAAAGACATAGAAAATGTTTAAGAAAGGATAAGACACACACATACACGATAGTGAAATACGTCTAACATATACCTATTTAGAATCCTAGAAGAAGAAGTAAGAGAGACTAGAAAAGAAACAATATTTGAGGGATAAATGATAAGAATTTTCCAGAATTTGCGAAAGACTCTTCAATTAAAGAAAGACAAAGATAAGACACAAAATTAACAAGATAAATAAGAAGGAATTCTAATTTGGATGAGTCAGTGAACTGTAGAATACTAAAAGCAAAAGTAAGATGTTGAAAGTAAGCAAAGAAAGAAAAAAATGATTACTAGAAAGAAAGAGCAATTTGATGGCTGACTGACTTTAATAACAGTAACCAGAAAACAAGTAAATACCTTCCAAGTGCTGAAGAAAATAACTGTCAGCCTAAAACTATATATCTGGTGGAAATATCTTTCAAGAATACTGGTAAAATAAAGTCATTTTCAGACAGCAGTAACTGAGAACATTTATCACCATTATATCCACACTAGAAGATATTCTAAAGAATATTCTTTAAGGCAGAAGAAACATCTTACTGTAGGGAGGCCCTCAGAGGTGAAAATAAATGGTGACCAAAGATGTTAATAATTGTGTGAGAAAGCTCTGAACAAATATTTGTTGTGATAAAATATCTGTAAGAGTATAATTCAAGTTTTTTGGACTGCGTAGACAGAGAGAAAAATGTAAAACTGAGAGTTTAAGAGAAAAGGATAGTGAGATATAGTCTTATATCATATAATGTGAGTGAAATATAGCCTAACATATATCATGCAATGTGTAATAGTGGAATTAATAATACAAGATAGAACTAAGACACTGGAAAGCAATAGCATATGAGTTAGCAGGGGATATCAGAATTAATGTGTCCTAAGATTCTTATGTTTGTGGGGGAAGAGAGTAAAGACCTGGTCTGGAATTAGAATTGGTCTGGATTTAGTTATGCATGGAACTTATTAAAAGAATAAGTGTTAGGCTTCCCTGGTGGTGCAGTGGTTGAGTCTGCCTGCCAATGCAGGGGACACAGGTTCGAGCCCTGGTCTGGGAAGATCCCACATGCTGCGGAGCAGCTGGGCCTGTGCGCCACAGCTGCTGAGCCTGCGCTCTGCACCATGCAAGCCGCAACTAATGAGCCCAAGTGCTACAACTACTGAAGCCTGTGTGCCTAGAGCCTGTGCTCTGCAACAAGAGAAGCCACCTCAATGAGAAGCCCGCACACCACAACAAAGAGTAGCGCCCGCTCGCCGCAACTAGAGAAAGCCTGCGCACAGCAACGAAGAGCCAATGCAGCCAAAAATAAAATAAATAAATTTATTAAAAAAACAATAAGCGGGCTTCCCTGGTGGCACAGTGGTTGAGAGTCCGCCTGCCGATGCAGGGGACATGGGTTCGTGCCCCGGTCCGGGAAGATCCCACATGCCGCGGAGCAGCTAGGCCCGTGAGCCATGGCCGCTGAGCCTGCGCGTCTGGAGCCTGTGCTCCGCAACGGGAGAGGCCACAACAGTGAGAGGCCCGTGTACCGCCAAAAAAAAAAAACAAAAAACAATAAGCGTAAAAGCATGTTATATAAATTAATAGAGGGAGTAATGGATTGAGAAAAATTCTTCTTCCAATTGATCAAATAAGTCAAGATAGGAGAAAAAAAGAAGAAATAGACAATCAGTACAATGATAAAGTACAAATAAGATGGTAGAAATATATCAAAATTTATCAGTAATCAAAATAAATATAAATAAAACATACACCCCAGTTACAATACAGTAATTGTAAGACTAGATTTTAAGAATCCAACTTTGTGATATTTATAGGTGAATCGGCTGAAACAAAAAGATACTAAAAATTTGAAAGAAAAAGAAATGGAAAAATATCATTATATACTAACCAGAAGAAAAGGAAATTCCAAAGTGTCTGAATTATGAGCAGGCGAAATAGACTTCAAGGTTTAAAAAAAAAAAGACTGTAAAGATGATTTAAAAAACTTATTTTATATTTTATGGATTCTCTTCATAATGAAATAATGTTTGATTCACTTGGGAGAAATAAGAATTATGAACTGAAAATATGGCTACAAAATATTATAAAACAAAAATTAAAGTAAAAAGAGAACTGGAAAAATCCATCATCATCTAGGGAGGATGTATCATACCTCTTTCAGTACCTGGTAAAAAAACAGTCAAAAAAATCAATTAAGTACATAATAAATTTGAACAGTAATTTAGAAACTCGACCCGATGACAAAAATAGAATGCTGTATTGAATAACTGGAGAGTATGTCTAGTGTCAACCTGGGAGCAAAACACTTAAGTGCTAGCCTGAAAAGATATTCCTATGAGTTACTGATGAGAAAGGGTTAAAAGTTAAAAATTCTTAGAGATCTAAATCCAAAGCCCTAGAGAAAAGCTTATTCCTCAGTCTTTACCTTTATGTTTTTCTGTTTCCCTCCTGAACTTCAAATGTTTACACGTAATGAAGTTGGCTGTATTTGAATTAAAAACCTGCTGAGTGAGTTTCTGTTTTCCTCCATCTGTGTCTAATTGGATTTCCTTCTTTCAAGGGCTGGTCAAATCAAGTAAAGCTTGTCTACAGGCAAAGCAGATTGTAAATTCCCATCCAGATTTGTGATCAGTCAGGCTTTAATAAGAGTGTTTATCATTTTATTTGGGACAGGCCAAATGTTCATGCATAAAGTTGATCTTGAGCATGTTCACAGAATATTTAGTTTCCACTAATATGCTACTAACCCACTACATGTATTTTTCTTTTAACATTTCTTTCCTGTCAGGTCCTCTTTTTATGTTGAGGATTGTGCGAGTGGCCATATGGCCATTCTATATACCTATTTTAGTAAAAAAAATAATAGTTTGTTTATTTTCAGATACATATGGCATTGGCATCTGGTTCATGAAAATGGAGGGGTGTGTGTGTGTGTATGTGTGTATTTATCTCCTCCTATTCAGAGAAACAATGGATGGTCACATAACATATGCAGAAATTTCATCTTTCATATCAAATCTCAAAAAAAACACCCAACTTCTAGTCTGAGGAAACTTCTGTTCTAATCTGAAGAGATACTCTGCCTACCAAAATATAGCGTTACAACTGTAGTTCATGTAATTGGCTGAAAAATAAATCTTAGAAGAGAATGCTGTGTAAGAAAGAAATGTGATATGGCTAAGGGTTAAAAATTCTGATTTCTTTTTTCTGTGGAGCTTCAAAATCCCTTATCTGTTCTTTTCCTGATGAAGTTCTTGTCTTTAAAGTTGATGCTCACAATGCAGCTCCATTTCCTGGTCTCTTTTTTCAATTAGCCTTAGAAAAGATGGTCTATTCTTTTAAATTATTTTTTCAGCTTTACTGAGGTATAATTGACCAATATATATCGTATATATTTAAGGTGTACAACTTGATACTTTGATATACGTATACATTGTGAAATGATTACCACCACCAAGCTAATTAACATACTCATCACCTCACATAATTATTTCCTTCCTCCTTCCCTCCCTCCCTCCCTCCCTCCCTCCCTCCCTTCCTTTGTAATAACTCTCAAGTCTACTCTTTCAGCAAATTTTAAGTATACAATTCAGTATTGTTAACTAAGGTCCCCATGCTGTACATTAGATCTCCAGCACTTATTTATCTTGCATAACTGAAACTTTGTACCCTTTAACCAACATCTTATTTCCCTTTCTGTAGCATGTGTTTGCAGATAACTTAGCACTTCACAGGTGCTCACTGCTTCAGAAAAATCTGTGCAATAGAAAAGTTCAGTGTAAATTTACTTTGTTTGTGTATATGAATCAGTATTAGAAGACTTGATGTTGAAGTCATCCCACAATGACTACTTTAGTAATAACAATAATGCTGGTATACAGAGAAGAGTTTCTAAAACTTGAATGTGTCTGCATACCATCTGAGGATCTTGCTCAGTACAGAACCTGATTCAGTTATATTTCCAGTGGGAAACATATGATTCTGCCCAGGTAATGCTGAGGTTACTTATCCTAGGACCACGCTTTGGGTAGCATGGGAGTAAAGCTTTGTGAGTTTACATGGAATTCTCCCATAGCTGCTTGGAGTAGGTATTAACCCCTTGTACAGATGAGGAAATAGAGGTTAAGAGGATTTATCCGATACTGTCAGGCAGCCATAAGTCCTTTGATTAAGCTTTTTTTCCTCCTGCTATTCTTCAACTGCATTCCTCTTCTAATTATCTTATTTATCTCTTGAATTACTATTTTTGTATATTTAGTTTTCATGTAACAGAAACTCCTGCTCTTCCCTTAAGGATTTTGTATCTTCTTTGTGAGTTCTTTCCAAAATGGTAATGTTTAAGTAAATCATAACACTTGTTAGCACTAGATTTTTAAAATCTTATGGGCTTATAATTTGTCCAGTCCCTTAGATAGGACAGCCCCACTCTCTTCTGTATAGTTGACCACAATACAGCTTCATGTTGACCTGCAGAACACAGCATGTTCTGCAAACATAAGGCCAGGGAGCTGACCTATTTATAGGTCCTTCTGCTAAAGGTGAGTTTGGGATCTCTCACCAATTTTGTAGAAGAAATTCTCCCAGAAGTTAACCTAGGCTGCTATTAAGAAACACTGGTGAGCTTTTAAACACAACTGTCATTGGGTGCCAATCCCAGAGAGTCTGACCAATTATTATGGAGTTGGGCTTGACATTACATGGTTAGAGAACTATTGTTTTTAAAGAACTGATACTTAAGCACCTACCTACCCAGGACAATTAATCACAATTTTGGGTAGAACTCAAACATAGTTGTTTTTTTTTTTAAAGCTCCTAGGTGATTTTAATGTGGAGCATGTTTGAAAATCACTGCCACAACTCATTTTCCTAATGAGTTCATTATCTTTGAGACGTATGGCTTATATTAGTGTTGTGGATTTTTAAAAAGGAGTTATTTTCTTTCTCCCAAGAAGATTAATGAGAATTATCACAAGAGGCTAGGGGGTTAGCTTTGGTTAAAATGGTAACAGTTCTGAAAACTGAAGTAACAGGGAAAGGGCATCAGTAAGATGAGGTCAGTTTCTACATGTTTTAAATCAGTGGTTTGTAAACAAGAATGTGGCAATTGTTTGTCAGATAACTGTCAGTTAATCTCATTTGTACTAATCTTAATGCGTGTTTGCGTTGTGTATCTTTCCCGTTAGAAGTAATAAGAATAATTCAAGGACGTAAAGGTAAAAACATTTTGAGATCTTGTATTAGGTAAGTTGTTAGAATTCTTCAGATGTTAACTTTTATCTTTAACATTTTCCCCTGTGGTGATTTTTTTTCCATAGGCAAGGTCATGCTGATTTGTCATGTAAGCTATTTTAGCCTCGTAGATCTTGGTTTCTTATCAGGTTCAATGCCATATCCCTTAATATAAAAACAGCAATTGCAACAAATTCACTGTTCTTGGATAAAAATGGAGTATGACTAAAATTCATTGCTCTAATTTATCTAGGTTGTGCTACAGGAAAACTACAAGGCTATTTTTTACAGTACAATGAAATATGTTCACATTCCCATATGGAAAGCAAACTCAAATTTAGGAGCCTGTCTACCACTTCCTTCTAGAGAGGCACTGAGATTTAAGTTGGTCTCTTCACAATTTATTTAGAGAGAATCTCAGTTCCTGCCCAAGTTGATGGCGAAATCGAAATGTTGAGGTGAGACCTCAAGTAGTCAACAGCTTAGCTTATAATACTCTAGGTAGTTAAAATCATTACTTTTCATGTTTATTTTCATGCAACATACTCTCATGAAGTTAGCTCATTGATAGTTGATAAGCAGACAGTAAATATCTCTGCCTCATCAATCTCTTGCCCTTTACCAAGACCCTCTGTTTGGAAAAAATCTTAATTTTTGTGTGCTTTCAAAGAATTGAGGTGGGGAGAGGGCAACGCAGTTCTTCACAATGATGATGATGATGTGACAGAAATGCAGATCTCACAGTGACATTGCTTCATAACCAATGGGTGCTGAACTATTAAATGTGATGGACCTTCATGGTGAACCATGAGATGCTAAGGTCCCTGATAAGTTTGTGCCATATTGACAGGTGTTTTTCTTCATTTCTTCAATACTTGCAAACCTCTCTCACTTTCTCTTACAGAACTTCCCTCCTTCTATTCAACAGTTAAACTAAACGGAATTTCTTTCAGTTCTTGCAATGACGTTACATCTCTTCTAGCCTCTAAAATTTTGCTCCTTTTGACCGGATCAGCGATTCTCAAACTGTTTGTTCTCAGGATCCCTTAACACACTTAAAGATGATTGAGAACCCCAAAGAGCTTTTGTTGACATAGGTTGAATGATCATATCTACCACATTAGAAATTGAAGCTGAGAAAAATTAGTTATTAACTTTTCTGATATAATGACAAACCCATTATATCATTACAAATAACATTTTTTTATAAAAAGAAAACTATCTTTCAAAAGAAAAAATAAGTGAAAGGAGTGGCATTGTTTTATGTTTTTTCAAGTCTCTAATAGAATACAGGTAGATTCTTATGTTCTGCAATCAGTCTTTTGTAATATATTGTTCTGACTGAAGCATATGAGCAAAATCCAGCCTCAGACAGATTTGTAGTTGGAAAGGGAGATGTATTTTAGTAGCCTTTTCAGATGATTGTGAATATCCTTCTTTGCTACTATACCAAACTTCAGCAACAGCTTTTTTCAGCTTATTTGTGCTGTAGTTGCAAGACTAGTTCACAATAGAAATTTTTAAGACGCCCAATCATAGATTTACTCCCACTTCTTGGAGAGAACAAAGAAATCTCTGCTTCTATGAACCTTCTCTCAAATCACCTAACACAAGCCAACATCCTGTTACGGATGATTTCTTAAACCCTCTTATGGAACTCTCCCCATGGTTCTCTGTGGTATGTATTTTCCCTTGTTGCAATAAGTCAATCAATAATGCCAGCTTTGTCTGACTACAGGGATATTCCTAGTGGTGGTCTTGGACTGGAAAGAATCAACAATTTCTTTTATGGCCCCTTGTGAGTGGGGATTTGTAGAGTATATTTCTACAGGCAGATAAAACAACTTATTAACCAAGAGATTGCTATAAAGATAGAGCAGCAACAGCCCTACTTTAAGATTTGGTGTTATTCTGACAATACAACTGCTTTAAGTCTTTTGGCTTTCTCTTTAGAAGACCCTGAAACCCAGTAGTAAATGCTGAAAGTGTTGTTGAATTGTAACATTTGTATCTGGGCTTTGTGAATCTGAATCCCAGAGTCAGGCTCCCTGGGTTCAAATCTCAGCTCCCCTACTTACTAACTGTATGATCAGATGCAGTTTATTTATGCTGTCTGTATTTCACCTTCCTCATCTGTAAAATGGGGGTCATAGTACTGCCCACTACATAAGATTGTTATGTGGATTAAAAGCATTAATATTTGTGTTCACTCTGCATAGCATCATCGGGTACATTATGCATATGTGTTTGTTTGGAAAAAAAAGTTTCTTAACAACAACCTGGACCCTGACTATCCCCTTAGACCTTAGCTTAACTGCACAGGTTTAATTAGAGACAATTTTCTTGTGTGGTTTTCACGATGAAATAGTGATGTGATTGGTAGAAAGATAACTACTTAAACAATTGAAGGTTGTGAAGTTTTTTTAAAGACCACTGAAGAAAGTTAAAGGTATGATTACATGAAGTAGGAGATAATAAAGCATGCCTCCACAGAGTTCTAATAGCACGGCATGTTTAATCCATGCGAAAATCTGAACTTTTATACTACAATTAGCTAAGCTCTTCTATATTAATAGTATCCTAAACTTTACTTGGATTGAGATGGGAGGATATATATGTAATATGAATTAGGATTTATAATTGAAATTAATTATAATTTAAATGTACTATTTTTTTATTAGTATATTGTTAAACAATTACAGAAAATACTGTATTTACAGTAAAAATTACAGGAGTCCACAGAAATGATTTTACATGAACTTTTGTGGTAAAGCCCATCTTTACAGCTATGTCAATGGAAAGTTTTAATACATGAGGAAACATTTGTGTACATAAAGGACTCTTTACGTTTATTAGGATTTTAACTAATACTGAAATTATTGAAAATATAAAATTGAAACCTGGCTTTTCTTAAGCCCTATGGACAACTTACAAATTTTCTTTTACTTAAATCTATGTGATGGCAGCAGTCACACATTTACTTGTTTGATTTACATTCATTAACTCATAAATTTAACAGATTAAATTCCTCTGTATAAATAATCTTATCTACAATGTTATTTTAAATATTTAAAAAAATTAGTGTACCTAATTTTCTGAACACTATAAAGATTCAGACTTACACGTCTAGCAAGCAGAATATTCCTAAATCTTTCATTACTACTTCTAAACAAATATTATGTAAACTTATAAAGTTAATAAATCATATAACATTTAATATTAAAAATACTGTGTACAAATCGATCAATCTGTCTTTTATACCTTTCAAAGTAAAATCACATCTCTAATATCAATTTAAAAATTTCAAGTAAGGCAACATGCCTAATAAATCAATAAAGAGTCCACATCACATAGTAGATAATACATAGTATGAACTCTGGAACTTGACTATCTTAGGTTCAAATCCCAGCTTTACCACTTACTACCTGGATAACTTTGAGCAAATTAATCCTCTGTGCCTCATTTTCTTTATCTATAAAATGCACTGATTAACAGTACCTCTCGTAGGCTGGCTGTGTGTTTTAAATAGGTTAATATTTCTAAAATACTCAAAAGAGTACCTGTTACATAAAATACACTGTTTATCAAAATAAATACATACATAAATTTCTCTAAAATATCAAATTAAGCATTTAAAAACCTAAAAAAAATTGATGATTGCAGAACTTATTTATAAATGTTATACCAAATTAATTATATGGATTTGATTTACTTATTATTTCTGTCTTTGCTTTCACAACTTCTTGTAGTTTCAAACTCACCTAACTACATAGGGGAAAAATGTAATGTCTTATACAAGTGGACATTACTTGCTCAACATTGGTGATTGTGATGCAATCATAGATTTGAGTTATTGGCCAAAGACTTGAGGAACAGGGCCTAGGATCTGTTCTGGGTTTGTGCCTTCCAGAAGGATTTTTTTCTAAAATATTTAATGTCAGTAAGCTGATCTTACTCTTAATGGTGGGGCTCTGCTTGCTTTGTCAAAAGAGAACTGAACGTTCATAATTACAGCTATGGTTTAATTTAACAATCTGGTAACTTTAGCTCTAACCCATTTTCAACTTCAATCCTATTTCTAATCTTGTTTCCAAAATTTAATTGGCTGAATGGGAAGGATGGGATTTTTCAGCCCCTACATAGACTTTAATTTATTCACTATTTGGATTACACAAATCTCTTCATTGTCTGATAAAATTTTTCTTTCTTTTCATTTTTTTCTTTTTATACCATGTAAAATTCTATGATCATTTTATTGACAGCTTCCTCAATTACTCTGCTCCCCCTTTTTATTTATTCCTAGCCAAAACACAAAGGAAACAAATTACACTGTTACACTGACTGACACTGACAATCGAATTACTGGCCCTCTCTTGGCAAAACTTTATAACCCTGCTTCTGGCCCCCTTTAGCTGGAATACCTTAGGCCTTGTGCCTCCTTCTCTTGAAATATTTTATCAAAATCTGAAAGAAGTAGCTAAAACACTCCACCATCCTGACATTTCCTATCCAGCAGCCTGGAATTCTTATCTTTAGTCATATTATCTGGGTCTCAAAATACAACAGATGGTTGCTTAATCAAACAACTTTTCTGTTTAGCGTAGCAAGAATTGAAACTTTCCCAGCCTTTAATGTAAGAAAACCTCACTGTTTGTCATTCAATCTCCATGCAGTTATTTTCACATTTTAGTGTTTGGAACTTCCGAGGACTAACCTCTTTATTAGTTAGGACTCTTGCTTGCAAGCAACAGAGGATTACTCTGGTTAGGAAACTAGGGTTATTTAAGAAATACTGTGATAACCCATAGAATCAAAGGAAGAGTAAACAGTTTAGCCTTGGGGAAGTAAGAGGAACAGGTGGACTTCGGATCTTCTCTCTAGTGTTCTGACATTTTGATGACATAGCTTGAAAATTTTTTCATTAATTACCTAAGTCCAACTCTACTCGTAAAATACCATTTAGACTCTAAGAAGTTTTATCGAAATTCAGTGGTCTTAAACCCCCTTCATTTTACAGATGAGAAAACTGATCTAGACAAGTTAAATAATTGGATTATTGTAAATATATTAAAGTTCCTTTGACACCTAACTAAATAAATCCCTCTGAGTGGTCCGTAGAGTAAATTAACTTCTAAAGCATTCCTAAGAGTAAATATGATTAAAGTGACATTTTACCAAGATGCACTGTGTAACTTCCTTTGTTGTGTCACTGAATGTGGCACCATGATCTTTATATTTATTCAGTCTTTATACTTTTCTCAGCCCTTCTCCTCTATCTACAACAATACCAAGATTATGTATCAGTTGTTGCCCAAAGTCCATCAGTAACACTGAGAGCATATTTGAGAAAGACTGCCTAGATGTAATACTTTTGGGAAAATCATATTTTTCTATATTATCTCAATACTTTTTATCTAGTGGTTTGTTAAGATTAGCTTACTCCGAAAAAATTTTTTTTCTTTGGAGTTTCATTCATTTGTTTAACAAAGATTTATTGACCATGTACTGTGTGTAAGGCATATAAAAGTTTGGGATGCATTAGTGAACAAAACAAGAAACAAAAATAAAGTATCTTAAACTTACATTCTCATTGGAGAATAAATGATAAACATATGATATAAGTAAATTATATACTATATTAGCTGATATTAAGCATTATAGGAAATAGAGTAGTTTAAGGGATCAGAACTTGGAAAGAAGGGTTGAAATTTTAAATGGAGTGGTTAGGAAAGTCCTTGCTGAGAAAATGACATTTGAACAAAGACTCAAAAGAGATGAGAAACTCCTTCATGTGGGTATTTGGGGGAAGAACTTTAGACTATACTACTTTGATTTACTTTGGATTTTTAAATTAACTGAATTGAGGTATAATTTATACACAGTAAAATGTACCCACCTTAATTTCAGAGTTTGATGAGTTTAGACAAACGTATATTCCATGTTACCACCATCACAACCAAAACACAGGACATTTTCATCACCTCCAAAACTTTCTTTACATTCTATCCCAAGCTCCACTTATTACCACTAGTCTCAGCTAACTGCTGATCTTCTTTCTATATCTATAATTTAGAATTATCTTCCTAGAGTTTCATAAAAATGAAATTATACAATATGTCTTTCTTTGTGCCTGCCATCTTTTGCTCGGCATAAACTTTTTCTGACTCATCTTTGTAGTTGTACATCTCAGCAGTTCATTCCTTTTCATCACTGTGTATTGCTTCATTGTATGAATATGCTATAGTTTGCATCTTTGTTTACTTGTTGACATTTGTGTTGTTTCCATTTTTTCACTATTGCATATAAAGCTGCTATGGGCATTTAAGACAAGACTTCATGTGGACATATATTTTCATTTCTTTTATTGATACCTTGGAGGAGATATCTTGTTGGGTCACACATAAGTTGTATATTTATAAGAAGCTGTCAAACTCTTTTCGAAGTGCTGGCACCAGTTTTATTCCTGCCATTAATGTATGAGATTTCCAATAGCTCTATATCCTTGCTAATGTTAAGCAATGTCAACCTTTTAAAATTTAACCATTCAAGTGGGTGTGTAGTGGTATCTCATTGTGTTTTTTTGTGTGTGTGTTGGGGGGTTATTTATTTATTTTTGGTTGCGTTGGGTCTTGGTTGCTGCATGCGGGCTTTCTCTAGTTGCGGTGGCTTCTCGTTGTGGAGCACGGGCTCTAGGCGTGTGGGCTTCAGTAGTTGCAACATGCAGGCTCAGTAGTCGCAGCACACGGGCCCTAGAGTGTGCAGGCTTCAGTAGTTGCAGTGCGTGGGCTCAGTTGTTGTGGCTTGTGGGCTCTAGAGCACAGGCTCAAAAGTTGTGGCATATGGGCTTAGTTGCTCCGCAGCATGTGGGATCTTCCCGGACCAGGGATCGCACCCATGTCCCCTGCATTGGCAGGCAGATTCTTAACCACTGCGCCACGAGGGAAGTCCCTCACTGTGGTTTTAGTTTGCATTTTCTCAATGGCTGATGATGTTGCTCACTTGTGAATCTTCTCTTGTGAAAAGTTTGTTCAAATATTTAACCTATTTAAAAAATCCAATTATCTCTCTTGATATTATTGATTCATAGGAAGTCTTTACATATTCTGGATACAAATCCTTTGACATTTATATGTATTGTGTCTATTTTCTCCTGGTCTGTGGCTTGACTTTTCATTTTCTTAACAGTTAATATAGTGTAGATGACTGAGTTTTCCAAATTTCAGGAGCACATGAAATAATATGGATAAAGCAGGAAATGCTAAATGCAGATGTGAAATAAATGAATTTTTTATGCCAATGACACCTTTGTCCAGTCCAAGGCCATTTCTTACATTAAAGAAAATCTTTTTTCTTTTTTTCACCATCTAACACTTGATTATATTTTTTCATGTTATTTTGCCTTGGTTTTTTCATGTAAGTCTTATTTTCTTAGCTAGATAGTGTTTCTCTTTCCATAGCTGAACTCTAAGTCTTTTTTCCTTCACTAGACTCTAAGTATTGTTTTTCCTTCTGTGTCTACAACAACAGTTTTGGGCTCACTAGGTACTGAAGAATATATCTATTCATTTGATTATATTTGAATTCCAAAGTCTAAGTTTTGTAACTATTTGGTGGGTTTGTAATTATTTTTGTGGTTTTCCATATTTTTATTAGGGTTCTCCAGAGAAACAGAACCAACAAGATATATATATATATATACACACACACACACACACACATATATAATTAAGAATTGACCTTTATAAAGTGTATATATATATATATATATATATATATAAAGTAAGGAATGGGCTCCTGTCGTTAGGAAGGCTGAGAAATACTAAGGTATGCAGTCGGCAAGCTGGAGACCTGGGAGAGCCAATTGTCTAGTTCCAGTTTGTGTGTAAAGGCCTGAGAACCAGGAGAGCTGATGGTATAAGTGCTGGTCTAAAAGCTGGCAGGCTTGAGAACAAAGAAGAGTTGATGCTTCAGTTTGAGTTTGAAAGCAGGAAAATATAGAAGTTCCAGCTCTAAGGCAATCAGGCAGAGGAGTTCCCTTTTAACTCTAGGGAGGGTCAGCATTTTTGGTCTATTCAAGCCTTCAACTGAAGTTCAACTGATTGGATGAGGACCACATCAGAGAGTTCAATCTTCTTTACTCAGTCTACCAATTCAAGTGTTAATATCATCCAAAACACCCTCACAGACACGCCCAAAATAATGTTTGAGCAAATAGCTGGGTACTCTGTGGCCCATTCAAATTGACACATAAAACTAGCCACCACATTGTAGAAGGGAAACTATCTACAACGTAACCAAGTTCTTCTCAATTTACATGGGGACCTGGCAAATCTGAGTAGGCAAATTTCAAATAAGAAGAGATGTAGCTATACAAACATTTATACTTGGTACCTACCTATAGAGATATATAGATATCTTTTTTAAAAAAATATCTATTTACTTATTTATTTATTGGATGGGCCGGGTCTTAGTTGCGGCATGAGGGATCTTTAGTTGCGGCATGTAGGCTCTTTTAGTTGTGGCATGTGGACTTTTAGTTGTGGCATGCGGGATCCAGTTCCCTCACCAGGGATGGAACCTGGGCCCCCTGCATTGGGAGTGTGGAATCTTAACCACTGGACCACAGGGGAAGTCCCAACATATAGATATCTTGAACAACACAGGTTTGAATTGCATGGGTCCACTTATACATGGATTTGTTTCAGTAAATATATTGGAAAAAATTTTGGAGATCTGGACAATTTGAGAAAACTTGCAGCTAACTGTGTAGCTTAAAAATAGCAAAAAAATTAAGAAAAAGGTATGTCATGAATGTATAAAATGTATGCAAATACTAGCCTATTCTTACACAGGCATAAGGTGAGTGATATTTAATATAAAATTAATAATGTGCTGGTTTTCTTACTGTTTTATAACTTGGCTTTCAAAGAATTACGTTACTGTAGAGTATGCCTCTCTCTAGTAATTGGAGAAAATGTGTATTGAGCTATCATCACAGGTAAATTTTTTTTAATATAACAATTTTTCCGCTACCGTATTATGAATGTGACTGTAATAGTGTGTATGCCATAAAAATTTTATAGCCATTTTTTCATTAGCATATAGGCTAGGCTACTGTGAAGCAGTCATATTACTCCTGCTTCCTCATCAATGCATGAACTGTTTTACCTGTAAATAAATATGAATTTCTTTTTTTAGTGTTTCTTTTTTGCGGTATGCAGGCCTCTCACTGTTGTGGTCTCTCCCGTTGCGGAGCACAGGCTCTGGACACGCAGGCTCAGTAGCCATGGCTCACGGGCCCAGCCGCTCCACAGCATGTGGGATCCTCCCGGACCGGGGCACAAACCCGTGTCCCCTGCATCGGCAGGCGGACTCTCAACCACTGCACCACCAGGGAAGCCCATAAATATGAATTTCTTTGTCATGTTATCTTTTTATTTTTTAATGTCTAGTGTTAGTAATACATATAACATCTACAGTGTTTTGTGTCATATAAGATAATATTGATGTAGGTACTAACAGATAATTCATGTTGTAAACAGACATAAAGTTATGGTATCAATGAATGCAGTACAGTACTATAAATTTCTCTTCCTTACAATTTTCTTAAAAACATTTTGTTTTCTTTAGCTTACTTTATTGTAAGAATACAGTATATGGTACATATAACATACAAAATGTGTGTTAATCAACTATTTATGTTATTGGTAGGGCTTCTGGTCAACAGCAGCCTATTAGTAATAGCTATACTTGGATTTTCCACTGTGCTTGGGGTTGATGCCCTTAACCCCCATGTTGTTCAAGGATCAACTGTATCTTGAATTACTAGGTACTTGATGTGAATAAGTACCTACTTTTATTATAAACAATTGTTCATTGATGCTGTTACTACATTTTTATTAAATGTGTTTTAGAACTGCATTGTTTAATGTTCCTAAATAGCTTGAAATATTCAGATGCTAATTTTTAACCCCTGAAATTGGAGGAAGGTATATTCCCCATGCAGTCACTGGGTTCTTAACATTGCCTAGGTTTTACAGGATGTAAAAGAGAAGATATTTGGAGAAAAAAGGAAATCAGATATTTCTAGTTTCCATGAGGTGCCATGCTGTGGTCAGACCAAGTCACTAATGAAAGCTTCAGCTGTGGATATATAAAAATGCTATCTTCTTTGTGAACAACTAGAGACTAGACATGAATCTGAGGTTGTATCAGAAGCACTCCTTGCTTTGGTTTTCCAGGGACTTAAAATGACAAGCTAAGGCCAGCTCAGTGGTGGGCAAGATGCCCAAGTAAGACATTCCTCTCTAAACCCGCCATACTCGTCAGAGACATTGGCCCATGTTAACATAATAGGAAGCAGGGTTGTCTAATGGGATGGAAGCAAATGGAAGGAACACAAGCTAGTAAATTTGTAGATGGCATTTGTCAATAACATTGCCTACATTTTGTTGATAGAATAGTATGTCTTTTGGAATAGCTTCAGATGGCCAAACAAGGAATGGTTGGGTATAAATGAGGATGGGAAGTCCAGACAGGATATGGTTTCATCCTATTAAATTTCCAGGTTTTTGGCACTGACTCCACTGCTGTGGGGAGGAGTCTACATAGCCCATCACATCACAGCTTTCTTCTAACTTGACAGAGCTTCTATTGTACCAGGCAGATAAAACCCAAGAGAGATTCATTTGGATTTAGGCTTTGGGTGGGAACTAGGTTAAACTTTGTTCCCAGCTCATGTTCTACATATCACATTCTTATGCCAAATAAAAAAACACCCATCCCTTCAAGGTTGACATACAACTGGGTTTTACTTCACATAGTGAGATTGAATTTTTGAACAAGGAGCATGTCCCTAGGGGCCACTTATGGGTGAACTTTCACTCACTTCAAACTGTAGGGGAAATCTCAGCAGCGTATGAATATTCAGTGAGACCATCAGTACTTCTGTTAGAATACAGATTCTGTTTGATTTTTGTAGGATAGGTACTTATTCATTAGGATTTTTCTCCTTGGAGATTATAAAATTAAATGTTTTTCTTCCTTTAATAAAATACTTTCAAAAGAGGAATTTTACTCCTTAAGCCAGGTGGATTCCAGTGATATTTACCTAACCTTCACTGACATCAGATGTTCACATAATTCAATTTACTTACAGCTCTAGCTATTTTCTAAAAGAAAAAAATTTTTCTGAGATTTTCATGATACGGAATCTCCCCACTTAGCATATAATATTTTACCTAATTTTAGATTTGGTTATAAAATTTTGTCTTTATTTTCTTCTTATTCATATTTACCACCACTTTATTACTTTGTGAATTGTTTTTGTGGGTAATAGATTTGAAACTTGGGATGTTCTTTTGTTTTTGAAGAGTTTCATATCACAAAGAGTTCCATACCACTAGGGTAGAAATTAATTCATTTTTGTGGCCTCAGCCAAAATAATTTTCAAAACAATGTTATGTTCAACTTTCACTTGATAATATTTTAGTTTTGACCATCTGTCAATATCCATTGTGCTTTCATTCTCATATTCACACATTCTTACTGTCGTGAAACATGTTGTAGTATGAAAAATATAGTAGATTATTTTTTTTCATTTAAGGTGCACAACTAGGGACTTCCCTGGTGGTGCAGTGGTTAAGAGTCTGCCTGCCAATGCAGGCGACATAGGTTTGAGCCCTGGTCCAGGAAGATCCCACATGCCACGGAGCAACTAAGCCCGAGCGCCACAACTACTGAAGCCCTTGTGCCTAGAGCCCATGCTCTGCAACAAAAGAAGCCACCGCAGTGAGAAGCCCGCACACTGCAACGAAGAGTAGCCCCCCGCTCGCCACAACTAGAGAAAGCCCGCACGCAGCAACAAAGACCCAACACAGCCAAAAATAAATAAATTTATTTAAAAAAATAAATAAAGTGCACAACTAAGACTGACTACTGGTATTACTTTAGGAATTTTCACAGCATGTTTTCTTTCTGGGAATTATTAAGTTAGTTTTGGGATCTGGACAAGTTACAAAGAATTCTGAGAATCTTGAGTTCTAAAAGTAGCTATATCAGTTCAGAGGTCAGGTAGTTTGCCAGTGAAAGGGCAGTGCTGGGGCAAGTGACCCTTCATCATGCTGTCATAGAACTGCTTCTTTCTCCTACAATCTGCAGTGTAGAGAATGGCTTCTTTCCAACCACCTAGCCCCATTCTGCCTCCTCAGTTAACATCTGATGTGGGGGCCTGTAGCCCCTGTTTGGGGCAAGGACTTACTGAAGATTGATGAGCTTGGTTGCGGCTTATCTCTCTTGGCTGCTGACAAGACTAGCTACGTTTGTTTGGAAGTTGATTTCAGTTTCTTTTGGTTTTGTTTTTTTTAACAGATGAAAATGCTTCATCAAAGGCCCAGATCCTTGTCCTCAGCCATTCTTGAGTTGAGTTTATGGTAATCATATCATTCAAACTGGGACAGTTTTGGGAGTGAAAGTCGTATCATGAATAATTACGCTGGGGGACAGGTGTAAAATAAGACTGTCCCAGACAAACTAGGATGAAAGTTCACTGTATCTATAACAGTATAGAGGTGGTTTCACAGTGTATCTATAGTGAGAGTGACTGACAAGAGGAGAAATGTACTGTCATAAGGTGAACTAGGTGATTGATTGATGCCATGTACATGCAATGACCTTATAAATCACAGGCCACCAGGACCGACACAGAAGGGAAGCACTAGATCATTGCTTATCACTCATTGCTTGGTTTCAGTAAACCACGACTTGCTCAACTTTGTGTAACAGACATTTTTTGAAATATGATGAAAGTTAACAAAATGCTCTTCAAAAGAATACACATAGATGGCAAATTTTGCCTGCAAGTCCAGGGAAGTCTCACTTTCCTTGAAGCCACCTATGAAAATATGGACCCTAGAGTTATCAGCCCTATAAGACATAAACTACACAATAGATTTTTATTACTTTTTTCAAAGGTGTTACAATAAATTTAGGAATATATAACTTGTGGAAGCAATTGAAATATACATGATCAAAACCCATTGTGTATCAGGTAATATACAAAATGTATATGAATCTAATTCATGAGTGGTTACCTTAAGTTCACTTTTGTGAATGTGCATCACATTCACATCACATGTGAATGACTTTTGGACCAACTGGGGGATGATAAAGAAATTCATACATCAGAATTCAGCATACCCTGAATCCAAGAAGATTACTCCACTAGAGGTGTCAGTTTATGGCAGTAATCACAACTTGGTAATATTCTATGGCTCTAGTTGATGCACAATCTTATAAGGAATATAGACCAATCTTTTAAAAAGCTAGCATTTACTGAGTACTTACTGTGGGCCAGGTGTGCATCCAAGGACTTTACATGCATATCTCAATTTTCCTACATATAACCCTTGAAGTATTTAATTTTAAATTGTATTCCCATTTTATAAATGAGGAAATTGAAACTTGGGGATGTGAAGTAATTCCCTCACACATTATCATTTCATCCCAGGTTGTCTGACTATAAAACAGGCTCTCACCGTTTACAAAATGTAGGCTATGATCTATGAGTACCATGTTTTCTTCTGCTAATGTTGTAGGATTGCAATCCCATGTACAGGCAAGAGAAAATATGACAACATAGGGTAAGGAGGAAAAGAAGTTGTCCATAGTAGGATGCAGTTTGCCTCACATGTCATTTTAGAGCTGCCTTGGGAGAAGAGAGGTGAGATTTTTTTTTTAATGTTTTAGGTTAGTTGTGATAAAGAGAAAATGAAGATGAAGTTTTGATAGAAATATAGGTAAGAAAATGGTCCCCTGGATGGGCTTCAGAGACATGGATCCCACTTAGCTTTTATCTCAATCACTTCTTGTGCTTTTTCTCATTCTTTTTTCTCCCTTTTTATAGTGACATATTCAAAGACTTTGTATCCCACCAGGAACTTCTGGTATATTTAAAGAAATTGTAAATTGTTTGGGGCAACTCCAAATCCTCTAATGACCTATTTAAGAAAAAATGGAATCACCTAAATACAAGGAATCAGAAAAATTGAAAAATTATAGTATAAGCATACAATGGAAATCTATGCAGCTTTAAAGATAAATAACTAGAACTACAGTTATTAATATGAATAACTCTTACAAACAAAAATAAAGCAAGAAGAATATATTCAGTATAATATAACTCCTATTGTGTATCATTAGGGATACAGACATATGTGGCAAAAGGAAAAAGAAATGTAATACAAAACACCTAATCAAAGTTCGTGGTTATCTTTGGAGCAAGGAATTGAGAGAAATGACTGTGAAGTGGTATACAGGGGGCTTCAGTCCTGCTGTCCTCAGCTAAAGTATCTGTGGGAAAGTCCCAGAGAGAGGAGTCATCTGAGAACTATCAGTTGCCAATACGCCCAGCAGCTGGGAGAATGGCTGTTTCTATCCTACAGTGGGGATCTGAGTGGGCACCACAGCTTCCACTAAATCATTAGAAATCAAACTTGCCTGCACATTAGAATAACTTGGGGAGATTTGCAAACTTCCAAATCCCCTTGTGCATGCTGGACCAATTAAATCATAATTTCAGGGAGTGGTGCCCAGGTGTCAGTACTCTTTAAAGCTCCCCAAGTGGTTCCAGTATGCAGCCCCAGTCAAGTTGAAGAAACACTGCATTTCAGTACAAACTTCCACTTATATAGGTATTTAAAAATGTCTTATGGTATGATTCTTTTGAGTGTTACTGTCCAATTTTCCCAACACCATTTATTGAAGAAGCATTCTTTCCTCATTGTATATTCATGCCTACTTTGCTATAGAGTAATTACCCATATAAGGCTGATTTCATTTCTGGGGCTCTCTATTCTGTTTCATTGATCTATGTGTCTATTTTTGTGCCCATACCATACCATTTTGATCACTGTAGCTTTGCAGTATAGTTTGACATCAAGGAGCATGATACCTCCAGCTTTGTTCTTTTTTGTCAAGATTGTTTGGCTATTCAGGGCCTTTTGTGTATCCATAAAAAATTTGAGAATTATTTGTTCTAGGTCTGTGAAAAATGTCATTGGTATTTTGATAGGGATTGCATTGTATCTGTAGATTTCCTTGGGTAGTATGGTCACTTTAACAATGTTAATTTTTCCAATCCGCAAACACAATATATCTTTCCATCTGTTTATGTCCTCTTCAATTTCTTTTTTTTTTTTTTTTTTGCGGTACGCGAGCCTCTCACTGTTGTGGCCTCTCCCATTGTGGAGCACAGGCTCCAGACATGCAGGCTCAGCGGCCATAGCTCATGGGCCTAGCCACTCCGCGGCATGTGGGATCTTCCCGGACTGGGGCACGAACCCATGTCCCCTGCGTCGGCAGGCGGACTCTCAACCACTGCGCCACCAGGGAAGCCCTGATCTATGTATCTGTAACTCTTTCTGTTTTGTTATGTTTGTTCATTTGTTTTGCTTTTTAGATTGCACATATAAGTAAAATCAGGCAATATTTGTCTTTGTCTGGCTCATTTCAGTTAGCATAACACCCTTTTGGTCCATTCATGAGGTCACAAATGACAAGATTTCATTATTTTTTAATGGCTGAGAAATATTCCTTTGTATATATATCCACATCTTCTTTATCCCTTCATCCATCAGTGGACATCTAGGTTATTTCCATACCTTGGCTATTGTAAATAATGCTGCAATGAATCCAAAAAAAGAGAGGATATTTGTATATATTTAGCTGATTCACTTCGTTGTACAGCAGAAACTAACAACATTGTAAAGCAGCTATACCCCAATTAAAAAAGAAAAAAAAAGAAGAAAACCAACATATAGCAGGCTGTTATGGCAACTGGAGTACTGGAGTTTATAACATCACTCTAATTAATTAATGTTATCCAAACGTTATTAATCTTTCAACATCACTCACATTCTCTGAAGGAACAGCAGCTCTGGCTCTCCCAGGACTTTTCAATAGTGTAATCTCTTCCAGCTTTCTTCACATTTTTTTTTTTCAAATAGATCTTAACCTGACTTTGCTTTAGTGAAATTAGTTATTGTTTCTACTCCTTTACTCATTCTATTTTTGGCTACTATTTTATTTTATTTATTTTTTGGTTGCGTTGGGTCTTCGTTGCCACATGCGGGCTTTCTCTAGTTGTGGCGAGTGGGGCCTACTCTTCGTTGCGGTGCACGGGTTTCTCATTGTGGTGGCTTCTCTTGTTATGGAGCACAGGCTGTAGGTGCACAGGCTTCAGTAGTTGAAACATGTGGGCCCTAGAGCATGCAGGCTTCAGTAGTTGCAGCACATGGGCTCAGCAGTTGTGGCACGTGGGCTCAGTAGTTGTGGTGTGCAGGCTCAGTAGTTGTGGCTCATGGGCTTAGTGGCTCCGCGGCATGTGGGATCTTCCCGGACCCGTGATCAAACCCTTGTCTCCTGCATTGGCAGGCCGATTCTTAACCACTGAGCCACCAGGGAAGTTCTGGCTTCTATTTTTTGATAAAGCTCGAAATAAAATGGAAAAAAATAATTACAGCTAAAAAATAGAATAAAGCCTAAAGATTTTTTTAAAAAGGCTTATATATTTAAATGTGGAGAACCTGAGAAAAATATTAAAATATTTTCCATACCAAAAACAAATAATGCTGCAATGAACATAGGACTGCATATATCTTTTCAAACTAGTGGGGTTTTTTCCTTCAGATAAATACCTAGGAGTGGAATTGTTGGATCATAGGGTAGTTCTATTTTTAATTTTTTGAGGAAATTTCATACTGTTTTCCATAGTGGCTGTACCAATTTACATGCCGACCAATGGTGCACAAGTGTTCCCTTTTCTCCACATCCTCGCCAACTTATTTCTTGTGTTTTTTACAGTAGCCATTCGGACAGGTGTGAGGTGATACCCCACTGTGGTTTTGATTTGCATTTCCCTGATGATTAGTGATGTTGAGCATTTTTTCCTGTGTCTGTGGCCATCTGTATGTCTTCTCTGGAAAAATGTCTATTCAGGTCCTCTGCCCATTTTATAAATTGAATTGTTTGTTGTTGTTTTGATATTGAGTTGTACGAGTACTTTATGTATTTTGGATGCTAATCCTTATCAAACACATCATTTGCAACTACCTTCTCTGGTTCAGTAAGTTGCCTTTTCATTTTGCTGATAGTTTTATTCATTGTGGAAAAGCTCTTTAATCTTGTCCCATTTGTACCTTGGCTTTTGTTTCACTTGACTGAGAAACAGATCCAGACAAAATGTTGCTAAGACTGGTATCAAAGAGTGTACTGCCTATGTTTTCTTCTATGAGTTTTATGGTTTTAAGTCTTACATTTAAATCCATTTTGAATTCATTTTTTTATATAGTATGAAAAAATGGTCTTGTTTCATTCTTTAACCTGTAGCTGTCCAGTTTTCTCAACACCACTTGTTGAAGAGATTGTCTTTTCCCTGTAGTATATTCTTGCCTACTTTATCATAGATTAATTGCCCATATGTGAGTGCATTTATTTCTGGGCTCTCTATTCTGTTTCATTGATCTTTGTGCCTGTTCATGTGCCAATTTTGACTACCATTAACTTTGTAGTATAATTTGAAATCAGTGAGCATGATACCTACAGCTCTATTCTTTTTTTTCTCAAGATTGCTTTGTCTGTTTGGGGTCTTCTGTGGTTCCAAACAAATGTCAGAATCATTTATTCTAGGTCTGTGAAAAATGCCACGGGTATTTTGATAGGAATTGCATTGTGGTAGTATGGACATTTTAACAATATTAATTCTTCCAATCTATGAGCAAGCATGGGATATCTTTTCATTTATTTGTGTCTTCAGAATACAAGTCTTACATCTGGTTAAACTTATTCCTAGGTATTTTATTCTTTTTGATGTGATTGTTAATGGAATTGTTAATTTCACCTTCTGATAATTTATTACTAGTGTATGAAATGCAACAGATTCTGTATATTAATTTTACCTCCTGCAGCTCTACTGAATTCATTTATTAGTTCTAATAGTTTTTTGGTGGAGACTTCAGAGTTTTCTAGATTTAGTATGCTATCTGCAAATAGCAACACTTTTACTTCTTTTCTTCTAGTTTGGGTGCCTTTTATTTCTTTCTCTTGTCTGATTGCTGTGGTTAGGACTTCTAATACTATATTAAATAGACGTGGTGAGAGAGGGCATCCTTGTCGTGTTCCAGATCTTAGAGGAAACGCTTTCAGCATTTCACCATTGAATATGTTGTTATCTGTAGGTTTCTCATATATGGCCTTTATTATGTTGAGGTATAGTCCCTCTATACCAACTGTGTTGAGTGTTGTTATCATGAGTGAATGCTGAATTTTGTTAAAGGCTTTTTCTGTATCTATTGAAATGATCATGTGATTTTTCTCCTTTGTTTTATTAATGTGGTGTATCACGTTGATTGTTTTGTGGATATTGAACCATCCTTGTATCCCTGGAATAAATCCCACTTGATCATGATGTATAATCTTTTTAATGTATTGTCAAATTTGGTTTGCTAATTTTGCTGAGTATTTTTGCATCTGTGTTCGTCAGGGTTATTGACCTGTAATTTTTCACTTTTGTAGCTTCTTTGTCTGGTTTTAGAATTTAGGTAATGCTGGCCTCATAAAATGAGCTTGGAAGTGTTCGCTCCTCTACAATTTTTTGGAACAGTTTCAGAGGAATAGGTATTTCCTCTTCTTTAAATATGTGTCAGAATTCCCTTGTGAAGCCATCTGGTTCTGGACCTTTTTTGCTGGAGTTTGATTACTGATTCAATTTCATTACTAGTAATCAATCTGTTCAGATTTTCTATTTTTTCCTGATTCAGTCTTGGAAGATTGTGTTTTTCTAGGAATTTATCCATTTCTTCTAGATTGTCCTGTGTGTTGGCTTCTAATTGTTTATGGTGTTCTCTTATGATTTTATTTCTGTGATATCAATTGTAACTTTTCTTCTTTAACGTTTAATTTTATTTATTTGGGCCCTCTATCTTTTTTTCTTGATGAGTCAGGGTAGAGGCTTATTAATTTTATTTATCTTTTCCAAAAAAAACTGGCTCTTAGTTTCATTGATCTTTGGCATTTTTCTTTTTGGTCTCTATTATATTTTGGTTTCTGCTCTGATCTTTATTATTTCTTTCCTTCTACTACCTTGGCCTTTGTTTTTCTAATTCATTTAGTTGTAAAGTTAGGTTGTTTATTTGAGAATTTTTTTTGTTTTGCTTTTTGAGGTAGGCCTCTATCACTATAAACTTCCCTCTTAGAACTCCTTTTGCTGAATTTGATAGATTTTAGAAAGTTGTGCTTCTATTTTCATTTATCTCAAGATATTTTTAAATTTCCTCTTTGATTTCTTCATTGGCCCACTGATTTTTTTTTTTTTTAGTAACATGCTGTTTAGTCTCCACATGTTTGTTTTTTTTCCAGTTTCATTCTTGTAATTGATTTCTATTTCATATCAATGTTGTTGATGCTTGATATGATTTCCGTTTTCTTAAATTTATTGAGACTTATTTTTGTAGACTAGTATGTGATATAATCCTGGAGGATGTTCCATGTGCACTCGAAAAGATTGTGTATTCTTCTCTTTTGGGTTAGAATGTAGATATTGATCAATTTCATCTGGTCTAATGTGCCATTTAAGATCACTGTTTCCTTATTGATCTTCTGTCTGGATGATCTATACATTGATGTAAGTGGGGTACTATTATTATATCACTATCCATTTTTCCCTTTATATTTGTTACTATTTGCTTTATATATTTAGTTGCTTCTATGTTAGGTACATATATGTTTACAAAATGTTATAGCATCTTCTTGGATTGACCCCTTTATCATTATGTAATGCCCTTTTTTGTTTTTTGTTATAGATTTTGTTTAAAGTCTATTTTATCTCATATGAGGATTGCTACTGCAGCTTTCTTTTTATTTCCATTTTCATAAAATATCTTTTCCCATCCCTTCACTTTCAGTCTGTGTGTGTTTTTAGCTCTAATGTGAGTCTCTTGCAGGCAGCATATAGGTGGGTCTTGTTTTTATTTATCCAGTTACCCTCTGTCTTTTGGTTGGAGCATTTATTCCATTTATATTTAAAGTTGTTATTGATAGGTATGTACTCATCACCATTTTGTTACTTGTTGTCTGATTGTTTTTGTAGTCCTTTTCTGTTTCTTCTTCTTTTAGTCTCATTCTTTGTGGTTTGATGATTTCCTTTAGTGTTATGCTTGGTTTTCTTTCTTATTTTTTGTGTATCTATTGTTGGTTTTTGGTTTGGGGTTACTTTGAGGTTCATGTTTATCAACCTATGTTATCCCTATTTGTTTTAAACTGATAGTTATTCAAGTTCAATCCCATTCTAAAAGCTCTACATTTTTTACTCCCTCTTCCCCCATGTTTTATTGTTTGATGTCATATTTTACATCTTTATGTGTATCCCTTAACTATTTATCATAGTTATAGTTTATTTTATGACTTTTGTCTTTTAACCTTTATGCTAGCTTTATCAGTGGTTGACCACTAACTACCTTTACTATATATTTGTTTTTACCAGTGAGATTTTAAAATTTATTTTCTTATTTTTTGTTGTGTCCTTTTCTTTTTCACCTAAAGAAGACCTTTTAGTATTTTTCTTTTTTAAGTCATGCTTAGTGGTGATGAACTCTTTTAGTTTTTGCTTGTCTGAGAAACTCTTTATCTCTCCTTCAATTCTGAATAATAACCTTGCTGGGTAGAGGATCCTTGATTGTAGGTTTTTTATTTCAGCCCTTTATATATATTATGCCACTACCTTATAGCCTGCAAAGTTTCTGCTGAAAATCAGCTGATAGCCTCAAAGGTGTTCTCTTTTATGTGACTCTATTTCTCTTGCTGCCTTTAAAATTCTTTATCTTTATTTTTTGCCACTTTAATTATGATATGTCTTGGCATGGTTCTCTTTGGGTTCCTCTTATTTGGGACTCTGTGTTTCCTGGACTTGGACATGTGTTAGTTTCCCCAGGTTAGGTTTTCAGCCATTAGTTCCTCAAATAAACTTTCTGCCTCTTTCTCTTTCTTTTATCCTTCTGGAACCCCCTGTAATGTGAATAGTAGTACATTTGATGTTGTTCCAGAGGTCCCTTAAATTATCCTCATTAATTTTTTTTTCTTTTTGCTATTCTGATTGGGTGATTTCCACTATTCTCTTTTCCAGGTCACTTCATGTTCTTCTGTATCACCTAATCTGCTTTGATTCCCTCTAGAGTATTTTTCATTTCAGTTATTGTATTGTTCAGCTCTGATTGGTCTTTTTTATACTTTCTAATTCTTTGTTGAAGTTCTCACTGTGTTCCTTTATTCTTTTCCTGAGTTTCGTGAGTATTTTTATGACCATTTCTTTGAACTCTTTACCAGGTAAATTACTTATCTCCATTCCATTAGGGTCATCTTGTTCTTTCATTTGGAACATACTCTTCTGTAGTCTCATTTTGTTTGAATTTCTCTGTCTCTATGAAATTAGACTATCCCAGTCTTGAAGGCATGTCCTTGTATAGGAGTGTCCCTAAGCAGTCTACATGTAGCTGGTAGTTTTGGTGGGAGTGCTGGAGCTGAAACAAGCATGGGCTGAAGCTTTTTCTGGGGTGCCTAGGGCTGCTGTCTTGGTAGGTGCAGACTAGAGCCAGGGAGCTAGTGCCAGAGCCTTGTGCTTCTTCTGGAACATGCACAAAGCTTTTCCCTTATGTTTATTTTTACCCGTTGTGTTTTTTAAAATTATCTAAAATGCTTTTTTTTAAATCTCATTTTCTCTTTTTGCTAGTATATAGGAATAAGCATCATTAAAAATAATCTACCTATGCCCATCAATCTTGATGTATTTTCTTAGTAATTCTCACACATTGCCTGTGTTTTCTCTTATGATATCTATATGAATAATTATAAATTATTGAATAATAATTGTTTAGTTTCTTTCTTATCAATGTTTATCCACTTAAACCTTATTTTCCCCATCTTACTGTGATGGCTTGTATCTCCAGGGCTAAGTGGATGACAAGTGGTGATGACAGAAACAATCCACTTTTGATTTTAAAGGGAGTGCTTTTAATGATTCATTATTAACTATGATTTTTTTTTAGTTTTTATGTAGATCCTCTTTATTGGGTAATGAAATTCTCTTCCTGCTTTTATAAAAGTTTTATATTAACTGGTATAGAATTTTACTGAATTCTTTTCTTGCCTATATGGTTATCTGAATGTTGTTTAATCTGTTTATGTGTTGCATAACATCTTCTATTGTTAAAATATTCTTTCATTCATGGAACAAATCCAACTTGCATTACCCCTTTTTGTTTCAATTCTGTTCATAAGTGAGTTTTGCTAAAGTTTCCTTTTTATACTGTGATATTGGTAAGAAGGTTATACTATCCTAAAAAAAGATAAAACATGGTATTTCTTTTTCCTTTGGTAGAGCTTGTGAAGTTTGTAACAATCTTTTCCTTTATTGTTCAGTAGAATTCATCTGTAATACAGTCTGAGATACTTTTGATTACCTGGGTAGATTTCCAACTACTAATATAATTTCTTTAATGATTTAGGACTGTTTATGTTTTCTTTTTCTTCTTGAGGTAGTTACACTAAGTACATATTTGTAGGAAATTGTCCATTTTATTTAGTTTATTAAACACATTGGTTTGATGATAAAATGATTATTATTATGTCTTCTTCTGACTTTATGGCTCCATAGTTGGTGCTTATATAATTTATTTGTCCCTTTTTTATTTTTTATTGGTCTTTTCTGGGGAAATGTATCCATTGGTCTCTTCTCATGCTAAGAGTGATGAATAGATTCATATTCAAATACTTGATCCAAAGAAAACATTGGATTTGACTAATGCTCTTCTGCAAACAAACCCAAAGTTTTTTAATGACAAACATATTGAGCATACTTTGGGAGGGGTGGGTGTTAAACTCAAGACTTTTGAGAAGTTGCCAATTCTGGTTATGAGTAGTACTGCTTTGCTCTCATACTTGCCCAAGATTTTTTGTTTTTGATGTTGTTAACAATCAATTAAAAAAGGAAAAGGCATATTCAAAAATAAAGAATTAAATTCAAAGTGTATAGTGAAGCAGCGAACAGATTTGTTTATTCATTCATTTATTCAACAAGTATTTATTAGACACATGTGCCAAGTAAAATCTTAGGCATACCACATTACTAGGCATTGCCATTTTCCTGGCCTAGAATGCACATTGCCCTGTGATTTGAGATGTGCTATTTCTAAAAATCCAAGAAAAACATAGAGTATTCATAAGGGCCAAGATCAGCAATAGGAAGAAAACATTGAATCAAACAGTTGATAAAAACTAAAACACTGGGCTTCCATTCTACCTCTCTTCAACCTAAGTCCTTGTGACCGAAGTGTATTTGGGTATGTTTCTCTCCTGGTGCTATTGTTTATGTCAGATTGATGTCACCCAGTGAGAGGTTCATTTGCTTCATACCATTTATATTGCTGGTGAAATCTGAATAGTATATATATTTCTTTAACTGAGTTTTTTTTTTAACTGAGTTTTTTTTTTATTATATCACTGTCATTTCTAATATATTCTGAGAGAGATGTGGATACATAGTTATGTCCACTCACATAAGGAAAACCATTTTGGTTTTGATGATACATAGTTTACAATGTTATTGCCAAAATTTAAGAGTCAATAGCCATTTATATGAGAACCATTTTACAATTTTCAGTTTTGACCTGTTGCAAATTGCTTTCCCAGGGTATAGTGTTTGGCATTCTTATTGTCCTTTGGTGGACTATAGATATTAATTCTCATTCTCTATTATCATATAAATAAAATTATCTGAACATGCTTTGAAGGCAATTCTCATTTCACTGCCCATCTAAATTTGCCTTTAATATTTTTTTTATGTGACTTCAGAAGAGGACTTCAGGCATTTTACAACTGAGTTGTTTTCAATCTAATGTCCTTCCCAACACAACTGAGTAACTCAAATGTTTTCATTAGTAAGTAAGATACCTTATCAATGATATGTTTGGAGGTGGGGAATGATATGAATTTTATAAAAATCCCCAAAGAAGTTTATTCACAAAGATTATCATAAAAATTTGAGTGTTGGCTATATGTTAAACACAATCCCAGATACTGAAGATATAGTACTGAGCAGGATGGTTATTGCTCTCTTGGGATTGTATGGTGAACTTTTATCAGGTAATGGGATAGGAGTTATCGTGGATTTAATACAGGTGCTCATGGAGCATGGAGGAGGTGCATAGAGCCCAAACTTGGAGACTAGAGAAGGCTTCCTGGAATAAATTATCTCTACACTGAGACCTGAGTAACAACAGTTAGCTAGATGAAGAGATGTCAAGGTTGTGGACTGGAGGTTGGGCATTTTAAGAAGCCAAAAGCAAACAAACAAAAAAACCATGTGGAATGAGCTGGGGTTATATGGAACAGAGCAAGTTTAGTAAATTCAGTATTCACCAGCTGTACTAGAATGTGTACTGGATGAATTGAAGCAACTTTAGGACATGGGTCTGTCTTTGTTTTGTCATTTCCTTTGTATATACTGTATATATATTTCCTTCTTATATACTTAATAGTGTGTGAATTAATTTGTACACCACCCTTTATAGCTTTTACCTGCTGAGGCTCCAAAATCAAATGAATAAAAATGGCAAAAGGGGGTATTCAGAGAACAGTGGTGACTATTAGTAGTCCGTCTGGTGAAAAGAGCACCAAATTTTGTATAAGAAAACTTCATTTTCTCTGGCTCAGAATAACATTCCCCGTTCTACAGAAGTCACAGATGCCAGCAGCTCTGGAGTTAAACATATCAAAGCCCTGTCATCAGAGAGAAACTTTCTTGGCTTAAGTCCAAAGAATCTTGAGAAGAGACCCTTTGGCCCAGATTGCGTCAGAGGTCCTCCTTGGACCAATCACTTGTGGGCACTGTGAATGTGGTCTGCTATTATTGACTCCACTTGAGTCTTGTCCCTACTCTTGGACCAATCGGCTGTTGTCAGGAGTATGGATTTACTTAAGACTTGGAAGTTCTCACAGGAGCCTTATGAATGAAGTGGAGGGCAACATATTTTCCAGGATGAAGAGAAATCCTCAGCAACCAAAATATATCTACTACACTAACAGTTATTATTAAAAAGTCATTTAATTTCTCTGAATCCCAATTGTCTTATCTCAAAAAGGGTATGAATTGGCTATTGCTATGGATTTGTATCAGATGAGATATTTATAAAGTGTTATAAATGATAAAGTTCTATAAAGTTATAAAATGTTGCTTTGATTAGTACCATGACTTTGCTGAAGCGAGCACTAGAATCTAACTCTCAAGATCTTTCATTTGTGAAAGTAGAATGAGTTTCCTCTATTTCCTGTGGTTATGGACCAAGAAAACAAACAAACAAAAATCTTCCTTTTATTGATGCTTTATTAGGTAACAAGAATTATGGTAGGAGCTTTGTATATATTATCTTTAATTTTCACTACAGTCATATTAAGTAGATATTCTAACCAAGTACATTGTAAATTGAGAAGGGTAAGTAGATTAAGTTCCTATAATTAATAAGCATCAGAGAGCAGATTTAAATCCAGGTCTCAGAAATTCCAAAGATAAGGAATGAATGGCAGGGATTCTAAGGAGTCATTTCAACTCATTGTATGAATGAATATATTATAATAATTTATTTTTATTGTTCATCTTTACAATTCAATTATTATTATGGTTGTGTTATTTCTTAACTAGTATTCTTTTAAAAATTAAAATAATATTTTACTCTTTTGTTTCTATTTGGTGATCTAGTGATTGTATTCAAAACCCTATATTTTACAAAGACATAAGAATTTCATATGATGGATTTGCCAAGAGGTGCTCTACTAGTTGGGAAATTAAAAATTTAATCCGAATGGAAAGCTTGATGTTTGTAAATAACTGCAAGGAGAGAGGGATAAGTAATCGCAGTTTGTCCAGAAACAGTATAATAGCCTCCAGGATGGTTTCTGGAAAATTCTCAATAGCAGGTCAACATTTTTGGTCTCAATAGTGGAAAGTACAAGTAATAAGCAATTATGAGAATTTCTGGATTCTGACCGGCTGAACAGAATACACCCTCCATTCTTTTAAATTTTTTGTCAAAAAGGAGGAGGTACCTGGCCTATCTAAGCATGTATGATTAATTTGGTGGAATTGTGTTGTAAACATAAATATTAGTCTTCTAATTATCTTTGTAAGGCAAAATTTTTCCATCAGATAGCAAATACCAAAAAAAAGTCTTCTACTGTTATGTTTCTGAATATAATGAAGTGTAATAAATCCCAAATTACATCCAAAGCAATGAGTGAGCCAGCTGTGTGATAGTTCTTATTACTAGGATATTTTATGACCCTTTCAAGTATATCTGAAAACCCATAGGGCACAGAGTCCACTCTTCATGAAGCCTCTTCAGTGTCTCAACATCGTTACTGTTTACCTCTTGACTTCCAGAAAGTTTCTGTGCTATACCTGTCTTTTTGACTTGACTTTAGGTCTCTCCTCTGTTAGTCTGATGCGTATACTTAATGGTTCTCTTTCAAAGAGTATTATTTCTTTTAATGTTTAAGCTCCTTTGTGAATTAATCCAAACTTGTGGCTTCACATAGTCATCTAGGAATCACAAAATTATTTATATACCTGAGAGAACAATTCCATCCACAACATATTATCACATCATTTACTCAGAAAGTATTTTGATTTCTTTGGACATGGCTTCTTGAGAGTGGGTTATCCTTTCATGTACCAAAAAACTCTCAGGTACATATAGCTTTCTTATTTGAAAATACTTTTCAACCATGGCATCCTGTGATGGTGGAAGAGAATGTTATACTATTTCTATTTTGCAGATGGTAGAACTAAAGTTTTGAGGAATGATACTAGACAATGTCACATGGCAGATTGGGAAGTAGCACTAAGATCTTCTGGCTTTTAGTTCAGAGTATTTTCTGTAATCTCTTTAGACATGACTTTCATCTCTATTGTATTATTTTGTTCTTAACATAATATGGCATGCAGACAGGAACATATTTGGTCCCCTACTAGTTTACTGATGAAAATATTGAGTCTCAGAGGAATTTTTCCCCAAGGTTACACAATGAGGAGTTTACTTCCAAGTCCAAGTTCACTTCCTGGCTTCCAGGTTGCTGGCTTTCCAACTTTTAATAAGTCCTATATGGCTTACTTTAAAATTCTACAATCTCTTGGTTTTTAAAAAAGTTTTCTTTATTTTCTTGACTTCTTCTATTTATAATATTTTAAAATATGTTATTTTATTAAACTAATAAAGTAATACTTTATGTAGAGTTTCAGTCTGAACTCTCAAGGGAACCTGACCTGCTGCTCTCAGAGTACTAACTGCAGCAAAAAGCTTTTTCAAAAATATTATTTAGGTAACACAGGATTATAATGTCATATAAGTTTCATGTATACAACATCATATTTTGATTTTGCTGCATGCTGTAGTGGCATGCTGTAGTGGCATGCTTACCACCAAAAGGTTAGTTTCTAACTGTTACCCTAGAGTTGACTCACTTTGCCCATATTGCTTGCTCCAGCCGGCCTCCTCCTTCCCCGCTGGTAACCACTACTCTATTCTCTGCGTCTATGTGTTTGTTTGGGGTTTTTTTGCTATTTATTTACTTTCCACATGAGTGAAATTATACAGTATTTGTCTTTCGTGATCTGACTTATTTCACTTAGTATAATGCCCTCAAGGTCGTCCATCCATGTATGTGTATATATATATATATATATATATGTATATATATATATATATATATATATATATATATATATTCACACATACACATATACACACCACATCTTCTTTATCCATCCATCTATTGATGTGTACTTAGGCTGTTTCCATACCTTGCAAATAATGCAGTGAACATAGGGATGCATATATCTTCTTGAATTAGTGTTTTCATTTTGGATAAATACCCAAAAGTAGGCTAGCTGGATCTATTCTTAATTTTTTGAGGAATCTCTATACTGTTTTCCTTAGTGGCTACACGAATTTACATTCCCATCAACAGGGTATGAGTGTTCCCTTTTCTCCATGTCCTCTCCAACACTTGTTATTTCTTGCCCACTTAAAAATAGCCATTCTAATTGGCATGATACCTCATTGTGGTTTTGATTTGCATTTCCCTAATGATTAGTGATGTTGAACATCTTTTCATGTGCCCGTTGGCCATCTGTATGTCTTGTTTGTAAACAAGTCTGTTCATGTCCTCTGCGCATTTTTTTAGTTGGGTTGTTTGGGGTTTGTTTTTTTTGGTGGTTGTTGTTGAGTTTTTTAAGTTCTTTATATATTTTGGATATTAATCCCTTATTGGATATATGATTTGCAAATCTCTTCTCCCATTTGGTAGGTTGTCTTTTCATTTTGTTGCTGGTTTCCCTTGCTGTTCAGAAGCTTTTTAGTTTGATGTCCCATTTGTCTATTTTTGTTTTGTTTCCCTTGCTTGAAGAAACATATTCAGAAGGATATTGCTAAGGTTAATGTCAATGATGCCCAGGTTTTCTTCTAGGAATTTATGGTTTCAGGTCTTACAATCAAGTCTTTAATCCATTTTGATTTGATTTTTGTGTATGTTGTGAGATGGTGGTCTAGTTTTATCTTTTTGCGTGTGACTTTTATTGAAGAGATTATCCTTTCTCCAATATATGTTTTTTGTTCCTTATTGTAAATTAATTATCCATATATGTATGGGTTTATTTCTGGGCTCTTAATTCTGTTCCATTGATCTGTATGTCTGTTCTGCCAGTATCATGCTGTTTTATTATTATGGCTTTGTAATTTTTAGGATTACTTTGGCTATTTGGGGTTTTTGTGGTTCCATATAAATTTTAGGATTTTTTTCTTCTATATTTTGAGAAATATCATAGGGATTTTGATAGGAATTGTATCAAATATGTAGATTTTTGTAGGTAATATGGACATTTAAACAATGTTTCTTCTTCCAATCCATGAGAATAAAATATCTTTTCTTTGTGTCCTCTTCAGTTTCTTTCAAAAATGTCTTACAGTTTTTAGTGTTCAGGACTTTCACCTTCTTGGTTAAATTTATTGCTAGGTATTTTATTCTTTTTGTTGCAAAGCAAATAACCTTTTGATTGAGGCCTACATCTGTCTGTAGCCAATAAAATGAACATTTCTTATGTGATCTGTGTGATTTAAAACCTTAAAAAAATGGAAATTCTTTTCATCTAAGCCAAAATAAAAGTTCTTATGATTCTTTTCCTTGAAAACTAATTGACATTAATTTAAAACCATCATTATCTGTATCTTTCAGAACACCTGTTAATTTGCTAAATGTCCACTAGGAAGCAGTTCAAATTTATTACCAGGAAAATAAAGGTATATTTAAATTTTAAAAATATTAAATTAATAGGGGACTTCTCTGGTGGTCCAGTGGTTAGGAGTCTGCACTTTCACTGCAGGGGGTGCGGGTTCAACCCCTGGTTGGGGAACTAAGATCCCATATACTGCTGTGCGGCCAAAATATGAAAACAATGTCCTAGCCCCAGTGTTATCCCTAAAAGTTCTATGACTTTGAGAAAGTTACTTCTCTTTTCACTGTGGTCCTGAATTAGTTTTCTTTTTTTTTTTTTTACATCTTTATTGGGGTATACTTGCTTTACAATGTTATGTTAGTTTCTGCTGTACAACAAAGTGAATTAGCTATGTGTATACATATATCCCCATATCCCCTACCTCTTGAGCCTCCCTCCTACCCTCCCTATCCCACCCCTCTAGGTCGCCACAAAGCACCAAGCTGATCTCCTTGTGCTATGCGGCTGTTTCCCACTAGCTATCTATTTTACATTTGGTAGTGTATATATGTCCATGCCACTCTCTCACTTTGTCTGATCTTCCCCCCACCCCCCATGTCCTCAAGTCCATTCTCTATGTCTGCGTCTTTATTCCAGCCCTGCCACTAGGTTCATCAGTACCATTTTTTTAGATTCCATAAATATGTGTTAGCATACAGTATTGGTTTTTCTCTTTCTGACTTACTTCACTCTGTATGACAGACTCTAGGTCCATCCACCTCATTACAAATAACTCAATTTCATTCCTTTTTATGGCTGAGTAATATTCTATTGTATATATTTGCCACATCTTCTTTATCCATTCATCTGTTGATGGACATTTAGGTTGCTTCCATGACCTGGCTATTATAAATAATGCTGCAGTGAACATTTTGGTACATGACTCTTTTTGAATTACAGTTTTGTCAGGGTATATGCCCAGTAGTGGGATTGCTGGGTCATATGGTAGTTCTGTTTTTAGTTTTTTAAGGAACCTCCGTAGTGTTCTCCATAGTGGCTGTATCAATTTACATTCCCACCAACAGTGCAGGAAGTATTAGTTTTCTCTTACTGCCACTACAAACTACCACAAACTTAGTGGTTTAAACACACAAATTTATTATCTTTTATTTCTGAAGGTCACAAATCTGATTCAGGTATCACTGGGCTAAAATCAAAATGTTGACAAGGCTGTACTCATTTATGGAGACTAGTCAAGAATCTTGTTTCCTTGCTCATTCAACTCAGAATTTATTTCCTGGCAGTTGAAGGACTGAGGTCCCTGTTTCTTTGTTGGATGTTGGCTGGTGGTCATTCTGAGTTTCTAGATGCCAGCCTCATTCCTTGACATGTAGGCTCTTTTGTCTTCAAAGCTAGCAATGGCAGGTGGCTGTCTTTTTGTGCCTTCTTTCTTCTGCTTCTTTATCTGTCATCACATCTCTCTGACCACAGTTGGGAAAGATTTTTTACTTTTTTTTTTTTTTTGTGGTACGCGGGCCTCTCACTGTTGTGGCCTCTCCCGTTGCGGAGCACAGGCTCCGGACTCGCAGGCTCAGCGGCCATGGCTCACAGGCCCAGCTGCTCTGCGGCATGTGGGATCTTCCCGGACCGGGGCACGAACCCGTGTCCCCTGTATCGGCAGGCGGACTCTCAACCACTGCGCCGCCAAGGAAGCCCCAAGATTTTTTACTTTTAATAGTTTATGTGATTAGATTAAGCCCACCTTGATAATCCAGAGTAATGTCCTCATGTCAAAGTCCATAACTTTAATCATATCTAAAAAGCCCCTTTTGCTGTGTAAAGTAACATTCACCAGTTCTGTGAATTAGGCGATAGACATTTTGGAGTCCATTTTTCTTCGTACCACAGGTCGCTTATGAGATTTTGTGACTCTTTCACTCAAGTTTAATTGCATTAAAAAATAACTTTCATGGGGTGGGTAAGATGGGTGAATGTCATCAGTAGGTGTAAACTTCAAGCTATCAGTTCTAGGGATATAATATACAGCATGATGACTATAGGTAACAATATTGTATTGTGTATTCAAAAGTTGCTGAAAGAGTAGATCTTAATTAAGAGTTTGCATCACACACACATACTCAAAATTTGTGACTACAAATTTGTGGTGATGGATGTTAACTAAACATGGTGGCAGTCATTTTGCAACATATACATATCTCAAATCATTATGTTGCAAACCCAAAATGAATACAATATTATATGTCAATTATTGCAGTTAGAATGTTTTAAAAATTTTTGTTAAAACATTAAAAACTCCTACTGTAGGTTATAAATGTATAGGGAAATTCTTTAAAATAGTAAATATTTTATCTAAATTATTTAAAACATCAGAAACATTGAGAATTAAAGGGCTTTATCTCTTTGTAGAGAAACTTCTCAAGAGTACTTTGAACAATGCTTCCCTTCTTTTCATCATATAAATAAGGAGCAAATATCTTAAAAAAAAAACTTTCTGGAAAAACAAACTCTATCCCAGTTTATGCTAAGTGTACTGTGAAATGACAAACCCGAAACAATTTAGTAATGAATTTGATGTCCTTTATTAGGAGGAAAATAATCCGTGGATTGGGGGAGTGCAGTGCCTCATAAGCAGTAGAGCACTCCTCCCAAGGGATTTTGGGCAAGAGTAAATTGTAGAGACTGTTAGGGGCAGCAGTATGGTACAGGGCATGATTGGCAATGAGCTTGGGTGGTTTCCTTAAAGGCTAGCTAGTTCTATTTTCTGGGGTGGGGTAAGCTAGCTAAAGCTGAGTTGGAAGATTCTGACTGGTGTTCACCTTCCTTGATAGTGAGGCATTTCCATAAGTGCAGGATGGCTTAAGTTTAGATTTGTGATGTGGGCTGGGCGACTGGGTCTGCCTCCATTTTGTAGGTCCCAATATACAAATTAAGTTTATCAATACCAAATAAAAGATTCATTTTTATTAATTCAGTCAATGCCATGAAAAAATTATACTCTTGGTTGTTAAGGGTCAAAAGACTGAAGGTCCTACTTTCAAGGTGTGAAACATAATCACATAAATATAAATCCACTAAAAGAGAACATTAGCTTAAAAGAAGACGTTACAAAATAAAAAAATAAATTATTTGGTCTTTGCACCTGGCTCCTGGCATAGAATTCCTAAAGCCCTTAGTCTCCAGATTAATGAGTGTCTTTTGTATGTTAATAAGATGTCCAGTGGCCCTTGGATAGCTTCAGGGTGGGTGCTAGTCACCAGAAAGACCAAAGTATAATTAGAGGGTGGAACCTGCAGCCCCATTCCCTGACTTCTGTGTTTCCTTTAACCTATTATTCGTTCCCTAATCTATTTATTGACATTGATTGAGCTTTTTAATCTAACATATATAATTTCAATTATATTTTTTATACCTGTAAATTACAACCTCTTCAATTCTATCTGTTTATTTCTCATAGTTTTACTGTATATTTATCTTTGTAATTGCATTTTTCTTTTATAAATTTCATACATAGCTATTTTCTGTTATGTCAAACAGTTACAATGTCTACAGTTCTTTCCATTTAAACCTTTGTTTCTTGTCTGCTGATTCTCACACATTGTGGCTTGTTTTTCTGTGTGTTTGGTGAACTTTATTTGTAAGTTCATGCATGCTTTCAATCTGTGCGAGACCCATGGGCCTATTTTAGGAAACTTTCCTCCAAGGAGAGTTTACTTTTGCCTCTACTGTTGGGTGGGTAGGTGGGAGGGTGGGACATTCCTGATACTTCCGACCTCTAATCCCAGTTATGGTTCCGACGAGGAATCTCAGACTCTACTTTCCCTCCTGGTGCCGTTCCTACAACATTGCTGCCTCGGGTCTCTGCCTCTCAATGGTGCCTGTTGATTAAGCCCTCTGTTCTTCTGTCTGCCTACTACTCAAACTCTACTTTCTTAGCCTAGACTCTCTTTCTCTGTGGGCCTGGCTCCAGGACATTTCATGAGATTCTGCTTTGTCTTCTGCCTCACCCAGTCCCTACCCCTGGAAGTCTTGTGGTCATCTCTCCTTTGCTGACTTGTCTGTTTTCTTTCTGGGGGAGGGGAAAGAAAACAGACAAGTCAGCAAAGGAGAGATGACCACAGGACTCCTACCTTTTGTGACACCAGTGGTATGTCCAAGAATGTGCCGTATATGGTTCTAGTTGCGAATACAATGATTGGTCGTACCTCTTAGATACTAGGGCTCTTGGGAGTAAACTCAAGCCAATGGCTTCTTGGCATTTGGTTTTACAAGTGAGAATTCCAGAAGACAGCCACATGTTTGTATACAAGAGAGCAAAGAAGCTATATTTGGGAAGTTCTATTTTGAGAAGCAAATGTTGGCAATGACTGTCTTGCTTGTATTTGTGACCAGCTAACAAGAAGCAGCAGCCAGAAACTGGACAACATTGCAAACAGAAAAAGAACAGTCAAATCTATGCGTCATCTCTGTGGAAAGAAAGGGGTGAGAGTTTCAGTGCTGTTAAGGATATTCTAATTATTTAAGTATTAAATAGCTTTAAATATGAACTATTTTCTGTTCTTTCTAGGAAGCACAAAAATCTGGGTACTATATGAATGATCTAGATGGGGAGAATTTATTTTCTGTACAAGTCTGTATAGATGTATAACTCTGGAGGAGTTAATGTCACATTGTCCAACATATGTAGATAACATGAAAAGCTTCTGAGAATTATAGAACTTTATAATTATAAGGGATCATCTCCATTCAGCTCCTGTAGGAGACTAAGTTCAAATAAGGCAAAATGTGTTGTTTAAATATAAAGAACCAGCAAGTGACACAGCCAGTTCAGGATAAGTTTTTGATTTCCAGACCAGTGCTCTCTTCATTATAACCTGCTGCCAATCTAAGGATGGGTGAACAGGGCCTTTAGGGACAAGCTGAATAGAGAGTAAGGGTCTTTGAATTAAAGCAAATCTAAAACTGGAGTTGGCTTTATTTAGGCCTTTAACAAAAAGCACTAATTCGTGAAGAGATGTTAGCAAAAACAAATCTCCCTTGAATTATCACTGATCGAAATGTCATGGTGTCTGCTGATTAAAACTGTGTTCAAGGAAAGGACAACTTGCAGCTTCGTTTCTTCCTAATGAGGTAGAATTTGGCACTCATCTAAAAAATTTAAAATATGTTTCAATTTTCATGGTGCCCATTTCTATCATTTTATGCTATTGAATAGTTAATGAGGAAAAATAGAGGGAACAGTAACATTTTGAAAACATTTAAAAATTAATTTTTAAAAGAATAATAATCATGGCAGCCACTTTATAGTGTTCAATGTGCCAAGCATGGCTCTGAGTGTTCCAGGAATTTTAACCCATGTAACCCTCACAACAACCCCATGAGATAGGCCTTATTATAATCTATATTTTAAAGATGAGGAAATGGATGTACAGGAGATTAACTAACTTTCTCTGGGGCAAACAAACCATTAAGAATATGAACCACATGTCTCAATATTAAATTTCCAAAATGAAGTATTTTACAAATCCTTATATATTTAGAAATGAAGAGCAGAACCAATTATAAATCTAAGTGAAGATTTTTTATGTCAGTTCATTAGATGGCTTCTAAAAACCCCTTTCCCAAATTTGAGTCTGAGATTTCAAAGAGGTACTCAAATCCATTCATTTTGCTGATTGTCCTTTCCCCCTTTTTCTAGACTGCTTTGTTGATGTTCTTCCACAAGGCATAACTTTACTCTGAAAATAATTGACATCTATGTAGGAAGATAAGCAAGGTCAGAAAATTCCATAGAGAGCAAGACACTCTAAAGGAGTGCCAATGGCAATATTATTGTATAGTTTCTATATGAACAAAAATAGAGGACATCTGTAATGAGTTATAGTCATTGGATAGTTTTATGTGGTCATCACCTTAAGTGGGGTACCCAGCCAGTGATGGTAGCTATAGAAAGAATAAGAATGGTTTCAGAAAATAAAAATAAAAAAATAACTGTGGAATTGGAGATGACAATGGAGAAAAAGTTGATGGCAAGGGATGTAGAGACTGTTGGATTGACTAGAGGAATATGAGCTTGAATTGAATTGAATAAAAGAATAAGATCTTGAATTGAAAAGAATTTAATCTTGTTTGCTCAAAATTCTTTTGCAGATAAACCAGAATGTTTTTCCAACATTTTGGTCTAAGTAAATTGTTGCGCACACCCCACAGAGTATCTAAAACAATGACCAATATTTCAGCCTTTAACTTTGTTCAAAAATGCCACATAGAATATTATACATAAAGAACTTGACATAGACTAAATGGCTACATATGTTTAGTGTAAATAAATAACTTAACTTGGAAGGACATCTTGGATTGGATATTTCCTTAAGTCATAAGGATGAAATTCAAGTCTTAATAGAATGCAGAGTGGGAAATTTCTTACATTTTCACTGTTTGTTTGTAGGGATTGATAAGGACATTGTTAAGGATGCTTTCTCACATTTTCTTTTTAAGGTTGACCTGCAGAGGAAATGTCTGACAGATTTCCATGACATGAAAAGTTGTATTTCTCTTGAGTCACTACTTTTTAAGATTTTTGGGTCATTATGTATCTAAGTGATTATGTTTCTCTCTTTGGGCACTAGGAATCTCAAAGTTGAATTTGCAAAGCTTTTTAATAAGCATGTAAGCTCCTGTTGGATTCCATTTTATGTATCAAATCCATCTAACAGGCCTGCCTTTATTCTCCTTTGCCCTCATTTGCCTTTTTGGCTCTGCTTCAGTATCTATATTTCTGTAAGCAACTCCAGATCATTTTGAAAGCATGTAAGGTGTAATTACCTTAACAAATGTTCTATTTTTTCCTTACCAAAACTTATAAGTATGATAAACAGTGATAGGGAATGAATTATCAACTATGCCAAAATGACATTAGAAAACCACATACCATTAGTTTGAGTATGGGGCTCCAAAGTATAAAGAAGATCAGAAATAGAGAAGTCTTAATGTTATATTATTTCAATAATGGAAAGGGAGAAAGATAGATATACAATTCAAATATTGAACAAATACTAGATAAGTGTTATTGGAAGGAATTAGGGCACCAAAATCACTTATTGTTTGAAATTTAAAACATGGTTATATATTGGAAAAACTTTTAAAAAACCTTTAAGATGTATGAGCTTTGTAATCTGTTTTGCTTAATGTAAACCAATTGTAAATTATCCCACTTGTTTTCTCCATATTAGTCAGTGAGAGTATTCAAGGGACCAAATTTAATTTGTTATACATTCACTTTGGCTTATTCAAAGGTCAGATTTTTGGAACTGAATTTCAATAGCATGAATAATAGTGATGGGATTGTGACTTGAGGCCAGGCAGTTTGCTGATCTCATCCTCTTAATCACTGTCTTACATTGTTTGTATCTGTAGGGGTAGACAAAGTTAATGTGCAGTAACAAATGACCTCCCAAATGTAGGGGCTTTAAACCATAAAAGTAGATTGCTCATTCACATGTACATGTTCACCATGGGCTGGCTGGGGCTTTGCCATCTGTTGTCTTCAATCTTGAACCTAGGCTGATGGAGAAGTTCCTATTGGGGCATTGCTGGGCTCATAATAGAGGGAAAACTAGAAACATGATTCATGTGCTGGATCTGAAAGCTTCTGCTAAGAAGTGATATGTGTCACATTCTGTTCACATTTCGTTGTGCAAAGCAAGTCACATGGCTAAACCTATTGTCAACAGAATGGGGATATATAATCCTCCCACAGAGGAGCAGTTTTGAATGGTAATACAATATATAACATTGCTGCAAACAAGAGTCTTATCTCTTGTATTTTTTTGTTTAGCTAGATTGAGCTTGGTATAGTGTACAGAACCTAAACTATATGGCTATCTGTCAAGTATACACACTTCCAGACTATCTGATCTTGACCCTGGCACAAATAGATAGCATTTCCTTCTTCCTGTATTGTCTAGGATGACTACTCTTTGAGGTGATGAAACTGAGAAAAAAGTCTCTTAGTAAAGCCTACCCTCTTACATTCTTTTCTAAAAGGCTTTACAAAGGATAAATAGAAAGTGTATATGTGACCTTGGCAAAGGTATGAGGTATGGCATGTGTTTACCTCACAGAGTTGTTTTAAGGATCAAATGGGATGATTTTGGGGTGATCTTTAGCAAGGTGTTTGGCACATGGAAAGTGTTCAATAAATTTTATTATTATTAGTAGTAGTAATTCTAATGTAATATCATTTGCTCTCTTCATGGATCACCTAATGCTTGAACAGTTGTGTAAAAAAGGGACTTACTTAAAAGAATTTGAAAAAACTACCCTATTCAATACATTTGTATTTTATTAATATAATGGTGTGTATACACACACAACTAGAAAAGATGTATGTGAGAGGCATTATGTATTTAGCCTACTAAAAAGGCAAGATAGGTGTGCCAAATTGTTTGAAGACTCTTTGCAATACATCTGTATCCTCTGATCCACTCTGACCCTCCAAAGTTTCATGGTTAGCTTCTTGATATATGTCGACAACTGCTTCCACTCCTGCAGCAGAACACTAATTCTAACTCTGGCCTCTCATTAACTGCCAATCATCAAACTTCTTAAATCTTAATGATTTCAAATGGAATCAAACTCTTCTGAATTAAAATTTTCAATAAAGCACACATGGCTTTAAAATTTGGAGGGCCAAAATATTCCATAAAATATGTTTTGAATTTAATGAACCTAAGGCTGTTAGCAGTAATTCGAATCCCAATGAAATGAACATGTGTGGTAAAGATTTGTCTACTCTGGTAACCAGCATTGCATTTGTGCACCAATTTCAGCTTTAAGTTTTATAGAACTGGAACAAAAGAGAAAGTGGTTGCTTACGTCAGCTCAGTTCTTTAAATCAGTTTCTGAATAAAATGGAGAAAACTTTGTAGGAAAATAAATGAATGACGTCATTCAATACCATCATTCAAGTGAGTTGACTTTTCTCCAGTGAAATTATATATTATCATGTTAGTACCATGCCTTGCATTTTCATTGTCTCTTTCTCTAGAGAAATGTTTTCCTTATGGTGGAAATTCAATGATTTCTTTCCTTATAATTGAAAATTTCTGTTTGCATGAGGCTAAAGCAGAGCAAATAAGATACAAGTGAGGAGGCTAACAAAGAAATGTTGTATGGAAGCTCTTTTCTTGTGTGTAGGGGGCACAGACACGAATGCGTGTGCTGAAGTAGTTTTACATCATTAGAAACAAGCCTTATCACTGAAGCACTGTGTGAATTAATGTTTTGGAAAATGGGATAATTTATTCCCATTGATTTATAACTATAGAGATATTTGGTTTTTATTTCTAATTGCTTTTTAACAATGTACCCTCCTTATTCAACCTTGAAAGTATCTATCTTCTATGTATACATAAGAAGTGGAAGATAAAAGGATACTATACAATTTACAGGACTTTGAGATGAGTGAGTGCTTATGTAAAATGAAATATACTATTTTAATGGTAGTAATACCTTTCAGTTGATCTCTTTTGCAAGTTGGTCTTTTAATATTTAGTCTTATGCTTCTGAAAGTGAGTGTACAATGAAGAATCTGTTTGTAATGTGAGTGATTGTGCCGTAATTTTTCTTCTTTGGAGGTATGGACCAATTACATGTTAAGTTTCGAGGGAGGAAGGATAGATGCACACATCTCTGGGAGTGGGAATGGGCTGGGTCTGAGGAGTTTTGCCAAAATGACATGGCCCCTAGTGGTGGTGGGGCAGAGGTCTCCACAGAAGTCCCACCCATCTTGTGTCTGGGAGGGCTTTCATCTTTTCATGCCCTGGTTCCCATGGTAACTTAGTACATTATTTGCCTTTGGCATTAATAGTGGCATATCATGTTAAGTTAGAGCCAGGGACTCAGCTGCAAATGCTTTGGCTTCTTGATTTATGAGAGATAGCATGATTTCGAGAAAAGAATTTGTAAGTAGCAATTAGAGGAGCAGAGGTAAAGAATTGCACTGAGATTTATTTTCCCGGTGAAGTGCAGTTAATGGAGCATGTAAATGGAAAGGACTTTCCATTCTTTGGTTAGCTGGTACATTCTCTGATTTAATCAAATGAGACTGAAGTGTGCCTTTTACTTTCTATACAGTCTGACAAAGGTAATTTAGGATGGAGCTTTTAGATGAGTGTTGGCTGTTGCTGCCAGGACTTACGACTTTATGGAGGGACTACAATTGCAGATGTCTTCTCCAGCTGATTGATAGGCAGTAAAGAAGTGAAACAAGAGCTCCATCTCCAAGAAACGAGAAAAAGTCGTGTTGTTAAATAGGGCAGGAAAGATGTCTGCTATTCTGTTGTGATTTTTGCTTCTCATTTAGTGCCTATGTAGATCTGTACTGCAGCATGTGAAACCTTATACACATTTCCAATGTAACATGCTTCATTTGAGTCATAACATTTTCACTGAACTGCATATCCCATAATGTTCCAAAGCCAGCCAAAAAATTTTGGCTGATTAGAATTATCCACATTTGTAAATTATTGATGTTGGACCTGGAGAGAAAAGAGAATTTGCTGGGCCAGGGGCTCTAGTACATATTGTAATTAATAGAAGAATTTAAATTCAGATCCTTGTTTTCATCCTCAAATTATTCTCTTCTGTTCATATAAAATCTATCTACTAAAAATTGAAGAAAATACTCTAAGGTCACTGTATAGATTATTGTTTATTACTACAGCACATTCCTTCTTCCCTCATTCCATTCTTAAACACATTTATTGCATCTTTACATACCTAGCAAGGACATTGCTATCTGCTATGGAGATACTCATAAAACTGAATAATTATGATGCAGCCTGTTTTGACAATAGTAGATAATTTATATACTAGAGGATTAAGTCTGTGTAAGAGATTTGGAAAGACAGAGTCAGTAACTCTGTCAGAGCTTTGGGGGTGAGTCAGAGAAGACTTCATGCAGGAGCCCAAGGAGAAAAGAAAATTCCAGGCAGGCAGAACAGACAGTGCTACAAAGACATGAAAAAGTAAGGTATTTTCAATTACTTAGCTCCGGTCAAGACTCCAAGGAAGGCCTAAGAACAAAGGGTAACGACGTTAACCTTTCCATGCTACTAAGCTGGATTACCACGTTGACTTGATATTATAAAAGTGAATAGAGTTTTCCGACAAAAGATGTAGTCAGGAGCAAAGTTGAAACGTTAAATTTCTCCTTGACAAAGCTCTCATGTGTGTTAAGTGACTGTAATATTCACCTAAGCAAGGTGCACATTGGTAAAGAAGATCCAAATATTTGGTGCAGATAGCAAGAAGCTCCCCAATTTTGGAGAAAGTATTAACAAGCAAAAGTGATGATTGTGAAAGATTATTGTGAGATTTCTATTTTGGATTACTGTGATGTCTATGCAGGTATCGGACAGGTTAAGCTTAAAGTACTGATGAGCCAAGATAGTTATCCTGTAGCTAGAAATAAAAATTTAGATTCCAGGAAAGAAGCTGAGACTTCAGACATAAATTTGAGAGTGCCTATCATGGAGTTGGTAGTTAAAGCCATGAAGTAGCAGATGAAAATAACCAAAATTGCTGTACGTGAAATTCTAGAAAGCCACAAAATTTAATTCACAGTCTAGGGGGAAGCTGATTGGCCTTTGTGGTCAGCTGAGCAATAATACCGCCTCTTTCCCCTTCCTAACAGTACCAGATTTTTGCTGGGGTATCCACACATCTTTCTATTATGCTGCTGATATATATGTGTCCTCAAAAGCTGAGTCAAACCCAGCTCTAGGGATGAGGCCTGGTTTATACAGCTATTCAGAGTAATCCTATACCACTGCCACAATGATGGGTTCAAATACCCCAAGCCTAAGACAATCGGAACATTTCTAGGGTAAGAAGGATTACTTTAGGAAGGGGCAGAGACCCAATTAAATTTAATTAGACATGATGGGAAATTTGCTAGAGGTTTTGGGGGGAAAAGATCTCCTGAAAGGTAAGCTCCTCCTTCTGAGAGGTGTGGCCTATTAATATGAAGACTGGAACTATTACAGCATAGGATGAAACTGACACCAGAGAAGCAGAATACAAGGAAAGAAACCAGGTTCTTGATGAACTGCCTAATCAAATCAGCTCTAAAACCTGCTGTAACTGAAAATTTGGGTTATATTACCTTGTAAATTGTTGTTTAGGCCAATTTTAGTTTAGTTCTTCTTTATTTGCAATGAAAGTCATCCTGACAGATATAGTTGCATTGTCACAATCAAGAAGACATTGAGAAAAGTGTCAAATGTCACAGATTACTGAGGTAGACATAGGTCTGGCTATTACAGTTCATTCCTGATCTTTGCTAGAGCAGCCTTGGATAGGGTGGGGACAGGGGGGTGGGGGAGAAGGGGGAAAGCAGATTTCTGTGGGTAGAAGAATGAATGAAAAATGAGACAATGAAAACAAGTTCAATATGGGCAAGTATTTTTGTCTTTTTAAAATGCATTATTATATTCCCAGCATCTAAAAATGCTCGTGACACACAGAATGCACCAAACACATACTGGAGAGTGAATGAATGTGCAAAAATTCATTGCATATCTCTCATTTAAGAAGTGTAGGGAGGAGAGAATAGAATGTGGTAACAGCTGAAAGAGGGTAGGGTTAAGTAAAACAATTCAAAATTGAAAATTTTTTAGTTTAGCAAGGTTTTAACTAAGTCATTAGAAGAATTCAGGAAAATGTAAAAGACAATAGAAAAAGGCTAGAAAATGTGAAGAATAGTCCAAGAAAATGTTTGATAAGGTGGAAGATGCAAAGAGAAAATCTTGCAAGTTTCCTGGTTGAAAAAAAAATAGACTATTTACAATGGAAGAAAAATGATACTGGAATTCTGGAAGCAAGAGGATGGTGGACTAACTGCTATAGGCTACTGGGAGGAAAGGGCTTCAGGCTGAGAATGTTGATGTAATTCATTCGCTAAGGCATAGGAAAGATTTGTGGATATGTGAGGATTCAGAGAACGTGTCAAGCACACACCCCAAATGGGAAAGATACTTGTAAAAAACCCTGAATCAGAGGAATTCTCAACATGGTGAATATAAAGAGAAGAAAGAATGGCAAGCAATAAACTTTAAAACGTGTGTAAGTGGACATAAATATATGTAAATTTTATTAAATGTATGTAAGTGAATAATGATAATGTAACAAGAAATGTAAAATTTAAGTGGTAAATACAAATTGTTAAAGCAGAAGGGACATATGGAAAGGGAAGCTGCAGTTTACCAAATATTTGCCTAAAAACTTAGAATTTAGGTGTTGATGGAGTGGAATAAAGAATGGGGAAGCATTCTACAGAACTCACCACCAAGCAGTGGAGAAAGAAAAGCCTTTATAGTGGTCTTGTTGGGGAAGGGAAAGAAAACAGTGGAGAAAAAGCTCATCTCATTTGGGAGAAATAGTTATTATTTTGGTTTCGTATAAAAGAGATAAATAAGAGTTTGATTATGAGTGTTGGAATAAAGGTAAATACTGGCAGCCTGGAAAAGTACAGATTTTCAAATTCAATACAGGGAAAAGAGGGAATAACCAGCAAAACAGCAAAAGCATGAAGAAAGAATAAGTAAGCAAAAACAAAGTAAAAATAAATGAGCAAAGAAAGATGTAAGGAGTAAAGTATGTAAATTGTCACATTCAATATGACTTGGCAAATTCTCTTATTAAAAGATAAACACTGAGAGATTGGATTTTTTAAAAAAGAAAACAGTTACATTCAATTTAATGAAACACACTTGAAATGATAAAGTGTGGAAATAGAAGACAGACAGGAGAGACCAAAGGCCAACAAAAATGAGAGTGGTGATATTAGATGAGGTTAAATTTAACATTAAAGCATCAAATATATATGTGTGACCAAAAAATGAGTTAGATCTTTTTTTTTTTTTTTAATAGATCTTCATTGGAGTACAATTGCTTCACAATACTGTGTTAGTTTCTGTTGTACACCAAAGTGAATCAGCCATATGCATACATATGCCCCCATATCCCCTCCCTCTTGAGCCTCCCTCCCATCCTCCCTATCCAACCCCTCTAGGTCATCGCAAAGCACCGAGCTGATCTCCCTGTGCTATGCGGCTGCTTCCCACTAGCTAACTTTTTTACATTTGGTAGTGTATATATGTCGATACTACTCTCACTTCGCCCCAGCTTCCCCCTCCCACCCTGTGTCCTCAAGTCCATTCTCTATATCTACGTCTTTATTCCTGCCCTGCAACTAGGTTCATCAGTACCATTTTTCTTTTTTTAGAATCCATATATATGCATTAGCATATGGTATTTTTCTCTTTCTGACTTACTTCACTCTGTATGATAAACTCTAGGTCCATCCACCTCACTACAAATAACTCAATTTCATTTCTTTTTATGGCTGAGTAATATTCCATTGTATATATGTGCCACATCTTCTTTATCCATTCATCTGTCGATGGACATTTAGGTTGGTTCCATGTCCTATTGTAAATAGAGCTGCAATGAACATTGTGGTACATGTCTCTTTTTGAATTACGGTTTTCTCAGGGTATATGCCCAGTAGTGGGATTCCTGGATCATAAGGTAGTTCTATTTTTAGTTTTTTAAGGAACCTCCATAGTGTTCTCCATAGTGGCTGTATCAATTTACATTCCCACCAAAAGTGTAGGAGGGTTCCCTTTTCACCACACTCTTTCCAGCATTTATTGTTTCTAGATTTTTTGATAATGGCCATTCTGACTGGCTTGAGATGATACCTCATTGTAGTTTTGATTTGCATGTCTCTAATAATTAGTGATGTTGAGCATCGTTTCATGTGCCTCTTGGCCGTCTGTATGTCTTCCTTGGTGAAATGTCTATTTAGGTCTTCCGCCCATTTTTTTTTTTTGGGGGGTGTGTGAGGGTACACGGGCCTCTCCCTGTTGTGGCCTCTCTGGTTGTGGAACACAGGCTCCGGACGTGCAGGCTCAGCGGCCATGGCTCATGGGCCTAGCCGCTCCGTGGCATGTGGGATCTTCCCAGACTGGGTCACAAACCCATGTCCCCTGCATCGGCAGGTGGACTCTCAACGACTGCACCACCAGGGAAGCCCCTGCCCATTTTTAATTGGATTGTTTGTGTTTTTGATATTGAGCTCCATGAGCTCTTTGTATATTTTGGAGATTAATCTTTTGTCCATTGTCTCATTTGTAAATATTTTCTTCCATTCTGAGGGTTGTCTTTTTGTCTTGTTTATGGTTTCCTTTGCTGTGCAAAAACTTTTAAGTTTAATTAAGTCCCGTTTGTTTATTTTTGTTTTTATTTCCATTACTCTAGGAGGTGGGTCAAAAAAGATCTTGCTGTGGTTTATGTCAAAGAGTGTTTTTCCTATGTTTGCTTCTAAGAGTTTTATAGTGTCTGGTCTTACATTTCAGTCTTTAATCCATTTGGGGTTTATTTTTGTGGATGGTGTTAGGTAATGTTCTAGTTTCATTATTTTACATGTAGCTGTCCAGTTTTCCCAGCATCACTTATTGAAGAGGCTCTCTTTTCTCCATTGTATGTTCTTGCCTCCTTTGTTGTAAATTAGGTGACAATATGTGCGTGAGTTTATCTTTGGGCATTCTGTCCTGTACCATTGATCTATATTTCTGTTTTTGTGTCAGTACCATACTGTCTTGATTACTGTAGCTTTGTGGTATAGTTTGAAGTTGGGGAGCCTGATTCTTCCAGCTCCATTTTTCTTCCTCAAGATTGCTTTGGCTATTCGGGATCTTTTGTGTTTCCATATGAACTGTAAAATTTTTTGTTCTAATTCTGTGAAGAATGCCACTGGTAGTTTGATAAGGATTGCATTGAATCTGTAGATTGCTTTGTCTAGTATAGTCATTTTCACAATATTGATTCTTCCAATCCAAGAACTTGGTATATTTCTCCATCTGTTTATGTCATCTTTGATTTCTTTCATCAGTGCTTTATAGTTTTGTGAGTACAAGTCTTTCGCCTCCTTAGGCAGGTTTATTCCTAGGTATTTTATTCTTTTTATTCCAGTGGTGAATGGGACTGTTTCCTTAATTTCTCTTTCTGATCTTTTCATTGTTGGTGTATAGGAATGCCAGAGATTTCTGTGTATTAATTTTGTATCCTGCAGCCTTACCAAATTCATTGATTAGTTCTAGTAGTTTTCTGGTGACATCTTTAGGATTTTCTATGTATAGTGTCATGTTATCCGCAAACAGTGACAGTTTTACTTCTTCTTTTCCAATTTTTATTCCTTTTATTTCTTTTTCTTCTCTGATTGCTATGGCTAGAACTTCCAAAACTATGTTGAATAAGAGTGGCGAGAGTGGACATCCTTGTCTTGTTCCTGATCTCAGTGGAAATGCTTTCAGTTTTTCACCATTGAGTGTGATGTTTGTTGTGGGTTTGTCATATATGACCTTTATTATGTTGAGGTAGCTTCCCTCTATGCCCATTTTCTGGTGAGTTTTTATCATAAATGGGCGTTGAATTTTGCCAAAAGCTTTTTCTGCATCTATAGATGATCATATATTTTTCCCCTTTAATTTGTTAATGTGTATCACATTGATTTATTTGCATATATTGAAGAATCCTTGCACCCCTGAGATAAATCCCACTTGATCGTGATTTATGATCCTTTTAATGTGTTGTTGGATTCTGTTTGCTAGTATTTTGTTCAAGATTTTTGTGTCTATGTTCACCAGTGATATTGGTCTATAATTTTCTTTTTTTGTGATATCTTTTTCTGATTTTGGTATCAGGGTGATGGTGGCTTCATAGAATGAATTTGGGAGTGTTTTTCCCTCTGAAAATTTTTGAAACAGTTTGAGAAGGATCATTGTTAGCTCTTCTCTAAATGTTTGATAGAATTCACCTGTGAAGCCATCTGGTTCTGGAATTTTGTTTGTTGGAAGATTTTTAATTATGGTTTCAATTTCATTACTTGTGATGGGTCTGTTTATATTTTCTAATTCTTCCTGGTTCAGTCTTGGAAAATTGTACGTTTCCAAGAGTTTGTCCACTTCTTCATGGTTGTCCATTTTATTGGGATATAGTTGTTTGTAGTAGTCTCTTATAATCCTTTGTATTTCTGTGGTGTCAGTTGTGATTTCTCCTTTTTCATTTCTAATTTTATTGATTTGTGTCCTCTCCCTGTTTCTCGATGAGTCTGGCTAATGGTTTATCAATTTTGTTTATCTTCTTGAAGAACCAGCTTTTAGTTTTATTGATCTTTGCTGTTGTTTTCTTTGTTTCTATTTCATTTATTTCTGCTCTGATCTTTATGATTTCTTTCTTCCTACTGACTTTGGGTTTTCTTTGTTCTTCTTCCTCTAGTTGTTTTAAGTGTAGGGTTAGATTATTTATTTGAGATTTTTCTTGTTTCTTGAGGTGAGGTTGAATTACTATAAAGTTCCCTCTTAGAACTGCTCTTGCTGCAACCCATAGGTTTTGGGTCATCGTGTTTTTGAATAAAGAAAAAAGAATGAAAAAAATTGAAGACAATCTCAGAGACCCCTGGGACAACACTAAATGCACCAACATTTGAATTATTGGGGTCCCAGAAGAAGAAGAGAAGAAGAAAGTGTCTGAGAAAATATTTGAAGAGATTATAGTCGAAAACTTCCCTAACATGGGAAAGGAAAGAGTCACCCAATTCCAGGAAGCACAGAGAGTCCCATACAGGATAAACCCTAGGAAAAACACACCAAGACAGATATTAATCAAACTGTCAAAAATTAAATTCAAAGAAAAAATATTAAAAGCAGCAAGGCAAAAACAAAAAATAACATACAATGGAATCCCCATATGGTTATCAGCTGATTTTTCAGCAGGAACTCTGCAGGCCAGAAGGGAGTGGCAGGATATACTTAAAGTGGTGAAAGAGAAAAACCAACAACCAAGATTACTCTACCCATCAAGGATCTCATTCAGATTCAGTGGAGAAATCAAAAGCTTTTCAGACAAGCAAAAACTAAGAGAATTCAGCACCACCAAACCAGCTTTACAACAAACGCTAAAGAAACTTCTCTAGGCAGGAAACACAAGAGAAGAAAAAGACCCACAAAAACAAACCCAAAACAATTGAGAAAATGGTAATAGGAACATGCATATCGATCATAACCTTGAAAGTAAATAGATTAAGTGCCCCAACCAAAAGACACAGACTGGCTGAATGGATACAAAAACAAGACCCATATATATGCTGTCTACAAGAGACCCACTTCAGACCTAGGGACACATACAGACTGAAAGTGAAGGGATAGAAAAAGATATTCCATGCAAATGGAAATCAAAAGAAAGCTGGAGAAGCAATACTCATATCAGATAAAATAGACTTTAAAATAAAGAATGTTACAAGAGGTAAGGAGAGACACTACATAATGATCAAGGGATCAATCCAAGAAGGTATAACAAGTATAAATGTTGATGCACCTAACATAGGAGCACCTCAATACATAAGTCAAATGCTAACAACCATGAAAGGAGAAATCGACAGTAACACAATAATAGTAGGGGACTTTAAATGATACAATAGACCAGATAGATTTAATTGATACTTATAGAACATTCCACCCGAAAGTGGCAGAATACATTTTGTTCTCAAGTGCCCCAGGAACATTCTCTAAGATAGATCACATCTTGGGTTACAAATCAAGCCTCAGAAAATTTAAGAGAATTGAAATCATATCAAACATCTTTTCTGACCACAATGCTATGAGATTGGAAATCAATTACAGGGAAAAAAAATGTAAAAAACACAAATACGTGGAGGCTAAACAGTGTGCTACTAAATAACCAAGAGACCACTGAAGAAATCAAAGAAGAAATCAAAAAGTACATAGATCTTTATTCACTTTCTTGGTGAGATTTCCATGTGTGAGTGTGAAATGGTAGATGTAGAGACTATAATGTGAAAATGAGTTGTGTAATTTAGTCCCTCAAGCCTAGATACTTGTGTTTGTGAGTGTGGATGTGTAATTCTATGATCATGAGGAAAGGGGTGGAAGGATGCATACTAGGGTTTAACATTGGCTGCCTAGGAAGGGTTGGGGCAGGTTGTACAAGATCAGGTCAGGTGAGGTTGGAGGAAGAAAAATAAGGACTCAGTAACGTCTGTCTTTGAGCAAATGTGTTGTTAAAACACCACCACCACCAAATGCCTTCTAAGATCTTAGGACTACAGGGCTTGAATTGAGAAGGAGACCTTGGAAAATTGGCTCAATAAGCATAGAGTGGGATCTTAGAGAAAATGTTCTAGAACTGACCCACAACTACTTGCTGAGCCATACTACATAGGCAGAGAATAAATTTTTTTTTTTAATTTGGTCGTACATAAGTATACAAAGAAACCTGAAGAGAGTTTGCATTTTAAAAAAATAAAAGCATAAAAAGGATGTTTGATTCCACTACAAATGTGTTTGCTTTGTTGTGACTAAGTGTCCAAGACAAACATGAATATATTCCTACATTATTGTCCTAGGTGAGTACATATGAAGGAGTGTTACTAAGTCAATTTTCCATAGTCCTGCTATCACAGGGCTAATGTATGCCACTAGGCTTAAGCATAAGAAGAAAAGAGGACACTCTGAACACTTCGGATCTGTACCCCACCCTTTCACTGACATTTCCTATAGGCAGATTAGTGTTGAAGAGACAGATATTTGCATACATAAAGATTGTCTTGTTATTTGCCTAATTCCAGGTAATGGCTTTGGGTATCCTGCAGAGGTCTAGAGTCATCTTTATTTGGGTGATTTTTAAGTAAAGGCAATTTACTGTATAAAACCTTGATAATTCAGAATTTTTCTATATGTTTCAAGGTCCAAGAAGTATAACCATGACTTATGTAAAACTCAAAGGACAGAGAAGTTCTCCAAACAGAACATAAAAGAATTATCTTGTATAAAAAAGCTTAGTAACTTCATGATATATTTAGATGAATATGTCAGAGGTGAGATTACTTTTCTTTCTATAGCTACAAGAGGAAGCTAGCCAACATGCTGTCTGCTTAAAAGAAAATCCATATGATGCGTTCATGAACACAAGAAAGATGAGTTCATTTACAGGGGGCTGGATGGATTATAAGGTTGATGTTGGTGAGCACATTCATAACGTAAGTGTGTAAATTTATCTTCTGATAACAAACATTTTTTTTTTGTGGTGCGCGGGCCTCTCACTGCTGTGGCCTCTCCCGTTGCGGAGCACAGGCTCCGGACGCGCAGGCCCAGCGGCCATGGCTCACGGGCCCAGCCGCTCCGCGGCATGTGGGATCTTCCCGGACCGGGGCACGAACCCATGTCCCCTGCATCAGCAGGCGGACTCTCAACCACTGCGCCACCAGGGAAGCCCAAACATTTTTTATTTAAGTGAATAAGTATGATTTCCTATAACAAATGTTGCATAAAGTTTGTGGTCACCAAAAACTATGTTGTTAAGCGTCACATTCCTTTGTGATTAAACCAGAAAGTTAGTTAAATAGCTGGATATTAAAGAGAAGAGCTTTAATCATGCTAACGAGAAACAGAGCTTGCGTAGGTTTAAACTTAACTAAGATAGTTCCTCCTTCTGGCTAATCTCTACGTCATAGGCTACCCTTGTTCTGTCTCCCTTTTAGGTTCTGCCAGGGAGAGGCACAGGCAGGCTACTGGAGGTTGGGAGAGTGGGTTGGGATACTTATTCCCCTAGCTCCCTCCCTGTCCTATTGCTGCAGGTTGACTGTGTTTGTCCCTGGAAGTCAAGGCTGTCCAGCAGCCCCTTTATACACAAGTCTTTGGGTTCCAGTAACCGCCTTTCCCCTCGTCCCTTCTGATCTGGGTGTGGTCATGACTCCCACTATTGCCCTAGGCTACTGGCTGTCCTCTGCTCAGAGCTATGCATAGGCTGCATCACTGAACCCTCCTCAATACCTAGTATGATTGTGCCAAACGTTTGCTGTTAGGCCCCCGACAACTACCGTGTACTCTAACCTTGCCTTCTGCATCTTATTCAGAAGTGCAGTTCAACACAGGGCTTTTTCTTTTTTTTTTTTTAACTTATATCAACAAGATAGTTCTCCTCAAGATCACTTTCCTCAAATATAAGCATACCTTACATTTTCATAATCAAAGCCAGCCAAAGAATTTAAAATTTACTAATCCCAACTTTCATAGTTAGATCCTGTTTTATAAGTTGCTAATCAGGGGACACCCAATTATGATGTGGATGTTATGATCTAGGGTTTCATTACTGTATATGTTCACAGGTTTACGCCTGTATTTCTTTGGACTGTGGAATTAACATGTTGACATTTTCTGGCAAGGATGTCTTTAAGAGAATCCTGAGTAGGTATGAGTGACAATGATTTATCATTTTGTTATTGTTTGTGAGACAGACAGTCTCAACAGGGCCTCCCAGGGTGCATAAGAGGGGAGTGTGCTGTGGATGGCAGTGGTGAGTGACTCTGTTTGTCCCTTCATCCATTCAGTTAAGAATTCTTGAACAAGTAGAAGTTTGAATCTTTAGAGACGTTTTCCTGCTCCAGACCCCTCAGCCTAGCTAATGACAATGAGGTATTTCTCAAACTGAGAACATCCTAAAAAGCATGAGGGAAGATGACCAACCACTAAGGATGAGCAACCTGACAGCCCAACATGCAAATCACTGAAAAGCCTTTGTAATCCTCAAGGTTGGCTTTTGTTTGGGAAAAGCTGCTGCCCATAAAATTACACAGACTAAACTGTAATTGGGATGCAGTTTCTTTCTCGCGTGAAACAGATGTGAGAAGGTTTCTGGATAGGATTTGTGACCACCTGATTAGTGCGTACTGCTCAGTGCCCGCATCTTTTTCCAGGAGCCCTGCCCAGAGATCCAAGAGGTAAGAAAGGAGACCCAGGTTTCCCAGCCTGAAGGCTAGCTCTATTCAGAGGCATCCCGTGAAGATGGTGGTGCCATGAACAGGAGAAATTTGGAGCCCCAGCGCAATCCTCCTCTGGGTAGTTTAGAGGTTTCTTGCAAAACACACTCTTACCATGTGATCTAGCAATTATATTCCTTTGTATTTACCTAAATGAGTTGAAAACTTACATTCACACGAAAACCTGCCACAAATGTTTATAGCAGCTTTCTACATAATTTCCAAAACTTGGAAGCAGACCAAGATTCCCTTGGTAAGTGAATGGACAAATAAACTGTGGTATATCCAGACAATGGAGTATCACTCCACACTAAAGAGATTTGCTATCAAGTCATGAAAAGACATAGGAGAACCTTAGGTGAATATTACTAAGCACGAGAGGCCAATCTGATAAAAGCTTTCGTATAGAATGATTCCAACTGTATGCCATTTCTCAAAAGGCAAAACTATGCAGACAGTAAAAAGATTAGTGGTTATCAGGGTTGGGGGTGAAGAGGGGTGAATAAATGGAACACAGAAGATTTTTAGGGCAGTGAAAGCATTCTGTGTGATGCTATAAATGGTAGATATATGTCATTATGCATCTGTCAAAACCCATCGACGGAGCAACACCAGGATTGAACCATAATGAATCTATAGACTTTGGGTAGTAATGATGGGCCAGTGCAGGTTTATTGCTTGTAACACATGTACCATGTTGGTGCAGGATGTTGATAGTGGAAGAGGCTGTGTCCACGTGGGGGCAGAAGGTATGTGGGAAATCCCTGTACTTTCTGCTCAATTTTTCTGTGAACCTGAAACTGCTTTAAAAAAGCAGTCTATTTAGGAAAAAGAAATGAGGCCCAGATTTAAACGTGAATTGAGTGAGGACGTGTGTCTCACAGAGTCTCCAGCTCTGGGGTCACATGTAAGGAGTGTTCAAACAGCCTCTGTTTAAATGCCAGGATCCTTTCACACTGTGTGTCTTGCTAATAGAGCAGAGCATCAGAACTGGAAAGCAGGGAAGGTCATCCAGTGGTCATGGGACATACCCCTGTCTTCAACTTATTCTTCTGGAGCATTCTATGCCCGTGGGAATCTAATGAGAAGTTTAATAGACACCCTCAATCTATTAAAGAGTTTCATTGCTATTGGGGGCATTGGCCTCTTTGTGTGTTTCTAAAAACACTTCCTAAATTACTGTTTGTGGCTTGGAAGCATTCAGGGGTGTCCAATTTCTAAAGACCAAGGGTTCACCCTGCACAAGATTTTACTAAGAGGATAAGAGAAGAGAGAGAATTTGTATTCACACCGAAGACCAAATGAAATATTCTGTGCCATGATTGCACATTTTTGGAATACTGAGGCTTTGGGGCAGTGTTTTCTGATGCCCTTAAACTTTCAGTAGTTGCCAACTGGCCAAAAAAGAAAGCAGCAGGAGGGCACATTTCTGTCCACTGCTATTCATAAAGGTTTTGGATATTTCCCCCAGAGAAACTGATGCTCCTTTGGCAGATAGTAGATCATTAATCCATCATCCTGTCCCTACAGAGGAGAGTTTTCTGATTTAACAGATGAAGAAAATCTGATCACCCACGGAAGAGAGCCTGGCAGAGGTCAGGGCCTTGTGTCATGGTCAGGTTGAACAGCTTGGACTACTGTGCACTTATGGTGCTTGGGCTGCTGCTGCAGTTTCCAAGAAAGATTGGCTTGTTTGTCTTCACACGCTCATTTCAGAAGCAGATGAATGTACAGGACGGCATAAATCTGGGGCAGAAGTGTTCAGACATTTCTCATGCTATGCATTCTTTCGTCCCTCCTGGAAATTCAGCACATGCATTTATCCCATTAGTGGTAGGAGAAAAAGTCCCGATCGCCTTCCAATTCATATGATGTACGTCGGTGGGTCGGGGCAGTGCTGGTGATGCATTCTTCTCTGCTTAGGCTGTTACACGTATGTAAGGGTCCTTGAAATCTGAAAATGGCCACACTAGAAGCAGCCCCTTTTCCGAGCTACTGCTTAGATACAGATTTCTAATTTAAACAAACACATATCCTAATCCAGGCTGCAGAACTCTGAAGGAGATGATAGAAAATTCTACTTCCAATTTCCTTTCTTTGTTGTGGTTTGTCGTGATTTTACAAATATAAATTTAGGTTGGAAAAGACACAAGTCTTTATCACACATACATAAACATACAGACGTGGTAACAACAACATCAACAAACCTAGCTACTTTGAGCTTTAGAACCTTTTGTCCTGCTGTTTTGTGTGACTGCTGTTAGGATAGTATGAGGAACGTGAAGAAATGTCAGCAACCTACCGGGAAGGGGGCACTGGGGTAAGTTTTCATGCAGGACCCGTTTCCCAACTGCAGAATGACATCGGGAAAGAGTTGCAGAGCCTTTCGGCATAATGTCCTTTATGTCCTGTCTTAGTAGGTGTAGGCCAACTACATTTGGAGAGATGGTTGAGTTGAGCCCTCTGGTGAATTGTTTGACTCTAATGACCCGCCTATAGATTGAGTTTTGTGTCCCCCCCCACCCCTGCACCACAAAATTCATATTTTGAAACCTAATTCCCCATATGATTGCATTTGGAGGTGAAGCCTTTGGGAGGTGATTAGGTCACGAAGGTGGAACCCTCATGATGGGATTAGTGCTCATATAAAAGAGACCCCAGAGAGCACCTGCATCCTTTCCCCATGTGAAGACACAGCAAGAAGAGGGCTGTCTATGAACCAGGAGGTGGGTTCTCACCAGACAGTAAGTCTGCCAACACCTTGATCTTAGGCTTCCCACACTCCAGAATTATGGGGAATAAAGTTCAGGGTTTTTTTTATAAGTTCCCCAGTTTATGATACTCTTTTATAGAAGCCTGAACTAAGAAAAGTCAGAAAGAGTAGATTGTATTTATGGCAGCAGCAGCAAGAGGCAGGGACACTGAAAAGCAGTATAGAGTAGGGATTGTGAAAGGTTTTGGAGTTTGGAGGCCCATGACTTGAATCCCGACTTTGACCTTTGGTTGTCATGGGCGAGCTTTCATTTTTCTTGTATATAAAATGGTTTCAGTAAGAAATAAATGTAGGTAAAACACTTAGCATAGTTCCTGGCCTATAGTGGACATACAACGTATAGTGCAGTGATAATGATGATAATTAATACTGGGAATACATTATTTTTGGATCAGACTCCTGTAACCTTTTCTAGCATCTTCTACAGAATTACAGAATCTGAATAGCTAAGATTAGGGACTAGACATCTGCATTTTAGAAAGCTCCATAGATGACTGTGTAGGGATTGGACAGAAAATCACCCTTTGGGGGTTGGGACTCTCTCTGACCTCTCCAAGCTTGGTCTCTGGTTATCTGGCTCAGATAACTTTAGTCAACACTGTGTGCAGCTAAACTCCTGGTCCCAGCCCAGCCTTTCCTTGTTATCATACAATCCCTGCCTCATGCCATAACCATTTCTCTGCCCCCCACCCAGAGCCCCACACTTCAGGGAGTGGTCAGAGGGCTACTAGGAAGATAGTATTTTAAAGAGAATGACAGTTACACTGAAGTAGGACAGGTCTTTTGTGTAGAAGATACAGCCTATGAAGAGATGTTAAATTTAGGAGTGGTAGAGCCATTTATAATCATACCTTGTCTTATCATGCTTCGCAGTTACTGTGTTTTTTACAAACTGAAGGTTTGTTGCAACCCTGCGTTGTCAGATGATGGTTAACATTTTCTAACCATGAAGTACTTCTAATTAATGTATGTACATTGCTTTTCTCAGGCATAATGCTATTGCGCACTTCATAGACCACTATATATCGTAAACATAACTTTTATATGCACTGGGAAACAAAAAATTCATGTGGAACACCTTATTACGGTATTTGCTTTATTGTGGTGGTCTGGAACTGAACCCACAATATCTCTGAGGTATGCCTATAGTACATGATAAAGTTGCATAGGCAAAATTGAAAAGTAACTTCTGATTCATCTGTATTTTTACTGAAATAGTTTTATCAAAACTCCCAACTTATGTCAAGTGTGCAAGAGGGTAATAAACTAAAATTTATTTATTCAGTCTGGCATTTGCTGTGTTAACTCTCTTAGTTGTTTAGGGAATGGTGGATATTTAAATGTCCTGTTCACCTTTGAGTTTAGGGAACAGTGGACATTCCTGTTCACTTATGGGCAGTACCGGGGTCATAGAGACAGCAGGACTAGGATTGAGCACAGGCAAATAAAACACAGCTTTTCACAGAGCATTCAAGAAGAGAACCAAACCTTCAGTGTCAGTGAATGTTGTGAAAATGCGAAGACAACCTCAGAGATTGGGGATTGTGGCCAAGAAATTGGAATCCCAGGTGAGATTTCTAGAAGTGGAACTTGAAGTCAGAAGTCCAATTATATGAATCTGGGCAGATTTTTTGGATGTTGACTCGGGAACCCAGAATAAAATGACGAGACACCAAAGAATAGTGAACAGGTTTTAAGTCAGGAGAATCAGCCTGGGTTGCTACTTTTTCAAGTTAGAGAATAACTTAATGCTATCAGACCCTTAGGATAAGATTCCATGTTTCAGGGAATCTTCAGTCAAAGGAGATTAGTAGGTATAACTGTGAGGCAAATCCAGAGGTGTTAAGTACTCTATACCTTCTGAGTTTGGCTAAAATTTGTTCATCTGTGCTAAATCAAAATAGTCCTTTCTGAAGTAGTTTTCTTTATTCCTTTCCACTTGTAACTCCACGTTACTCAGAAGGGAGATGAAGAGACATGAAAAGACACAAGAATATACTCACATTCTCCTTCTGTCTTCCATCTCTCTTCCTCTCTCTCTCTCTCTCTCTCTCTCTCTCTCTCTCTCTCTCTCTTTTTTTTGGCTACTTTGGGTCTTAGAGCTTTCTCTAGTTGTGGTGAGCGGAGGCTACTCTCTGTTGCGGTGCACAGGCTTCTCATTGCAGTGGCTTCTTCTGTTGCAGAGCACGGGCTCTAGGCACACAGGCTTCAGTAGTTGCAGCACACAGGCTCAGTAGTTGCGGCACGTGGGCTCTAGGGTGCGTGGGCTTCAGTAGTTGTGGTGTGCGTGGGCTCAGTGGCTGTGGCTCACAGGCTGTAGAGCGCAGGCTGAGTAGTTGTGGTGCACAGGTTTAGATGCTCCGTGGCATGTGGGATCTTCCCGGACCAGAGATCGAACCCGTGTTCCCTGCATTGGCAGGCAGATTCTTAACCACTGCACCACCAGGGAAGTCCTGTCTTGCATCTCTATTAACTATAAATTTAGATCTATATAGTGCTAATGTAGCATTAGTTATTAAACTTTACAAATACTGAGCTCCTATTCTGTCTTAAACATTAAGACAGTGTGAAAGATTTAAGCATGTAGGAAATATTCTCCCTGGGCTCAAGAAATCTATAATTCAGTTGGGGGCAATAAGACAAATGCCATAATAATGTAATGAAGGTCATATGTATCACATGGTATGCAGTCAGGCAAACAAAATGCTATAGGAGTCCAAAAGAGGGAAATTATCTCCTTTGATAATTGGAGATGACTTCATGGTCAAGGGAGCTATTCAGTTAGGCCTTCATAGAAGTCTGTAAAAATCAGCTGACTTGAGTTTCAGGCTTTATGTCTGTACCAGGAGTATCTAGCCCAGTGCCTAAGACACAGTAGGAGTCAATAAATGTTTTGTTTTAAGAGGATGAGCCAATGAATGATATTTTTTGACCACTTAACTTCTCTACTTTTGTAACAGATTTATGGCTACACATAAATCATTCCCTTTATATGACTGTTGTATATTATTTAAAAGATAATTTACATTTACTACCAAGACTTTGAATCCAATCATCTTCTAATATTTGTAGTTATTGTAAGGGGCTCTCAAAAAAAGCTGGAAGTGGAAAATAAAAAACCACTTTGACCTGGAAAAGAAACTCAAAATGTTTTGAATTAGACTCATTAAATTGTGCATATCTGTATTTTTCCACAAGCAGAAGCTTGCAAAATCTTGTAGACAAGCAGTTCTTATCCTACTGAAAGAGACTCAAAATAAAAATATTTCTTTCATTTTTGGGAAACCAGTATTAGTATATTTCTTTATTAATTACTAATAGCTTCAATCTTCTAGTCTTTCCCTCCCAAGGCAGTTGCAATGCTTATCTATTTTGGTAAAATAAATCACCCCAAAACTTACCAGCTTAAAACAACAAACATTCATTATCTCAGTTTCTGTGGGTCAGGAATTTGAGAACAACAGCCCAGCGGAGTGGTTTTGTGTCAGCATCTCTCATGACATTGCAGTCAAGATGTCGGCCTGGGCTGCAGTCATCTGAAAGCTTGTCTGGAGCTGGAGGATTTACTTCTAAGCTCTATCATGTGTTGATAGGAAGCTTCAGTTTATCACTGGTTGTTGGTTGGAGACCTCAGTTTCTTGCCACAAGAACCTCTACATAGGGCAGCTCAAGACAAGCTAGCTGGCTTCCTTCAGAACGAGTAATACAAGAAAAAGAAAAACAAGATAAAAGCCTGCCTTTTTATGACCTAGTCCCTGAAATTGTACACCACTGCTTTCATTGTATTCTATTTATTAGAAATGAATCACTAAGTCCATCTTCCCCTCAAGGAGAAGGGAGTCAAAGAAGGGGAAGAGAAGCAAAGAATTTGTGAAGATTTATTTCAGACCACCACAGTGACATGTTTATATTTGTCTCTCTACATTCTTCTTTAGAATATGAGCAATTTTTTTCCTTGAAAAGAGTGATGTATATTTTGGTATATATCACTCTCCATACTACAAATGTATTGGCACGGTGGCACTGGATGATTTTGGAGGGTATTTTAAGAAACAAACTTGTGTGAAGCTCATTGTTTTGTTGATGAGATGAATGTTTATCATGCTAAGTAAAAAACAAAAACAAAAACAAAAAAACAGTTTTGCTTCATCTGAACAAATAATTTTTACTTTTAGGGCCCTGAGAATCTTTAAAATGATCAGGTTTCCTCTTCATCCTACCGGCAAGATTTAAAGTAAAATTTCTGGCCCAAATTTAGTGAAATCAAAATCTTTTGTACATATTTTGAGAACTTATGTCATACCTGTCTTCCTCTTATTATCTTACTATAGTCTGCCCTTATCCCAATTTTTTTTTACTTTTGTTTTTATAAATTTATTTTACTGTTAAACAAGCAGTTTTTTAGATGTCCTATTGTCCTTTTTGGAACAAAAGTGTGTGTGTGTGTGTGTGTGTGTGTGTGTATCTTTATCATTCTAAAGTAATGGCTATCATTTCTTGAGTGCTTATTAGGTGTAAATCATTTTATGAATATTATTTAATTTAATGTTCACAAAGATACTTTGACGTAGGGAACATTATCCTCATTTACAGATGATGCAGCAAGGTTAAAAAATAGCTAGTAGCTGGCAGGACCAGGGTTCAAACCCATGTCTGTCTGACTCCACAGTCTCCCCACAACTTACAGCATATGTAAATAAATGGCCAAGATGCCTGGACCCTTAGCCGAACTCTCCCAGTGAAGCTCTCTTCCCAGTCACCACTGATCAATCCTGCTTCCAGGAAAAGACACTAAGTTGCTCTCTCTGGGTCACAGGCTTGAACTGAAACCTTCCTTTTCATGGTACGAAGGGTTGGCTTCCCAGCTCTTTTCTGTTTTGTCCATTCCTCTCCCCACCCACCCCCAACAATTAAGCAAAACAATGAGATAACACTAGTGGAATGTGGACAAAAGTTTGTATTTGGGGGAAGGCACAAACAACTTTGTGGACTTAGCATACTTGACAAGTATCTTTGAGGGCTCAGTTTGATTCTGTAAAAATTCCCTTCACATTTATCCGTTTGGTCTTTGGGATTGAGATTAGTATTTCACCTGATATTCAGTCTTGCTGCCAAAATGAAACAATAACCTTCTTGTTTTTAAAACAAATCTATACAATTTACTGAGCCATGTATAATTTCTACCTGTGTAGAAAACAGTGACCTAAAATCAGAGAAGGAGGCATGGAATATACTTCCTTTGATCTGTTGGCTGGTGAAGGCAGAGAATTAAGTTAATGTGATTCAAATTCACATTTTGCTTTCAATCAACCTTTTTTTAAGTCTAGAGAATATTTTTTTTTCACTCTCAAATTTCCCACATGAGTAGATTCTGGAGTAGTCTATTCAATCCATTCTATGACAGGTTGACAGGGAGGGAGACCCTTGATAGACATAAACTCTCTGAGCTGCATGTGGTCTGTAATATTCATCTATTGATTTGGCCCAGGGAGAACTCAATTTATTCAGATCAGCGTATGAGTATTGGTTGATTGTAGCTCCTGCCTCATTTGTTCATGTAGATTGTATTCTACTTTAGACTTAGGAATATAAGTACAGATTTGAAGTATTATACAAATAGTTTATATTTTCATAGCACTCTTTTTTCACGTCTGTAGGGACTGAATTCTTTTAGAAGGTAGATTTAGCAGAATACTGAAGTAAGTATCTCAGAAGTTGAATAGAGCAGTAAAAACTTAGTCTCAAGGATTGAAGTGGTATAATTATTAGACTTTCTCTAAAATAAAACAATTACTCTATCCTCAGATCTGTGAAAGTGTAAAAGAAATTGTCTTCTCAGGAAATGACTAGAAAACTCAAATTTTCTTAGGGAAGATTTAGGAAAGGCATCAATTTGGGGTTTTTTTTTTTTTCCTACAAATTTCCTGACTCTAGTCCTCTAGAGCCAGGACTAAACTTGTAATTTCTGAAGAAATAAGCCAAAAAACATTTTATCTGATATAGACAAATAATTGAAGCCAAATGAGGCTCATTAATTAAATTATTCAAATATTTCCTTAAATCTCTCTTGTCACTGAAACTAACATTGAAAAAAGAGCACTCAGCTGTGTATTGGGGATGGCATAGAGTCTCTGGGATACAAAAAATATACAATGTCAAAGATTTTGGATATTCATTTATTTATTTATTTTTACATCTTTATTGGAGTATAATTGCTTTACAATGGTGTGTTAGTTTCTGCTTTATAACAAAGTGAATCAGTTATACATATGTTCCCATATCTCTTCCCTCTTACGTCTCCCTCCCTCCCACCCTCCCTATCCCACCCCTCTAGGTGATCACAAAGCACCGAGCTGATCTCCCTGTGCTATGCGGCTGCTTCCCACTAGCTATCTACCTTACGTTTGGTAGTGTATATATGTCCATGCCTCTCTCTCGCTTTGTCAAAGCTTACCCTTCCCCCTCCCCATATCCTCAGCTCCATTCTCTAGTAGGTCTGTGTCTTTATTCCTGTCTTACCCCTAGGTTCTTCATGACATGTTTTTTTTCTTAGATTCCATATATATGTGTTAGCAAACGGTATTTGTCTCTCTCTTTCTGACTTACTTCACTCTGTATGACAGACTCTAGGTCTATTCACCTCATTACAAATAGCTCAATTTCGTTTCTCTTTATGGCTGAGTAATATTCCATTGTATATATGTGCCACATCTTCTTTATCCATTCATCCGATGATGGACACTTAGGTTGTTTCCATCTCCGGGCTATTGTAAATAGAGCTGCAATGAACATTTTGGTACATGACTCTTTTTGAATTATGGTTTTCTCAAGGTATATGCCCAGTAGTGGGATTGCTGGGTCATATGGTAGTTCTATTTGTAGTTTTTTAAGGAACTTCCATACTGTTCTCCATAGTGGCTGTACCAATTCACATTCCCACCAAAAGTGTAGGAGGGTTCCCTTTTCTCCACACCCTCTCCAGCATTTATTGTTTCTAGATTTTTTGATGATGGCCATTCTGACTGGTGTGAGATGATACCTCATTGTAGTTTTGATTTGCATTTCTCTAAGGATTAGTGATGTTTAGCATCCTTTCATGTGTTTGTTGGCAGTCTACTTTCGAGAAATGTCTATTTAGGTCTTCTGCCCATTTTGGGATTGGGTTGTTTGTTTTTTTATTATTGAGCTGCATAAGCTGCTTGTAAATTTTGGAGTTGCTTTGTTTGCAAATATTTTCTCCCATTCTGAGGGTTGTCTTTTGGTCTTGTTTATGGTTTCCTTTGCTGTGCAAAAGCTTTGCAGTTTCATTAGGTCTCATTTGTTTATTTTTGTTTTTATTTCCATTTCTCTAGGAGGTGGGTCAAAAAGGATCTTGCTGTGATTTATGTCATAGAGTGTCCTGCCTATGTTTTCCTCTGCGAGTTTGATAGTTTCTGGCCTTACATTTAGGTCTTTAATCCATTTTGAGCTTATTATTGTGTATGGTGTTAGGGAGTAATTTAATCTACTTTTACATGTACCTGTCCAGTTTTCCCAGCACCACTTATTGAAGAGGCTGTCCTTTCTCCACTACACATTCCTGCCTCCTTTATCAAAGATAAGGTGACCATATGTGCGTGGGTTTATCTCTGGGCTTTCTATGCTGTTCCATTGATCTATATTTCTGTTTTTGTGCCAGTACCATACTGTCTTGATTACTTACTGTAGCTTTGTAGTATAGTCTGAAGTCAGGGAGCCTGATTCCTCCAGCTCCGTTTTTCATTCTCAAGATTGCTTTGGCTATTCGGGCTCTTTTGTGTTTCCATACAAATTGTGAAATTTTTTCTTCTAGTTCTGTGAAAAATGCCCGTGGTAGTTTGATAGGGATTGCATTGAATCTGTAGATAGCTTTGGGTAGTAGAGTCATTTTCACAATGTGGATTCTTCCAATCCAAGAACATGGTATATCTCTCCATCTATTTGTATCATCTTTAATTTCTTTCCTCAGTGTCTTATAATTTTCTGCATACAGGTATTTTGTCTCCTTAGGTAGGTTTATTCCTAGATATTTTATTCTTTTTGTTCCAATGGTAAATGGGAGTGTTTTCTTGATTTCACTTTCAGATTTTTTCATCATTAGTGTATAGGAATGCCTGAGATTTCTGTGCATTAATTTTTTATCCTGCTACTTTACCAAATTCATTGATTAGCTCTAGTAGTTTTCTGGTAGCATCTTTAGGATTCTCTATGTATAGTATCATATCATCAGCAAACAGTGACAGCTTTACTTCTTCTTTTCCGATTTGGATTCCTTTTATTTCCTTTTCTTCTCTGATTGCTGTGGCTAAAACTTCCAAAACTGTGTTGAATAAGAGTGGTGAGAGTGGGCAACCTTGGCTTGTTCCTGATCTTAGAGGAAATGCTTTCAGTTTTTCACCGTTGAGGATGATGTTGGCTGTGGGTTTGTCATATGTGGCCTTTATTATGTTGAGGAAAGTTCCCTCTATGCCTACTTTCTGGAGGGTTTTTATGATAAATGGGTTTGGAATTTTGTCGAAAGCTTTTCTCTGCATCTATTGAGGTGATCATATGGTTTTTCTCCTTCAGTTTGTTAATATGGTGTATCACATTGATTGATTTGCATATATTGAAGAATCCTTGCATTCCTGGAATAAACCCCACTTGATCATGGTGTATGATCCTTTTAATGTGCTGTTGGATTCTTTTTGCTAGTATTTTGTTGAGGATTTTTGCATCTATGTTCATCAGTGATATTGGCCTGTAGTTTTCTTTCTTTGTGATATCCTTGTCTGATTTTGGTATCAGCGTGATGGTGGCCTTGTAGAATGAGTTTGGGCGTGTTTCTCCCTCTGCTATATTTTGGAAGAGTTTGAGAAGGATAGGTGTTAGCTGTTCTCTAAATGTTTGATAGAATTCGCCTGTGAAGCCATCTGGTCCTGGGCTTTTGTTTGTTGGAAGATTTTTAATCACAGTTTCAAATTCAGTGCTTGTGATTGGTCTGTTCATATTTTCTATTTCTTCCTGATTCAGTCTTGGCACATTGTGCTTTTCTAAGAATTTGTCCAGTTCTTCCAGGTTGTCCATTTTATTGGCATAGAGTTGCTTGTAGTAATCTCTTATGATCTTTTGTATTTCTGCAGTGTCAGTTGTTACTTCTCCTTTTTCATTTCTAATTCTATTGATTTGAGTCTTCTCCCTTTTTTTCTTGATGCGTCTGGCTAATGGTTTATCAATTTTGTTTATCTTCTCAAAGAACCAGCTTTTAGTTTTATTGATCTTTGCTATCCTTTCCTTCGTTTCTTTTTCATTTATTTCTGATCTGATCTTTATGATTTCTTTCCTTCTGCTAACTTTGGGGGTTTTTTGTCCTTCTTCCTCTAATTGCTTGAGGTGTAAGGTTAGGTTGTTTATTTGAGATTTTCCTTGTTTCTTGACGTAGGATTGTATTGCTATAAACTTCCGTCTTAGAATTGCTTTTGCTGCATCCCATAGGTTTTGGGTCATTGTGTCTCTATTGTTATTTGTTTCTAGGTATTTTTTTATTTCCTCTCTTTGATTTCTTCAGTGATCACTTCGTTATTAAGTAGTGTATTGTTTAGCCTCCACGTGTTTCTATATTTTACAGATCTTTTCCTGTAATTGATATCTAGTCTCATAGCTTTGTGGTCAGAGAAGATACTTGATACAATATCAATTTTCTTAAAATTACCAAGGCTTGATTTGTGACCCAAGATATGATCTATCCTGGAGAATGTTCCATGAGCATTTGAGAAAAATGTGTATTCTGTTGTTTTAGGATGGAATGTCCTATAAATGTCAGTTAAGTCCATCTTGTTTAATGTATCATGTAAAGCTTGTGTTTCCTTATTTATTTTCATTTTGGATGATCTGTCCAGTGGTGAAAGTGGGGTGTTAAAGTCCCCTACTATGAATGTGTTACTGTCGATTTCCCCTTTTATGGCTGTTAGTATTTGCCTTATGTATTGAGGTGCTCCAATGTTGGGTGCATAAATATTTACAATTGTTATATCTTCTTCTTGGGTGGATCCCTTGATCATTATGTAGTGTCCTTTTGGTCTCTTCTAATAGTCTTTATTTTAAAGTCTATTTTGTCTGATATGAGAATTGCTACTCCAGCTTTCTTCTGATTTCCATTTGTATGGAATATCTTTTTCCATCCCCTTACTTTTAGTCTGTATGTGTCTCTAGGTCTGAAGTGGGTCTCTTGTAGACAGCATATATATGGGTCTCGTTTCTGTATCCATTCAGGCAGTCTGTGTCTTTTGGTGGGAGCATTTAATCCATTTACATTTAAGGTAATTATCGATATGTATGTTCCTATTTCCATTTTCTTATTGTTTTGGGTTTGTTATTTTAGGTCTTTTCCTTGTCTTGTGTTTCTTGCCTAGAGAAGGTCCTTTACCATTTGTTGTAAAGCTGGTTTCGTGGTGCTGAACTCTCTCAGCTTTTTCTTGTCTGTAAAGGCTTTAATTTCTCCATCAAATCTGAATGAGATCCTTGCTGGGTAGAGTAATCTTGGTTGTAGGTATTTCTCCTTCATCACTTTAAATATGTCCTGCCAGTCCCTTCTGGCTTTTAGAGTTTCTACTGAAAGATCAGCTGTTAACCTTATGGGGATTCCCTTGTGTGTTATTTGTTGTTTTTCCCTTGCTGCTTTTAATATGTTTTCTTTGTATTTAATTTTTGACAGTTTGATTAATATGTGTCTTGGCGTGTTTCTCCTTGTATTTATCCTGTATGGGACTCTCTGTGCTTCCCATATTAGGGAAGTTTATAATCTATAATCTCTTCAAATATTTTCTCAGTCCCTTTTTCTCTTCTTCTTCTGGAACCCCTATCATTCGAATGTTGGTGCATTTAATGTTGTCCCAGAGGTCTCTGAGACTGTCCTCGGTTCTTTTCACTCTTTTTTCTTTATTCTGCTCTGCAGTAGTTATTTCCACTATTTTATCTTCTAGGTCACTTATCCGTTCTTCTGCCTCAGTTATTCTACTATTGATCCCTTCTAGAGTATTTTTAATTTCATTTATTGTGTTGTTCATCATTGCTTGTTTCATCTTTAGTTCTTCTAGGTCCTTGTTAAGTGTTTCTTGCATTTTCTCTATTCCATTTCAATATTTTGTATCATCTTTACTATCATTCTGAATTCTTTTTCAGGTAGACTGCGTATTTCCTCTTCATTTGTTAGGTCTGGTGGGTTTTTATCTTGCTCCTTCATCTGCTGTGTGCTTTTCTGTCTTCTCATTTTGCTTATCTTACTGTGTTTGGGATCTCCTTTTTGCAGGCTGCAGGTTCATTGTTCCCGTTGTTTTTGGTGTCTGTCCCCAGTGGCTAAAGTTGGTTCAGTGGGTTGTGTAGGCTTCCTGGTGGAGGGGACTAGCGCCTGTGTTCTGGTGGATGAGGCTGGATCTTGTCTTTCTGGTGGGCAGGTCCACGTCTGGTGGTGTGTTTTGGGGTGTCTGTGGACTTATTATGATTTTAGGCAGCCTCTCTGCTAATGGATGGGGTTGTGTTCCTGTCTTGCTAGTTGTTTGGCATAGGGTGTCCAGCACTGTAGCTTGCTGGTCGTTAAGTGAAGCTGGGTGCTGGTGTTGAGGTGGAGATCTCTGGGAGATTTTCGCCATTTGATATTACGTGGAGGTGGGAGGTCTCTTGTGGACCAGTGTCCTGAAGTTGGCTCTCCCAACTCAGAGGCACAGCACTGACTCCTGGCTGCAGCACCAAGAGCCTTTCATCCACACAGCTCAGAATAAAAGGGAGAAAAAGTAGAAAGAAAGAAAGAGGATAAAGGAAAAGAAAATAAAGTAAGGTAAAATAAAATAAATTATTAAAATAAAAAAATAATTATTAAGAAAAAAAGTTTTTTAAAGTAAAAACAAAAAAAACGGATGGATAGAATCCTAGGACAAATGGTGGAAGCAAAGCTATACAGACAAAATCTCACACAGAAGCATATACATACACACTCACAAAAAGAGGAAAAGGGGAAAATATAAATCTTGCTCTCAAAGTCCACCTCCTTAATTTGGGATGATTCGTTGTCTATTCAGGTATTCCACAGATGCAGGGTTCATCAAGTTGATTGTGGAGCTTTAACCCTCTGCTTCTGAGGCTGCTGGGAGAGATTTCCCTTTCTCTTCTTTGTTCGCACAGCTCCCAGGGTTCAGCTTTGGATTTGGCCCCGCCTCTGTGTGTAGGTCAGCGGAGGGCGTCTGTTCTTCGCTCAGACAGGACGGGGTTAAAGGAGCCACTGATTCGGGGACTCTGGCTCACACAGGCCGGCGGGAGGGAGGGGTACAGAGTGTGGGGTGAGCCTGCGGCTGCAGAGGCCGGCGTGACATTGCACCAGCGTGAGGCACGCCTTGCGTTTTCCCGGGGAAGTTGTCCCTGGATCCCGGGACCCTGGCATGGCGGGCTGCACAGGCTCCCTGGAAGGGAGGTGTGGATAGTGACCTGTGCTCGCACACAGGCTTCTTGGTGGTGGCAGCAGCAGCCTGAGCGTCTCATGCCCGTCTCTGGGGTCCGCGCTGTTAAACGCGGCTCGTGCCCGCCTCTGGAGCTCCTTTAAGCAGCGTTCTTAATCCCCTCTCCTCGCGCACCAGGAAACAAAGAGGGAAGAAAAAGTCTCTTGCCTCTTTGGCAGGTCCAGACTTTTCCCCGGACTCCCTCCCGGCTAGCTGTGGTGCAGTAACCCCTTCAGGCTGTGTTCACGCCGCCAGCCCCAGTCCTCTCCCTGCGCTCCGACTGAAGCCCGAGCCTCAGCTCCCATGCCCGCCCGCCCCGGCGGGTGAGCAGACAAGCCTCTTGGGCTGGTGAGTGCCGGCCGGCACCAATCCTCTGTGCGGGAATCTCCCCGCTTTGCCCTCCGCACCCCTGTTGCTGCGCTCTCCTCCGCGGCTCCAAAGCTTCCCCCTCCGCCACCTGCAGTCTCCGCCCGCGAAGGGGCTTCCTAGTGTGTGGAAGCCTTTCCTCCTTCACAGCTCCCTCCCACTGGTGCAGGTACCGTCCCTGTCCTTTTGTCTCTGTTTATTCTTTTTCCCTACCCAGGTACGTGGGGGGGTTTCTTGCCTTTTGGGAGGTCTGAGGTCTTCTGCCAGCCTTCAGTAGGTATTCTGTAGGGGTTGTTCCACGTGTAGATGTATTTCTGGTGTATCTGTGGGGAGGAAGGTGATCTCCACGTCTTTGCTCTTCCGCCATCTTCCCCCTCTCCATTTATTCATTCAACAATTTTCTGACTACCTCTATGGACCAGGCAGTGTTCTAGGTACTGGGCATTCAGCAGTGGAAAAAATAAAAAATAAAACCTAACGTGAACAAAACAAAGACAAAAATCTCTGTTCTCTTGGAGCTGAATGTCGGGAACTCTGAAGGGAATAAGGAGTGTCTTGGTGAGGTGTTTTATGGCTTTAGTATGTGTTGAGACATGTGTGACCTTGACCTATGTTTTGGGTGTCTGTGAGGCAAGAAATTCCCAGAGTTTTTGTCCCAATGGGAGCAACCATGAATAAGGAATTGCTATTGCCATTGATTAGAACATACAGTCGGATATTGTCAATGATGCAAGAGTCTGTAAAAAAATGTTCAGAGAGGGCTGATTATTGTCTAGGTCATCCTCCAGTACTAAGATAACTGCCTCAAATAGGTCAGTCATGCTGACCCTTGGCGCCATCTTTGATCAGGGATGTCCAAGTTAGGGGATAGATAGTAGCAGCTCTCCAGGGAGCCCCATCACCTGTGCCATCCATAAGGTGGATGAACTTCCCTTCTTGATCACTCACTTGATTCCTGTGGGCTTCCCAAGTGGCTAGTGGGTCTGAAGAGGGATGACCACCTGTGGTGCCATTGCTCCTTCCAAGGGAATGACAGTGGGGAAGCCACTTCCTCCTATAGGTGGAATGTGAGAGATGGTCCGGGTTTGGCTCTATCTGTAAGTACTGTTTCCATTTGAATAAGGAATTCTCTGTGGCTATACTGAGCCTTCAGCATTCTGCCCCCATGACCCAAGGCAGAATAGTCAGTTAGGCATGGGGAGTCACAGGCTCAGGGCTTGTGAGAACCTCCATCTCCAGAAGGGTTCAGTATGTGGACAGCATTTGCTGCTGTAATGGAGTGTAGTATGGGGCTGAGGAGGGCAGTTTCTTGTACCAGAAGCATATGGGCAACTATGGCCATCTTGGATAATCTAGAAACTCTAGGCAGCATGAGAGGAGGTTGCCAAAGCCTCAAAAGTGGCAACGTCTCTGTGGACGCCGGTGAGAGTGCCTGTCATATAGCAATTTGAATAGATTCTAGCGTCTTTTTTGTTGGAGCACAGCATTTAGAATGAAACAATTTGTAAGTAACAGCATGAATAAGCCTACCATCAGTTACAGGTTATGCTGGAATTGAGACATCTGATTCAATCTGAGTCACTCAGATAGTCTTGGCCAAGACACACAACCCAGGTCCACTTTAAGGGGAGCCCCATTCCCATATTCTTAACAAGAATTTTTTTTTTTTTTTTTGCGGTACGCGGGCCTCTCACTGTTGTGGCCTCTCCCGTTGTGCAGCACAGGCTCCGGACACGCAGGCTCAGCGGCCATGGCTCACGGGCCCAGCCGCTCCGCGGCACGTGGGATCCTCCCAGACCGGGGCATGAACCCGTGTCCCTGAATCGGCAGGCGGACTCTCAACCACTGCGCCACCAGGGAAGCCCTCATTCCCATATTCTTGCCCCTAATGTCAGTTATTGAAACTTGTGACTTAGGTAGGTTATATCTATACCAGGCTTGGTAGGACTCTACAAATGCAACAGCGTGCAGGACAGCTCAAAATGCCAGCTTGCCAAGGGGCAGCAGCGGAACTCAGAGCTCATGCTAGTTGGCAGACAGCTGCTCAGAGTGCACATTTACCACAGGCAGATGATCCAGTAAGCAAACCAAATGCAAGAGAACAAAGACCCCCAGGTGGCGGCCATCTAATCCCTAGAGGCTCATCTTTACAGCACCAGTTGTATTGTGGTGGCCTCGTGGCAGGCAGGATCAACCTCACTCAAATGTGGTTCACATGTTGAGAAGGGTGTTGTCATACATGCACCAAGAGGATAAGATAAGCTTTATTACTCAGATAGTGGGATCATTCAGAATGGCTTAAACCAAAGAGGGACAAGTGGCTTTGGTTTTTATTGTGGTTGGGGGTTGGGGCTGGGATGAAGGGTTTGTGTGGTTTGAATTCCCCCACTTGTGCCAGAGGTTTTCTCATGGGCTTGCCCAGATATGGGGCAAGAGGGAGGAGGGGGGGGATGGGATTTGAAAGCAGTCAGCGTCCAACAGCAAGAATAAAGTCAGACTCTTTATTATAGTACGTACAACATAGTTGTGTTTCTATTGAAAGAATTAGGTCTAACCTGAATACTCAAGAAGAGCGTTGGGTAAATAATTTGTAGATCCATGCAATGGAATATTGTGAGGCTAGAAATATTGTTAGGTGAGGAAACTAAGTTATGCTGTAAAATTCTATTTTAGTGTATATCCAAACATACATCTAAACATGCATACACACATATACACACACATATAATTAGAGGTAAATACACCGAAATGTTAACAGTATTTACTTATGTAGGATTACGATGGTTTTCATTCTGATTTTATTTGCCTTTTCCTTTAATTTATATTAAAGGAATATTAAAAAAAAGTGTGGGGCTTCCCTGGTGGTGCAGTGGTTGGGAGTCCGCCTGCCGATGCAGGGTACGCGGGTTCGTGCCCCGTTCCGGGAGGATCCCGCGTGCCGCGGAGTGGCTGGGCCCGTGAGCCACGGCCGCTGAGCCTGTGCGTCCGGAGCCTGTGCTCTGCAATGGTAGAGGCCACAGTAGTGAGAGGCCCGCGTACCGCAAAAAGAAAAGTGTGTAGTACTTTTTTTAAATAAGGGATTTTGGGGGAGGGTTTGGGACAAGCAGTTTTTTCTTGAAAACTTTGGTTGAATGTCATTTCGAGCCATGAGGCCACAGGTAGAGTTGAGGTGAGAGTTGGCTTTGCTGCATGTGGATTGGGTCCTTCTGCCTGTGTGTTTCATCATTTTGTTTGTCTAGTTTAAAGATGATCCAGGTGGCCAAAAATGCTATGTTGTGTAAATAGCTTTGCTACATGGTCTGCTTAATTCTGATTTACCATGGTTCAGAACATCTTGAATTACTTTTGTATTTATTTTGTAAACCCACCAAATTTCAGAGGTAGAAAGATAAGATTATTCAGAATTACTATGGTAAATTACTTTCCCCTCCACTTTTTCAGTGCCTTGCCTACAAATGGTAACATCTTTATAATAAAGTTATTGAATTCTGATGATTGAGTAGAGTGAAAATTTGGTCCATGATACTACTTGTTGGTAAAGAGCATAATTTGTAAAGGACATGAACATTTCATAGCACAAATGAAGGCTAACAAATGAGGATAATTAAAAACTGTCCTAAAAACTATCCAGACTTTGCATGTTTGAAAAGAGCATTGCTTTCTATTGAAAATGAATTACTATGTTAAAACATAAAAGATCAATAAACATTTGTTAATGCTTCATCGTAAGTACTGAAAAAAAAGAATATGTTTAAAAGTTGTTTTAGTAGACCATCTAAAATTAAGAAGTCTTTATTATGTGGTTTTACTTTCATTATCAGAATATTAGTTAAATATATAACAATGTCAGTGGGTAATACTGTAGAGCCTTCTAAATCTGAAAAAAAAGAGGGTTCATTGAATTCAAAACTGTTGGCAATAATTACATGTATTACATTCTAATTATTTTAAAATTGATAATTTACATAATGTGTATTTACCATTTAAACATACTAATCCATAAATCAGAAAACGTATTCTCCAATTGCCAAATATAAAGAATTTGTATAATATAGTTTCCAGAGAGGTGAGTGTTGTAAGACTGGGAGAAGAAAGGACATGCATTACTTGGCTATTACTTGGCTGTGCCACACGGCCTGAGTCTTCACCCATATTGTTCGTCTATCCATTGCTTTTAAAAATTCATTCCTCTAATAACTCTTATTGAACAGCTATTACGTTCCAGCCTTGGGGGTCAAAGTATATTCTTTGATGAAATTTATACCTGTTTATATCATTTCAACCTTTTTAAAATAATTAATTCATTTTATTTTTGGCTGCGTTGGGTCTTCGTTGCTGTACGCGGGCTTTCTCTAGTTGCGGCGAGTGGGGGCTACTCTTCGTTGTGGTGCACGGGCTTCTCATTGCAGTGGCTTCTCTTGTTGCGGAGCATGAGCTCTAGGTGCGTGGGCTTCAGTAGTTGTGGCATGCAGGCTCAGTAGTTGTGGCTCATGGGCTCTAGAGCGCAGGCTCAGTAGTTGTGGTGCACAGGCTTAGTTGCTCTGCGGCATATGGGATCTTCCCGGACCAGGGCTCGAACCCGTGTCCCCTGCATTGGCAGGATTCTTAACCACTGAGCCACCAGGGAAGTCCCTAATTTCAGCCTTATTACAAGTCTTCAAAAGAAGTATCTGTAGTTGACTGATGGGCAGGGCTATCCTCCACTTCATTTTCTCAGCCTCCTCATAGCTAAGACGTGGGCACTTTGACCCCAGGCTTTGAATGGGAAGAGCAGGTCCTGATGAAGCAGAGCCCATAAGAAAAAAATCTGTACTTGTGACTGTGTACTTGAGCGGGGATAGAAGGGGAAATCCATTTTCCTGATGTGGCATGGCATCCTAGAGGTAAGCTGAGGTGTCTGCCAGTGGTGGCTACTGTGGAGGTGGTCAGCCTCTGAGCATGGTTCTCTGGTCTTCCCTGAGATCCTGTGAACCACATTATAATAGCCTTTAACTAAAGTCTTATGGGTTTTGTTTCTGTTTTTGGCTAAAATCAGCTAGAGTCAGTGTCTGTTCCTTGCATCTAAGAATCTAAGTCATTTAACATTATTAATCTTATTTTACCAAGGAAGAGACAGAATCTAAAAATATGACTAAGATCTGTTTGTCTGCAAAGCCCATGCTCTTGTTAATATGTCATGCTGCAAAGGTGGCTTCTCTTGCCCGAAAAGCTGCTTCTGTGTCCAATTTCCCAACCTGCTGGAAAATCACTCAAGGCTTATTATAGCTTATATGCCCTTCTGCAATGGCACCTCTAATGAGGGCAGGCATAGGCTTAATCGTCTTAACCTGGGTTTTGTCTGTGGTGCTGAAACAATCTTCAATTCATTCAATTTAGTAGGAAAAACAGTACGAAACATGACTGTACAAATAAAGCTCTGCATTGTGGAAGTGGCTAAGTTGACCTATTGCATATTTTAGTTTTCAGGTCTTTGTTTTGCTATTAAGTATAAAATAGCACTTTTAAAGTAAAACCTGGTCATCTTCTATCAGAGAGGGCAAGGCTGTTTGAAGTGGACGGTGGTAACATTGGCTCATTCCACACACTCCTGCTGTTATGTAGAACATGCTCTCAAGATTTATGTTTGTTTTGAAGTTAATTAGCCCAATGTAAACCTTATGTACTTTTGATTAATGGGTTTCACACTGGTGGGCCCTGATATGCATGCATGATCTAATGCTGACACGGAAATGGGATGACCTAGACTGGTGGAGGGAGGAGGGCTGGCGGGTCTGAGGAAGGAGCGGGTGGGAGGTCTTGCCATGAGGTGGCACTCTGTTCTCTTTGTTCCCAATTGAATGCAAACAAAAACCTGAGTACATTTTACAGTCTCAGAGGAAAAATTTGTGTTTCACAACCCCCATCGTGATTTCATGATGTATCAGGTTCATGTCTGAGCTCATTTCTGACAGTTACAATATATGATCTGTTCTTTTGGGGTTTTTTTTTTTTTTAGCTTCGCAGGGTGTATTTTGTGAAATTCCGATGGTTGTTATGTCTCTTTTTTATGTACCAGAGCCCTTCTTGAGTAAATACTCAGTTTTTCAGATTCTGTCCTTCCCTTCTCCTTCCCAAATTGACTACTTAGCCCTTGGGGTGGTCCGAGGTGGTGGGGATGAGGGAAGGTTTCAGATCACCATCAAAGTCCCAGAGTTATTTTCAGGTCCTTGCTGGGCTCTGCTTCATGGTAACTGTTGTCCATGAGATAACTGCTTAACCTGCTGGCTCTGCTGCTAAAGCCCGTGGCTGGATTAAACCCAGGCTGTGGTTCTCCTCCATTGCACCATTCCATTGTATATACTGTTGGATGGCCGCTCCCTGTGGGTCGGCTTCCACAGGCCAAGATGGGAAACAAGGCAAAAGCCCTTCCACTTTCAGTTTTCCCCTCAACCTATCAAATATGCCTCCAGCCCCAACCTAAGATTTTGGCTTAAAGTAGGGAGGAGGTCTTGACCCCTCCTTACCTCTCAATCTTTTCCTCTTTCCGTAATCTTCTAGGCTTGGAAGAAACTTCTTTCTCTTTCCCAAGATGACATCTGTCCTGTCACCTTCTCTGGGCTGTAATGGTTGATCAAACTGTAAAAAAAGAGAGACTAGCTTATTTTAAGAGAAGTTCCAAAAATTTTATGGAATGTAAAATTCCATGTGTATGTGTGCATTTAGTTCTATTGTAATTGGATACATACATAATATTTTTCTGCACCTTGTAGTTGTAACTTAATAACATATCATGCACGCGGTTCTTTGGGGGAAGTATGTGTACTTACACACTTTAAAGAATTTTTTAAAAAGGAGACAAGACTCCATAAGTAAAGTGGTAGTTACTGGCCTTTCTCTTCCCTATCCACTGTCCTGTTCCCCAGAGGGAAACATTTTTATCTTTTTATATAATTCTGTTTACATTTTTCTGATTATTATTTCTATATCACTAGATAGTACAGTATCATTGTGAGGAGGGAAGCTGTCAGCCTGCAGGGAACTCCTCCACTCCACCTGGAGGTGAGCTTAGAGTTGAGTCCAGGGGTTATGGGCTGATGCATCACTTGTATCCGTTACACTGTCTCTATGAAGACTTAGAACCATCTATTTCTTTTTGAGAACTCATTACATGCTAAATGTATGGTTATGATTAAATTTACTCTAGCATTTGAATTAAGCATGTCCAATTGTTTGCAGATGTCTTAAAATGTCAAAACCACAACATTTATAATGAAGATTACCTATCTATAATCGGTATGTGTTACTGATAAATTGAATGCATTACTCATGGGATGGGATCAAAGCTTTGTCTCTCAATGCCCCTTTTGACTTTATTCAGCAGAGGGAAAACTTTCCTCAGCTACTCAACAGAGCTATTGAAATAATAGACCATCCTGGAGTCAATTTATGTCAGAAAACAATCACATTTTAAAAGCTAAAAGCATGTTGTCCAAGCTATTAACACTTGAGTCTTTATTCAAAGACATATCTTCTCACCTTCTCCCAGCTAAGACCCAGGGTGTAATGATATCTACAGTCTTTCTTATTCTATCCTCCACGGGATGTTCTTTACCCCATCAGTGACAAGGCATGGGAAGAGAGGAGAGCTAACAGGACCCAGATGTTGTCTGGATGGCTTTGTGTCCTCTGAACTTGGCATGGTTAAAGCCTCCTCTTTCTCTGTGGTTCCTTTCTTTGGCTCTTTTGAGAATCCAAGTGGGAGACCACTTACCTGCTGTTTCCTTTGACCCAGCAGACTGATTGTCTACTCTGACTAGTGACTTGAGTCTCTTTCTACAGCCTCTAGGAACTTGCTTCCATCTCTAACTTCTTGCATCTTCTAGTTTTCTCTCCAAATAGAACATTCTCCAGCCTACTGCCAAACATTCCTCCATCTTCTATCCCCACCAACACCCTGGTTCACTATGCTTCCAACTTCAGGGGTCACAGATTAAGCTCTCTGCAGAGCCTAACAGGAATCCCTCCCCACCAGAGCTTGAGGTGAGGGGCCACCTCTGCAAGTCCTCCACCTTAGGGAATAGGTCTTGCAGCGCTATGTGGCGGTCTCCAAAACTCCTCTTCACACGATGATCTCCTCACATCAAATCTCCTTTCCATTCTGGCCTCCTTGATGTTCTTCATCTGGCCATGGTGTTCAAAGAGTCATGGACAAGGTTTTGACTCCAGTTTTGTAAGTTCTGTATTTTTATCTGGCATTTCACCTTTGTAAATTTTATTTTTATCTTTGTAAACTATTTAAAAATGTAAAAATAACACATCGTCACATACTTTTTTCATTCAGGTCACCAATCCTTTCTTACACAGTGAGTTGATTATAGCTCACTAGCTTGTAGTTTTTAGATACAAGTCTCAATTCATCTCATCCTGTTTTTGTTTACCTGCATTATTTAGGACACTTTGCTTTCTAACTAAAAAAAAAAACAACACCTAAAGTTGGCTTATGCAACGCTTTATGACGACAGCTCTTCCATGGAGGTGAAAGGCATGAAGGCAGCTTGGCCTTAGGGTAACTTGAGCCAGGAAGAAGGTGATAGAGAGCCTAGGGAATAGTCTCATTCTATTCTATTTACATACACACACACACACACACACACACACATACGTGTGTGTGTGTGTGTATGAATTTTTTCTCTCTTTATCTGCAGACAGGCTGGCTGGCTTTGTTATCAGCAACATAGTGGGAAGAAATAATGGTGCTCAAGTTCATATGCGATAATGCTAGTTGCAAAGAGAGATATCTCTTATTTCTAGAAAATGGATCCTGATTGGCCCATCTTTGGTCAAGTGTTCATTTCTTGTTCCCATAAAGAGGGATAGTAGTAAAATAATAGAAACATAGTTGCTACCGGGAGCCCAACATTCTGGGCTGGGGTTGGTGAACAGCAAATACACTAAAGCTGGCCACTAACATCTATGATGATTTTTCTTGTTGAATTGGCTGCCATCTAACTGTCACTGTAATTACTGAATACCTTTTCAATATTAGTTTCTATGGCTGCTGTAACAAATTACAACAAACTTCGTTGCTTAAAACAACAAAAATTTATGACCTTGCAGTTCTGTAGGTCAAAAATTTATTACCTTGCAGTTCTGTAGGTCAGAAGTCTGAAATGGGACTCACTGGGCTAAAATCAAGGTATTTGCACGGCTGTATTCCTTCTGGAGGCTCTAGGGGAGAATCAGTTTCCTTGCCATTTCCGATGTTTAGAGGCTGCCCACATTCCTTAGTTCATTGCCCCCTTTCATCTTCAAAGACAGAAATAGCTTGTTGAGTCCCTTTCATGCTGCATCACTTTGACACTCACTGTCTTGCCTCCCTCTTTCACTTATAAGGACCTTTGTGATTACGTTGGATCCACCTGCAACACACAGAATAATCACCCCATCTCAAGATCCTTAACTTAATCATATCTGCAAAGCTTTTTTTTTTTTTTTTTTTTTATGGTAACAAACAGAATCACAGGTTCAGAGAACTGGAATGCAGATATCTTTGTGGAACCATTATTCTGCCGACCACAACTTTCATTTGTCTACATTTTTCCTGACTTCTCTGTATATGTTGTACTTGACCCTGTGCTTAATGTTTCTTCTTTCTCCTTCCTCTCTTCATGGCTACTTTTCTTTAGTTGGTCACCTGCAGCCTACACAGACAAAAAATGATTTTCTATTGCTTTATTTAGTCTACTCTGCCACGCTACTGATACTACAGGAGCTTACTAAGTATTTATTAGATGGACTTGTAGGTGAAAATTACATATCAAATAGATCTTGAGAGTGTATATTCTTGCAAGTTGCTGAGATTTCTAAAGGAGCAGAAAGCTAATGAGATAAAGAGATAATAAGAGAAAGCTAATTTTAAAGGGAACATTCTTATTGGGAAAGGAAGGAGACACTGGTTGTATGGTGACGAGGAAAAGTGGTAACTTGAAAGTGAAAGAAAAATGATACTCTGGCATTATGTGATTTTTCCCAAAGCTAGTCAATTAAGGAACCAACAACAATATAATTAATAATTTTAGTTATGAATAAAATCAGGATGGTCAGACAAATTAATATATATTTATATGGCTAGTAAAAAATGAAAATACTGGCTATCATTTATTGGAAACTTAGTACGTGACAGGTGTTGCATTAAATGCCCTATGTATACAATCATAATAATTATCCTGACAGCTTAGGTATTATCATTATTCCCCCTTGTAACTGGGAGACTGAGAGTTAGCCAGATTATGTGAGTTTTCCAGAATCACACCAGTTGTAGGTAGAGGAATTTGGATTTAAACCCATGTGGTTCAGTTATACTCCATAGCATCCCTATAATACATTTCAAACCCCCCACTAATTGCCCTCCTCCCCACTTTATCCACCCTACAACCATACAGATAAAAACATCAAGGTATGGTGAGCTCAAGAGACTTTCCCAAGGCCACCCAATTTTTGACAGAGCTAGAACCTAAGAGTCTAGGTTCTCTGATACCCAGTTCAAGGATGGTAAGTCTTACGTATCAGCAGGAGAAAAAAGAAAGAAAGAAAGATAAATGAAGAGGTAAAAAGAAGAAATGAAGTAGAAGAGTGGGAAAAAGCTAAGAGGGGAAAGGACAAGAAGTAATTTAAGTTGAATAAAACTTAAAAGTACTCATGGTGGGCACTGGTAGGTGCTGCTCTGTTTCCCTGCTACCTACCTAGAATACTTGCATCCTATTCAGCCGACCAAATATTCCTGAGCTCCCACTATTTCCTGTTCTTTCCCAATGGGCTGAAAGCTAAACTGTGTTGTTTTTACATACTCATGAGCCATTGATGACCAAGTTGTATGGTCAGGTAGGGGGTCATTAAGATCAGATTATAAGGGCGTACTCATAAGGAGATCCCCTATGGAAACAAATTGGCATTACCTAGACCTTGATTGAATGCAATTAGATGGACATAAATTTGGTTGCTCTTTTCCGTGAGATGGCACCTGATAGTCACTGATTACAAGAGCAGCTCTAACCTCATCTTTGCTTTGAAGACATGCTTCTCTGCTTCTGGGGTTACCTTTGGTGTGAAATGATAATGACCCAATTCTTGGAGAGTTCATTGCTCCAGAAAAAAAGACAAACAATTGGGACTTCCCTGGCAGTCCAGCGGTTAAGGCTCCGCACTTCCACTGCAGGGGGTGTGAGTTCGATCCCTGGTCGGGGAACTAAGGTTCCTCACACACACAAAAAAAAGACAAACAATCTGGCCCGTCCTCAAGGCTGAAGGCCTGATGACCCCAGGAAGGGTGAGGAGTTAAAGGATGTGTAACTTCTTCTCCCTCTGCAATTTATATATGGATGGATAGCCCCATACTGCTTCTTAGAACTGTCCCAGGAAGTAGCCCAGAGTGAAAACTTGTCAAAAAAAGTTGACAAAAATATTGTACACCCCCTTGATGGGAGGATGTAAATTTAATAAGCCTCTGGAAACGGGGTGTCACCTGAGACAAACCCGCATGTCTTCCAGATAATCTTACTCACAAGCTAGCAGTGGTTCCTCAACACGTCTCTCATATGCAACCTCTGCAGGCAACTGGTGTCAGAGAATAGAATGTTTCGCTTGCCAGTAAGACCAGATAAAATGGTGATCTCAGCTCTTGTCTAACTCCTTTATAAATGCGTGAGGTGGCTGGAATCTAGGTCCCTTTCCAGGAGGGAATGTGTCCACAATGTGTCTATTCATGACTGATTCTAGCAAACCTGTCCATGAGTGGGGACAGTGAGATAATACAGGCTTAGTCCTATGACTTTAAGATTTTATAGAGTTTGCCCTCACCCTTTGTTTGGTGAATGATGGTCTTGATATCATTCTCTATCTAGAATGTAAGAAATATACCATTTTTAGTTTCTGATCCCACAAGTTTGTCTGGGGTTCTTTGAAATTCTCCACATTTAGCTCATCTTTACCCAGATCTATCTCCGTAAAATACAAAGAGTCGTTATATGGTCTGGCTAGGTGGAGGTCAAGACACTGGGAGTCAAGGAACATGTGTTTTTACTCATGACACATGTTTCAAGGATGATGTGTTTTTACTCATGACACACGTTCCAAATCCATACTAGAGGTTCTCAAGTGGAAACATGAGCGCTAAATCTGGCCTATTATGACCAACATATGGTGATTAATTTTTCTTTTTAGTTTATTTTTTTAAATTGGAGTATAGTTGCTTTACATTGCTCTGCTGTACAGCAAAGTGAATCAGCCATACGTATATATATCCCCTCTCTTTTTGATTTACTTCCCATTTAAGTCACCACAGAGCACCGAGTACAGTTTCCTGTGCTATACAGTAGGTTCTCATTAGTTATCTATTTTATACATAGTAGTGTATATATGTCAATCCCAATCTCCCAATTCATCCCACCCCTCCGTCCCCCTTGGTTACCATACATTTGTTCTCCACATCTGTGTCCCTATTTCTGCTTTGCAACTAAGATCATCTGTACCATTTTTCTAGATTCCACATATATGCATTATTATACGATATTTGTTTTTCTCTTTCTGACTTACTTCACTCTGTATGACAGCCTCTAGGTCCATCCACATCTCTGCAAATGACACAGTTTTGTTCCTTTTTATGGCTAATATTCCATTGTATATATTGTACCACATCTTCTTTATCCATTCCCTTGTTGATGGACATTTAGGTTGCTTCCATGTCCTGGCTATTGTAAATAGAGCTGCAATGAACATTAGGATTCATGGAGCTTTTTGAATTATGGTTTTCTCTGGGTATATGCCCAGCAGTGAGATTGCTGGGTCATACGGTCATTCTATTTTGAGGTGTTTTTTTTTTGCGGTACGCGGGCCTCTCAATGTTGTGGCCTCTCCCGTTGCGGAGCACAGGCTCCGGACACTCAGGCTCAGCGGCCATGGCTCATGGGCCCAGCCGCTCCGCGGCATGTGGGATCTTCCCGGACCGGGGCACGAACCCGTGTCCCCTGCATCGGCAGGCGGACTCTCAACCACTGCGCCACCAGGGAAGCCCTATTTTGAGTTTTTTAAGGAACCTCCATACTGTTCTCCACAGTGGCTGTATCAGTTTACATTCCCACCAACAGTGTAAGAGGATCCCCTTTTCTCCACACCCTCTCCAGCATTTATTGTTTGTAGCTTTTTTGATGATTATTTTTTTTAATTTAAATTTGCCATTATTCAAAAATGAGAATAGCTCATACATAAGTTAAAGTGTCTATTTGTGTGTGTATTTTTTCTTTAAAAAATCGTGAGTGGTTTCCAGCACTTGATGGAACATGTCCTCTTCAGCTCAATATAGTCCCCCCTATTTTCTCTTGTCCCTTTGACATGGTACTGAGTGCCAATTGCCATATATCACCACACACACACCCTGAGATTCTTCTCATAGTCTAAAAGTATGAGAATCTAACATTTTAGCTATAATTTCAATAAAGCTGAAATGTTTATGATTGCATCCCATGTTCTGTTGAATTTCCATAAGGAATAAAATGATTGGTAAATAATTGATTCAGTATGGGCAGAGAATGAACAGGTGAAGTTAAGCCTTATTGTATATACTTTAACAGGGCAATGAGATACTCATTGACCAAAAAACAGTAAAGCAGTGATTTTAACTCTAAACTGCAACAGTGAAAATCAATAATTATTGCTAAAATGTCTTTTGATTTTTTTCTTTGATGGGACAGGGACTAAGAACATGTGAGAAATGTCTGAAACCGGATTTCCCAGACATAGGCATGGCTCTATTCTTCATCTCCTGCAGCTCTGCTCAAATACTATCAGTGGAGCCTTCTCTGACCAGCCTCTTTAAAATCACAACACTGTTTACTCCTCGGCAGTCTCTTGTTCCCTTCTCTGCTTTATTTTTCCTTCAAAGCAATTATCACCTTTTAAAATAGTACCATATGAAAAAAAATTTTTGTTGCTGTTTATTATTTGCCCCCCATTCTAGTCTTAACTAGAATGTAATTTCTATGAGGACACAAATTTACATTTGTTTGGTTCATTCCCATGACCTAGAAGAGTGCCTTAAATTTAGTAGGTCTTTAATCTGTATATTTTGAATGGATAGTAGTTAAATGAAGAATCACCATTTGTTGAATGGGTAAAGAATGTGTACCGCCATTTTAACTGATAATCTAAACAAATATTTTCCAAAGCAGATGTTTCTAAGATTTGAGAGTTGTGAGCTACTTAAAAACAAATTAAGTCAGTTTTTTGCTTAGTTGCTTTTTATCATAGTACTTTTCATTGTTTAAGATGAAATAGAGGTTACTCAGGGGAGATTATGGAGGATTTTACTGCTCTTGTTATATTTTTTAACATGAAATTTTTCCTGAAGAACATTCATATTCATTTTTTGATTAGAAAAAAAAATCCATGAATATGTATTTTAGTGATTATCCTTAATGTTTGGAATTTGTGCTATCTGGAATAAGGACAAATCCTGAAGGCTGTTAACAAACGGGACATCCATTGTTACTAATTCAGTCATCTAGAATCTCAATATTTTTCATAATGGCATGCTTCCTTGCTATGTATTTACCAGGGCCAAAGAGTGAAATTGCTAAATTCAGAAAGCATCTAGGAAAATTCTGTATATATCCTAACCTATTATTATAAGCAAAAGTAAGCTAGTTGGAATGAAAAGGAAATGGCACACTTAAACTTTTATTCCTTTTTACTTAATTCAGAACTTTTGTTGTTTTTCTATCTAAGATAATTTTGGCATGCATTTATTTTATTTTATCTGTATGTAATGTTACTGAGAACAGTGCTTAAGGTTTGTTCTGATTTTGGGGGCTTTCTTTTACTATATTTTACGAAACCAATAGAATATTTAAGATAACACAATAATTAATACGAAGCCCCTTTAGAAGGGACACTAAGGTGATTTATAAACATTGTCTTAACAGTTGTATGAGATATATGTGGAGCAAATGGCTCATTTCTTCTATGTGCTGCATTTAAGTTGAATTTTTATCTCCATTCACCATATGGTATATTTTAGCTTTCTCATACATATTTTCTATGACCCACATCCCATTGAAGTAACTGGGGGAATTTGCAGAATGTGATAATGTAGGCATAGAATCTTCACAAATAGATGGCAGGAAGCAGAAAAGAAAAGAGCTTGGATCTCTCAGTTGTTAGATAAATGTGTTTAGTTCTGAATATAGCAGTAAAAGCTTGAGGAAGATACTGTTGTATTTATGGCTTTTTTTATTATGGATATAGAACAATGAAGAACTCTGGCTTTGAAGTCATAAAAGTCAATCACAATTTCGTATCATTATAATGTTGGGCTTAATTTCTCTAAGCCTCAGTTTCACCATTTATGTTATACATTTATAATACTTACTTGTTTGTCTGTTTATAAGGTCCATATCTTTAGTCTTCCCAAACCATATGAATTAGGCACTGACTCTGACTTTATGGTATTGATCAGGGAGGTCTAGTGACCTAAGACCTCATAACTAATAACTGGTAGAGTCTGGGTAAGCCTGAGACAGCTTCAAATACTGCTTTCTTCTCATTATGGCCCATAGGAATTATTAGCCTTATAGGACCTGTGGCATCCAAGAGATAGAAAAATAAAGAGTTGGAATTAATGAGAGACCAAGAGACAATGAAAATAAGTGGGAGAGCAAATGAGAGAGAAGGGATAGGTCAGTCACGGTTTAAAGAGTTTTCTTTTATTACAATTTTTTTTCATTGAGAAGTAATTGACATATAACAATGTATTAGTTTCAGGTATACAACGTGATTCAATATTTGTATATATTGTGAAATGATCACCACAGTAAGTATAGTTAACATCCATCACCACACATACAGATATTTTTTTTTCCCTTGTGATGAGAACTTTTAAGATCTATGCTCTTAACAACTTTCAAATGTACAATACAGCACTATTAACTATAATTACCATGTTGGACATTACATCCCCAGGACTTATTTTATAACTGGAAGTCTGTGGCTTTTGAACACCTTCTCCCATTTCACCCACCTCCTACCTCTGACAACAACCCATCTGTGTTCTCCGTATCTATGAGCTCCATTTTTTTTGTTTGTTTTTTGGTTTGATTTTTAGATTCCATATATAAGTGAAATCATGTGGTGTTTGTCTTTTTCCATCCTACTTCACTTAGCAAAATGCCCTGAAGTTGCATCCATGGTGTTGCAAATGGCAAGATTTCCTTCTTTTTTTATGGCTGTGTAATAGTCTATTGTGTGTATTCCATTCCACACACCCCCCCACACACACCACAACTTCTTTATCCATTTATCCATTGGCTGCTTCTGTGTGTTGGCTATTGTAAATAATGCTGCAATGAACATGGGGTATAGATATCTTTTCAAGTTAGTGTTTTCATTTTTTTGAGATAAATACACAGAAGTAGAATTGTTGGATCAAGGGTAATTCTAGTTTTAATTTTTTTAGGAACTTACATACTGTTTTCCATAATGATTGCACCAGTTTACATTCCCACCAACAGTGAACAAGGGTTCTATTTTCTCTATATCCTCGTCAACACTTGTTATTTCTTGTCATTTTGATAGTAGTTATTCTAACGATCATGAGATGGTATTTCATTGTGGTTTTGATTGGCATTTCCCTGATAAACAGTGATGTTGAATACCTTTTCATGTATCTGTTAGCCATCTATATGTCCTCTTATATGTCTATTCAGTTCCTCTGCTCATTTTTAAATTGGGTTGTTTGTTTTTCTGTTGAGTTGTATGAGTTCTTTATATATTTTGGGTATTAAACCCTTATCAGATATATGATTTGCAAATATTTTCTCCCATTTGATAAGTTATCTTTCCATTTTGTTGATGATTTCCTTTGCTGTGCAGAAGCTTTTTAGTTTGGTGTAGTCCCACTTGTTTATTTTTGGCTTTTGTTGCTTTTACTTTGGAGTCTAAAGATAGTTTATTGATTTGAGTAAAAATGCAGTAAATTCCAATCATGAAAGTGGAACTGTCATATTCACATTTTACTTATCCAAATTCAGCTACATGTGCTCAGTATAAGAAAATCATCTATAATCACCTATTACAGAATGAACTTTATATGTTAGTTACTTTATTTGGTGTCCACCAAAAAACCAAAAGCCAAAAACAAAACCAATTCAATGCCATGTTGTAGAGACAGAATGCACAAAATCACAGAGTGTAGTTTATGGTTATTTAATGGGCTATTAAGCAGAATTTTTACAACATGCAGTTTTCTCCTTATGCACTTATTTTAAAACATAACCCATGTTAGAGATGATTTTACTGTGGTGTTAATATAAATGGTTTTCTATGAGTTATATTTTTGCATAATTACTATAATTCATAGATTTGTACCAACCCTTTACATACTGCAAAAGGATTTAAGTAGGGCTTCCCTGGTGGCGCAGTGGTTGAGAGTCCGCCTGCCGATGCAGGGGACGGGGGTTCGTGCCCTGGTCCGGGAAAATCCCACATGCCGCGGAGCGGCTGGGCCCGTGAGCCATGGCCACTGAGCCTGAGCGTCCGGAGCCTGTGCTCCACAACGGGAGAGGCCACAACAGTGAGAGGCCCACATACCGCAAAAAAAAAAAAAGATTAAGTAGTATAGAACTGGATATTTTTTTTATGGTGATATGCTTATATGTCTATTATTTCCTAGTTTGTTCATATTTATATAGCTTAGACTGTATTCATATTTTATATTCATGTGCATATAGAGACACTGTTTTCAGTGGTAGTTACTGCTCCCCCAACCCCAGAAACTGCAATGTACCTGAAATATGCATTCAACATTTATAATGAAAACAATAACACAATACAAGCTTAAAAGTGAATTGCCCTGGATTACTCATAAAGCAGAAAAACTTATGCATAGAAATGCTTTGAAAGCCTTGGAAGAAATGTGCAATCAAAATGCAAATATGTTTTCACTTAAAAAGAAAAAAAATTCTCTCTGGAAACTGGTTTACATAGGATTTGGAGTTAACATTCCAGTTTTTCATCTGATTGAAACCGTTGGCAATTTTATTTACCAATATTCTTTGGACTTAGTACCATCTGCTGTTCATTGTTGGGGCATGCAAAGTTCCTGGGATTATATATCCTCCAGCAGATTTCTTTGTTATTGTCCATTTTTGTAGGCTGTTGGTTCAACTTTTCTTGGTAGCTCCAGTATTCCTTTTGCTAAAATCTGTGTTTGGGTGTAGTTCTTCCATGACCTGAATTACACATTACTAATTTCTAGAAATAACAAAGCATATGTAAATTGTCATATCTTAAATTATTCTGACGTTATTAACTACATTTAACTTTTTTGCTTTTGATAACTAGATTCATTTCCCTTCCTCTCATTTTTGCTTCTTCCTTAGACTAAAATCATTTAACTTAGGTCGTTACCTAAGGTATTGTTAAGCAGTACTTTACTCCATTAGCCCATTAAATAAAGTCCTTCCTGATCTGTTGCTTATTGTAATGTGTTGATTGTGTCTCCTCTGCTACCGCTCAAAAAAGGCATACTGGAATCTTAACTCCCAATGTCTCAGAATGTGACCTTATTTGGAGATAGGGTCTTTACATAGGCAATCAAATCTCCAGAGGCTAGGAGAAAGGCCTGAAACAGATTTTTCCTTAGTGCCTGGAAAGGGAGCATGGCCCTGCTTGATCTACTTGATCACAGATTTCTGGCCTCCAAAACAGTGAGAATAAATTTCTGTTACTCAGTAAGTAGTGCTTTACTATGGCAGACCTAGTAAACTAATATTTACTAATCTTGTTGCCCATTCTATTACTTCATGTCCTCTCCTATGTTCCCAAACTTTCCCAATTCTTTGCTTTTTTCCGTTGCTATTCATCATGGGCTATCCTTCTCTCATATCAATATATTCAAATTTTACCTTTTAAGGTCCTGTTTCTCAAATGCCAGATTGTTTATGAAAATTTCATAAACAATAAACTTCTCATAAAATTAGGTGTGTTTTCTCCCTGATGTCCTGTTGCAAGATCCTTTGCTTAATCCCAAAGGGCTAGCTAGAGATTCTTTCTATCACCATAGTAGATATCCAGGGCCAGTGTATTCTGGGAAAGTTTGTGAAATGAGTTATTGGAAGAAGACATGAGATATTCACGTGGAAACTGATATATACAGGTGCAGGTGGTAAGAAGTCCACATTTATGGTGAAATGTGTGGGAAAGTTCTCCATATCTAAACCAAGCTCAATTTCTGGATATTACCCCAGAGGCCCTAGGAAAGTTTCTTCTTTATTCCGCTTATCCTGGCTCTGCCCAGGTAGCAAAACCAATGCAAAAATGTTCTCCTATGTTTTATCCTAGTTCATTTTCTTTTAATACTTAGCCTTTAATATGAAATTTATTTGGGGGTGCAGTGTGATCTAATTTTCTACAAGTCAAGTTTTTCCAACTCCACTCAAATAGAATGACCCAATTCTATTTTATTGTGCAGTGATTCTTCTGTTGATTGATTTTGGGGTTAAGTTTATATTACTTTAATTATTGTAGCTCCATAATAAATTTGAATTTTATACAAGGCACATCCCTTTAATATTTTTGTTTGTTTGTAAAACACATATTAACTAGATGTTTGTTACTCCAGATAAATTTCAATATATTTTTATCTCTGAGTGTAACCTAAAAATGTATTACAAAAAAATATCATCTTTATAGTAATTAGCATTATCATTTAATGTGAATTTTTATTCTTTAGCAAAATTTTGTAATTTTGTATACACCTAATATGTTTCTTATTGAGGTCATTTATAGTTACCTTTATTTTCTTATTTTCCTCCCATTAAATTAGAAGAATGATTATTCACTTGTGAATATTACATTTTTATTCAGATTCTTTTTTTTTTTTTTATAAATTTATTTATTCATTTTTGGCTGTGTTGGGTCTTCGTTTCTGTGCGAGGGCTTTCTCTAGTTGTGGCAAGCGGGGGCCACTCTTCATCGCGGTGCGCAGGCCTCTCACTGTCGCGGCCTCTCTTGCTGCGGAGCACAGGATCCAGACGCGCAGAGCTCAGTATTTGTGGCTCAGGGGCCCAGTTGCTCCGTGGCACGTGGGATCTTCCCAAAGCAGGGCTTGAACCCATGTCCCCTGCATTGGCAGGCAGACTCTCAACCACTGTGCCACCAGGGAAGCCCCCAGATTCTTTACTCAAGTAATATTTCAATTCTAGTAAACTTTCAGCCAATTCTCTTGAGTTTCTAAGTAGAGAACTGTTGAAATAAAAGTAGCTTTTCTCACTTTTATATTTTGTTACATCTATGTTTTCTGATTTCTTATTGTAATTCACTAGAACATTAAAAAAGGAAATGAGGATCAGAATAGGAATCCTTACTAATTCCTATTTGAATGGAAAGTTATTTTAACTGTTGTATTTATTAAGCACCAGTAAGTGTGAGATTTTTATCAATTGTCTTTTTCAGTGTTTCATGAGATGACTATGAAGTCATTTTTCTTTCAAGTTCTTTTGGCTTTCACATTTGGGTCAATTTTAGTAATTTATATTAGCAAATCAGTTTTTCTATTCTCGCTATAATTTCTAATTTTAATCATGTTTTCTTTCTCCTTAATTTAATAGAAATTTGTTTCTAGATATGTTTCTATATATCTAAAATTCTATAAATAAATATTTATATATATTTACTATTTCTGTTACTTAATAGATTTATGTTTTTATCCTTATACTTTTTTCTTTCTGAATTCTATGCATTCTTCATTATTATTTATTTTAAGACTTTTTTTCATTGAGATATAATTCACATATAACAATGTATTAATTTCAGTACAACAAAATGATCTATATTTGTATATATTGCAAAATGATCAACACAATAAGTCCAGATAACATGCATCATCATAGTTATAATTTTTTCCTTGTGACAAAAACTTTTAAGATCTACTCTTAGCAACTTTCATATATACATTATTATGAACTATAGTCATCATACTGTACATTACATACTCATGACTTATTTATTTTATAACTGAAGTTTGTATGCTTTGGCCACCTCCCATTTTGTCCACCCTCCCAACCTCTGGCACCACCAATCTTTTCTCTGTATCTGTGAGTTCCAATTTTATTTGTTTGTTTTTTAGATTCCACATATAAGTGAGATCATATGGTATTTGTATTTTTTCTCACTTATTTCACTTAACACAATGCCCTCAAAGTCCATCCATGTTGTCACAAATAGCAAGATTTCCTTCTTTTCTATAGCTGAATAATATTCTATTGTATATACATACACGACCTCCTTATCCATTCATCTATCATTGGACACTTAGGTTACTTCCATGATTGGCTATTGTAAATAATGCTGCAATGAACATGGAGGAACAGATATCTTTTCCAGTTAGTATTTCTGTTCCTTTCAGTTAAGTATTCAGAAGTGGATCATATGGTAATTCTATTTTCAATTTTTGAGGAAAGTCCATACTGTTTTCCACAGTAGCTACACCAATTTACATTCCCACCAACAGTGCACAAGTGTTCCCCTTTCTCTGCATCCTTGCCAACACTTGTTATTTCTCATCTTTTCAATAATAGCCATTCTAACAGGTACAAGATACTAACTCATTGTGGTTTTGATTTGCATTTCTCTAATGATTAACAATGTTGAATACCTTTTCATGTACCTGTTGGCCTTCTGTATATCTTCTTTGGAGAAATGTCTTAATTATATTCTCTACCCATTTTTAAATCATTTTCTAGTGTTTTTTTTGTTTTGTTTTGTTTTACTATTGAGTTGAATGAGTTTTTAAAAATACATTTTGGATATTAACCTGTTATCAAATATATGAATTGCAAATATTTTTCTCCCTTTCAGTAGGTTGCCTTTTCACTTAGTTCATGGTTTCTTTTGCTGTGTAGAAGCTTTTTAATTTGATGTAGCCCCACTTGTTGTTGTTGTTTGCTTTTGTTGCCTTTGCTTTTGGTGTCAAATGCAAAAAGTTGTTGCCAAAACCAAAGTCAAATAGCTCATCACCTATGTTTTCTTCTAGTTTTATGGTTTCAAGTCTTTGTTCAAGTCTTTAATCCATTTTGAGCTAGTTTTTGTGTGTGGTGTAAGATAATGGTCTAGTTTCATTCTTTTGTGTGTGACTGTCCAGTTTCCCAACAACATTTATTGAAGAAACTGTCATTTTACCATTGTATATTCTTGGTTATTTTGTCATAAATTAATTCGTTATTATGAGTTATGTGAGTTTATTTCTGGGCTCTCTATTCAGTTCCATTGATCTATGTGTCTGTATAAAGGCAATACCATACTGTTTTGATTACTATAGCTCTGTAATATAGTTTGAAATTAGGACGTGTGATGCCCCCAGCTTTGTTTTTCTTTCTCAAGATTGTTTTTGCTAATCAGGGTCTTTGTGGTTCCATACAAATTTTAGGTTGGTTTGTTCTATTTTTGTGAAAATGTCATTGGAGTTTTGATGGGAATTGCATTGAATCTGTAGATTAATTGAGCAATATGAAGGTTTTAACAGTATTAATTCTTCTAATCCATTAGCATGAAATATCTTTTTGTTTCTCTTCTTCAATTTCTTTCAAGGTCTTAAAGTTTTCTGTGTACAGGTCTGTCACCATCTTGGTTACATTTCTTCCTAGGTATTTTGGGGGTTCTTTGGATGCAATTGTAAATGGGATTGTTTTCTTAATTTCTCTTTTTCATAGTTTGTTATTAGTATAGAGAAGTACAACAGGTTTTTGTATCCAGCAACTTTACTGAATTCATTTATTCTAATATAGTGTTTTTGGTAGAGTCTTTAGGATTTTTATAAATCATCTGCAAATAGTGACAGTTTTACTTCTTCATTTTCAATTGGGATACCTTTTATTTCACTTATTTATTTATCTAATTGCTCTGTCTAGGACTTCCAGTACTATTTTTTTGTTTTTTTTTATGAATTTATTTATATTTGGCCGTTTTGGGTCTTTGTCGTTTTGCATGGGCTTTCTCTAGTTGCAGCAAGTGGGGACTACTCTTCACGGTGCATGGGCTTCTCATTGCGGTGGCTTCTCTTGTTGCAGAGCACGGGCTCTAGGTGCATGGGCTTCAGTAGTTGTGGCACGCAGCCTCAGTAGTTGTAGCTTGTGGGCTCTAGAGCACAGGCTCAGTAGTTGTGGTGCACGGGCTTAGTTGCTCCATGGCATGTGGGATCTTCCCAGGTCAGGGCTCGAACCTGTGTCCCCTGCATTGGCAGATGGATTCTTAACCACTGCACCACCAGGGAAGTCCCCAATACTATGTTGAATAAGTGGCAAGAGTGGGCATCCCTGTCTCATTCCTGATCTTAGAGGAAAAGCTTTCAGCTTTTCACCATGGAGTATGTTAGCTGTGGGCTTGTTGTATACGGCTTTATTATGTTGAGGTGTGCTACCTCTATACCCACTTAGTTGAGAGCTATTATTATAAATGGATGTTGAATTTTGTCAAATACTTTTCCTGCATCTATTAGACAAGCATATGATTTTTATCCTTCATTTGTTAAAGTGGTATATATCGCATTAACTGATTTGCAGATGTTGAACCATCCTTGCATCCTTTGAATAAATCCCACTTGATCATGGTGTAGGATGCTTTTAACATGTTGTTCAATTCAGTTTGTTAATACTTTGTTGAGGAGTTTTGCATCTATTTTCATCAGGGATATTGGTCTGTAATTTTCTTGTGGCATCCTTGTCTGGTTTTGGTATCAGGGTAACATTGGCTTTGTAAAATGAGTTTCAAAGGGTTCCCTCCTCTTCTGTTGGGAAAGGCTGGTAATAATTCTTCTTTAAATGTTTGGTAGAATTCACCAGTAAGGCCATCTGCTCCTGGACTTTTGTTTGTTGGGTGCTTTTTATTACTGATTCAGTCTCCTTAGTAGTAATAAATGTGTTCAGATTTTCTATTTCTACATGCTTCAGTCAGTGGATTGTGTGTTTCTAGGAATGTATCCATTTCTTCTACTTTGTCCAATTTGTTGGTATACAATTGTTCATAGTAGTCTTTTATGATCCTTTGTATCAGTTGCAACATCTCCTATTTCATTTCTGATTTTATTTATTTGAGTCCTTTCTTTTTTCCTTGGGGAGTTTAGCTGAAGTTTTTTCAATTTTGTTTAACTTTTCAAAAAATCAGCTAATAGCACTGCTTCTTTTTTTTCTAGTCTCTATTATTTCATATATTTCCTTTCTGAACTTTGTTATTTCCTTTCTTCTACAGGCATACCTCAGGAGATTTTGTGACTTTGGTTCCAGATCACTGCAATAAAGAGAATATCACAATAAAGTGAGTCACATGGATTTTGGGGTTTCCCAGGGCATATGGAAGTTATGTTTACACTCTATCTTAGTCTATTAAGTGTGCAATAGAATTATGTCTTAAAAAACAAAGTATATATCTTAATTAAAAAATACTTTATTGCTAAAAAATGCTAAACATCATCTGAGCCTTCAGCAGGTTATAATCTTTTGCTGGTGGGGATTTAAAATATTGTGAGAATTACCAAAATCTGACACAGAGACACAAAGTGAACAAATGCTTTTGGAAAAATGGCACAGATAGATTTGTTTAGTGCAACATTGCCACAAACCTTTAATTTGTAAAAAAATGCAATATCCATGAAGTTCAATAAAGTGAAGCTCAATAAAATGAGCTGTGCCTGTACTACCTTTGGGCTTCAATTGTTCTTTTTCTAGTTCCTTGAAGTATAAAGTTAAATTGTTTATTTGAGATTTTTCTTATTTCTTGGTCTAGGCATTTATCACTAGGAACTTTCATCTTAGAATGGCTCTGCTGCATCCCATAAGTTTTGGTATGTTGCTTTTATATTTTCATTTGTCTCAAGATTTAAAAAATTTCTCTTTTGATTTCTTCTTTGACCTTCTACTCAGCAGGATGTTGTTTAATTTCCACATATTTGTAAATACTCCACTTTTATTCTTTTTTAAAAATTTTTTAACATCTTTATTGGAGTATAATTGCTTTACAATGGTGTGTTAGTTTCTGCTGTATAACAAAATGAATCAGCTATACATATACCTATATCCCTATATCTCCTCCCTCTTGCATCTCCCTCCCACCCTCCCTATCCCACCCCTCTAGGTGGACACAAAGCACTGAGCTGATCTCCATGTGCTATGCAGCTGCTTCCCACTAGCTATCTATTTTACATTTGGTACCACTTTTATTCTTGTAATTGACTTCTAATTTCATACCAATAAGGTCAGAAAAGATGCTTGATAGGATTTCAGTCTTCTTAAATTTATTAAGACTTGTGTTGTGGCCTAACTTATGATCTCTCCTGGAGAAAGTTCCATGTGCCCTTGAGAAAAATGTGTATTCTGTTGCTTTTGTATGGAATGTTCTGAAAATATCTGTTAAGTCCATTAGATCTAACATGTTGTTTAAGGCCAATGTTTCCTCATTGATTTTCTAACAGGATCATCTATCCATTGGTGAAAGTGGGGTATTAAAGTCCCTTACTATTACTGTACTATCTATTTTTCCATTTAGGTCTGTTAATATTTGCTTTATATACTTAGATGCTCTTATGTTGGGTGCATAGATATTTATAAATGTTATATCCTCTTCTTGAATTGAGCCCTTTATTATCATGTAATGACCTTCCTTGTATCTTTTTAAAGTCTTTGTCTTAAAGTCTATTTTGTCTAATACCAGTTATGCTGCCCCAGATTTCTGTTGGTTTCCATTTGCATGGAATATCTTTTTTCATACCTTTATTTTCAGTCTGTGTGTCCCTATATCTGAAATATGTCTTCTGTAGGCGACATAAAGATGGGTCTTGATTTTTATCCATTTAGCTACTCTATGTCCTTTGATTTGAAAATTTAGTTCATTCACATTTAGTAATTATTGATAGGTATATACTTATTGCCATTTTGTTAATTGCTTTCTGGCTGTTTTGTAGTTTCTCTGTCCTTTCTTCTCTTGCTGTATTCCTTTTGATGGTGATGTTCTGTAGTGCTATGCTTAGCTTCCTTTCTTTGTGTATCTACTATAGATTTTTGCCTTGTGGTTAACATGGGGCTCATGTAAAACAACTTATAAGAGTCTATTTTAAGTTAATAACAACTTAAGTTGGAATGCATCCCAAAGCTCTATATATGTACCCCCACACACATTTTATGTTTTTAATGTCTTAATTTACATCATTTTATATAGTATATCATTAACTAATCATTGTAGTTATAGTTATATATACTTTTGTCTTTTAACCTTCATACTAGACTTATAAATGATTAATGTACTACTTTACAACATTAGATTATTCTGAATTTTACTATATATTTACCTTTACCAGTGAGATTTGTATTTTCTCCCTGTTACTCTTTACCAAGCACCTTTCATTTCAGCTTTAAAAAGTCCCTTTAACATGCTTTGTAAGGCTGGTCTAGTGGTGATGAACTCCTTTAGCTTTTGCTTGTCTGGAAAACTCTCCTTCAATTCTTAATGACAAATTTTATTCTTTTTATAGGTAGCTAGGTGTAAGTCTTTTTTTGTTTCATTTCTTTTTAGTAGTTAATTTGGGATATAAAGTTACTTTTACTATACCTTTGTCATTCTATACCTTTTGATATGGTAGTATCATTTTTATTATTGTATAAATTGTCACTGCTGTTGTTTTAGATTTTCTCTTGGTTCTTATGGTTAGAAAATTAAGTTTTGGTTCCCATGGTTGGGATTTGCTTTATTTTATTGTGTTTTAATGTTTAACTTTTTTACATTATGGAGAATTATAGATTTTAAGGTTTTATTTAAGGTTGAAGAGATGATTGATTTTAGCAAATGTCCCTTGACAAAATATGAAAGTCTTTCTTTCCTTTGTAGGATAGGAAGTTAGTTATATCTTTTTATTTAACTTTATTTATTTACGCAAAAACCTTTTATTTCTTCCTCTTCTTGTTTGTGTGCTTCATCTGTTAAAGATTGAAAGTTATCTGTTATATCCCCCACTATAATGTTTTCAGTAATTTGTGCTTTTTATTTGTTTGTGTATGTCTATCAACCTCAGAGGCAAAGGACTGAGTGAATCACATACCTCAATACACAGTGCAGGATCACTGATGGCCCTGTAAGGCCCTACTCTCTTTGTTTGATTTATATATTTATTCCTTTTAATCCTCATTTTCTATTCTACCTGTTCCCCTCCCCCATCCCAAGCTCAATTCTAACTAGTTTGGCAGGTGTCCTTTGGTTTGTATATATGCCTGTGAAACATGAATTGTTTTATGTACATTGTTATTTTTTAATTTTCATAAATGGTAACATAAATTACATCTTCACCTGTTTCTCACTTTTTCACAAAATACTGTGCTTATATGACTATCAATTTTGTTGTTCAAAATTGGCTTGGTTCTCATTAGTAGTATGTATGTATCTACCATGTTTATCCATTTATTCTATCAACAATGGGCACCCAGATCATGTTCAACTCCCTGCAACAGATCTGCATAAATTTCCTTATATATTTCCCCTTAAAGACCTTACAGACTTACTTCTTATAGAGGCAAGAGAAGGATACCCAGATGGAAGGATATCAATATACTTAATTTAACAGATTTCTCAGAAGCATTACACAGTCTGCACTTCCACCAGCAAGGCATGAAGATCCCTATGTCTCTAATTCCAGCCAACATTTGGCCTTATCCTGCTTTCTAATTTTTGACAGTCTGAAGTGTATAAAATGATATCTCATTTTATTTTTCTGATTATTAGTTAGTCTGAGTGTATATTTAAAGGTTGAGGCCTTTTAAATTTCACTTTTTATATTTTGCTTGCTTTCACCTTTTGCCTTTTTGGAATTGCTTTTCTTCTTTTGTCTTGTTCATTTGCAAAGCTTCGTTTACAGTCTAGACCAAGGGTCAGCAAATCTTGGTCTCTGGCCCAAAACTGACTTGCTATCTATTTTCATACAGCCAACAGGCTAAGAATGAAGTTTACATTTTTAAATGATAGGGTAAAAAATGAAGAGAATAATAATACTTTTTGACACATGAAAATTATATAAAATTAAATTTTAGTGTCCATAAATAAAGTTGTATTGAACATAGCCATGCTCGTTCATTTACGTATTGTATGTTGCTGGCTTTATGCTACAATGACGGAGTTTAGAGTTTAGTTCCAACAGAGATTATATGACTCACAAAGCCTAAAATATTTACTAGCTATCCCTTTATGGAAAAAGTTCACTGACTTCTCATCTGAAAGAGTCTCTGATTGATTTCAGACATTGTTAATTGTGCCATCATGTTCCCTAATCAATAGCCATTATTTTGATATAATCAGGTTAAGCAATTAAAAAATTTTTGTCTGATATTCCATGCTTTAAGATTGTTTAAAAAGTTCATTTCCACTCCACTGTCACAAAGATAGTTTCTCACATCATCGATAATTAGTTTTATAATTTAACTTTTACATATAGGTATTTTATAAACCATGACTCCATCTTTGCAAATTATATTAACAAATGAACTTATTTGAATTTTTCTCTGTATAGTGAACCAACTTTCCCCAAACCATCTAATAAATTATCTGTTCCTTCCGTTTAGTACTTTAATGTATGATGCCATCTTTATCATGTGTTAAGTTCCTATATGTTCATGGGTCTGTCTCCAAGCTTTCTCTTTTGATCCATCTGTCCATTTGTCTATTTACTGGTTATTATATAATAACTGGAAAAGCAAGTGTTCATCTTTGCTTTTTTTTAATGTAGGTCAACTTAGTTATTTGCAAACTTGTATTTGTTCATGTAAATTTTAGAATATTTTTGGCTTTTTCTTTATTCCACATGGATTTATTTTGGATTCAGTTGAGTTTATAGATGAAATTGTGGAGAACTGATTTTTTATAATGCTAAGTGGACTTATCCATAGAACAGAATATACTCCATTTATTCAGGTAATTATCTACATACTTCAGTGAAGTTTTGTGTCTTCTTTTTTTTTTTTCTTTTTTTTTTTTTTTCGGTACGCGGGCCTCTCACTGTTGTGGGCTCTCCCATTGCGGAGCGCAGGCTCAGCGGCCGTGGCTCATGGGCCCAGCCACTCCGCGGCATGTGGGATCTTCCCAGACTGGGGCACGAACCCGTGTCCCATGCATCGGCAGGCAGACTCTCAACCACTGCGCCACCAGGGAAGCCCTTGTGTATTCTTGATAAAGAAAATGCCTAGGTACCTTAAGTTTTTGTTGCTATTGGAAAGATATATATGTACTGTATTTTATAGTTTGTTTTTGCTATTATAGAGAATGCCATTGGTTTTTGTATATTGAGTTTGTCTCTGTCAACCTCGCTGAACTCCCTTACTCTTCGTGTTTTTTTAATTTAGTTGGTTTGTCTAGGTAGATGATGAGATTATCTGCAAACAACATTTTTATATCTTGCGTTACACCTTAGTTCCTCCTCCTCCTCATCATTGTTGTTGCTACTATTATTATAATACTTTATAGTATTGGCCAGGGGTTCTGGTACTATGTTAAATGACACTGTTGTCGGTGGACATCCTTGCTCTCTAAAATGGAGTAACTTTTAAGTTTTCCTGTAAATGTTCTGTTTATCATAGTTGGGTCTTCTGTGTGTGGGTGTGAATATAAACTTTAACAAGTTAAGGTGGTCTCCTTCCACCCTAGTTTGTGATTTTTTTTTCTAATTTGGAAGTTTTTCAAAAAATTTTTGTCTTTATTGAGGCAATCCCATTACTCCCTCCTTTTTATGTGGCAACTTACATTGTCATTTTTTTATGAGATATTATTCACATTTCATAAAAGTCACTTTTAAAGTGTACAGTTGGGTGGTTTTTAGTATATCTATATATCTGTGAAACTACTACTTCAATCTAGTTCTAAAACATCTTAATCACCCCCAAAGGAAACTCTGTACCCATTAAGCAGTTACTCATTGCCCTGTACCCCCAGCCCCTGGCAACCACCAAGCTGCTTTCTCCACCTCTATGGGTTTGCCCATTCTAAACATTTCATATAAATGAAATCATACAATATGTTGTTTTTCATGTCTGGCTTCTTTCACGTAGCATAGTATCTTCCAGGTTCTTCCGTGTTGTAACATGTATCAGTACTTCATTCTTTTTAGAGCTGAATAATATTCCATTGTATGGATATACCATATTTTGTTTATTCATCTGTTGAACATTTGGGTTGTTTCTACATTTTGGCTTTAATGAAATATTTGGCTACTATAAACATCTGGATACAAGTTTTTGTAAGGATATATGCTTTCATCTTTCTTAGCTATATACCTAGGAGTAGAATTGCAGAGTTATAAGTTAACTATGTTGAACTTCTTGAAGAATTGTCAAACTGTTTTTGAAAGCAGCTGCATTTTTTTCATTCTCATCAGCAATACATGAGAGTTTGCACATCTTCACCTTCACTTATTTGTTCGTCTTTTTTATAACGGTCATCCTAGTAGGTGGGAAGTGGTATCTCATTGTGGTTTTGACTTGCTTTCCCCTAATAGTTTTTTGTATATCTTCTTTGGAGAAATATTTCTTTGCCCATATTTTCATTGGGTTATTTGTCCTTTTGTTGTTGAATTTCAAGAATTTCTGCCAATCTGGATGCCTTTTATTTTTTCTTCTTGTGTAATTGCTCTTGCTATAGCCTCCAGCACAATGTTGAATAGGTGTAGCAAGAGCAGACATCCTTGTCTTGTTCCTAATTTTAGGAGAAAATTTTAGGAGAAAGACTTTTGGTATCTCTAAGTATGAAGTTAGCAGTGAATTTTTCATAGATGTCCTTTACCTGGTTGAGGAAGTTCCCTTCTATTCCTAGTTTATTGAGTGTTTTTATAATAAAGGGTGTTGGGTTTTGTCAAATGCTTTTTCTACATCTATTGAGATGATAATGTGTTTTTAATCCTTTATTCTGTTAATATGGTGTATTATATTGATTAATGTTCATATACTGAGCCAACCTTATATTCCTGGAACGAACTGAACTATAACTTCCTTTGATTAATAGCATATAACAGAAGAAATGTTATACCAATTTAGGCTTAGCCCTTAAGAGTCTTGGAAGCTTCTGCACTCACTCTCTTACAGCCTAAGGCACCAGCTAAAAAAGTCTGACCTTCCAGATAGAGAGGCCCAGCTTGCATAAGATACCAAACATGCGAATAAGGTCAACTTGGAAACTCTAGCCCCAAATAAGTGATCCCAGACAATGCCAAGTGGAACAGAAAAAACACCCAGCTGATATATGCTAGCCAATAGAATAATGAGAGATAATAACCCCCAAATCCTTCTTAACAATTCAGAATTACAGGCTTGCTACTATATCTGACTATAGCCCAAACTGTCTGCAAGCTCTGCCTTTGGAGCAAGGGTGGAGAGTCTCTTGACACTCAGATAGCTAAAGATAAAATGTCCTGATGCCCATCAAGGATGGGGAAGGTAGTCCTTATGAAAAGTTAACAAAAGATAAAGATGCTATTTGAAAAGAGAGTTCTGATACAATATATTCGCAAGAAAGTCAAATATATATTTGAATAGAGGGGGATCCATGGTATTTGTTCAGAAGAACAAAGGAAACATGACATTGAAGACCTATAAAGGGACCTATAAAGGAAGTAATACACTGAGAATAATTTTTGCTTAATTTTTAACTAAATATATGACAGGAGGGTTTTTTTGGTGGGGGCGGGGCTTATGGATGGGCTGATTTTCTCTTCTTTATAATTTATCACTTTTTCTGTGGCTGTTTCTAGTGGGTAGAACCAACTGTAAAATTATGTTGTAATTTTTTTCTCAGTGTATCTGGCTCCTCGTCTGTGTCCTTTTTGCTATGGGCCCTTTAAAGTTCATTGTATCACTGGCAGTAGGGCGGAGGGTTGTTTGTAAGACTGGGACTTGTTTGTACTCTAGGATATGCATACTCTGAAGACATCTATGACTGAGTATTGGCACTGTGACTAAGACCGGTCTGGGTAGGAATCATTTGTCACAGAGGATAAAAAGATTCTGCAATCAACATGATTCTATTCCAGATGATTCTATTTATTATCAAGGTCAAGTGAGGTAGATTCCATCAGTATTTGTAGGGTGTCCAAAGTCAGACTGGGTGAGACACAGAATGTTTCCTATTTTTAATACATTCATAATAATTTGACATTTGTATATAATGCCTTTTGTAGAATATTTGAATTTTCAATGTTTAGTACTTTTGGAAAAAATTTAAAGCAAAAATGTCAGTTTCCTCAATAATTACTCAATGTCAAGAATCCTTCTTTATCTTTGGTTTTCAACAGTTTGATCATGATGTGTCTAGGTGTGAATGTATTTGAGTTTCTCCTACCTGAAGTTTGTTGAGCTTCTTGGATGTGTAAATGTATGTTTCTCATAAATCAGGGGGTGTTCAGCCATTATTTCTTCAAATATTCTTTTGCCCTTCTCTCTCTTTCCTTTTATTATTTGTATGTTGGAACACTTGAATGCATCCCACAGGTCTCTGAGGCTGTATTCATTTTCTTCCCTCTGTTCCTCAGTTCTATTCTTGAGCTATCTTCAAGTTCATTGATTCTTTTTTCTTCCAGCTCAAATCTCGTTTTGAGTCCCTATGGTGAAATTTTCATTTCAAATATTGTACTTTTCAACTCCAGAATTTCTCTTTATTCTGTCTCTATTGATAATCTCTACCTGGTGAGAAGTTGTTCTCATACTTTCTTTTAGTTCTTGAGGCATGAATTCCTTTAGTTCTTATTTTAAACATATGTATTTTAAACATATTTAAAATAGTTGATTAAATCTTGTCTATTAAGTACAACAACTGTGTTTCTTCAGGAACAGTTTCTATTGACTGATGGTTTTTCTGTGTATGGACCAACACTTCCTTGTTTGTTCCATGTCCCATAGTTATTTTTTGTTGAAAACTGGACATTTTGCATAATGTGGCAACTTTGAAAATCTAATCTTCTGCTCCCTCAGACTTTGTTGTTACTATTTTTTGTCATTGTTGGTGTTTGTTTGCTTAGTGATGTTCCTGAACTATTTCTGTAAATTCTGTGATCTTTGTTGTGTGGAATCACTGAAGTCTCTACTCAGTTGAAGCTCAGATTATGATTGGACAATGATTTCCTTAAATGCCTGGAACCAATAAGTCGCCCAGTCTTTGCCGAGGGTCTGTGTGTGCATGTTCATACAAGCTTTCCACAGTCAGCCAGGCACTTTACAACTCTGCCTTACCCTTTATTTCCTTGAAGTCAAGGTCAGCCAGAGGTAACTGCAGAGGGCTTTCTCAGGTCTTTCTGGAGCACGTAGACACCCCTGAGCATGCGCACAACCCTCGACATATGTGCAGCCTTCTAGATACCCAGGAATAGGTGCGAACTTTTCAAAGCCTCCTATGCCTATTTTCCACATCCATATTGATGGTCAGTGGATGCTCAAAGTTGAACGTTTCTCTTGAGAATAGTTCCAAGGGGTTCCTCACTTGGCTATGACTCTCTGGTATAGGCAGTGACTCGTTGGCTGGCTGCTTATTATCTCTTCCCTCCACACTTAGCTTCTGCCTCTAGTGGTAAATGTTCCCTTCCTTCTGCAGCATTGCTCTTCGAGCTCCAGAAGACTGGCATCAAGCTCTCCAGTGCTCCTTAAAATTCCTCATTAGGCATAAAGGGACATCTCATTTTTTTTTTAACCTACTCGGGGAGAGGAAAAAATTGCTATTCTAAAATTTTTACCATGAAAGTTTTCTCTCCTTACCTTTTTAACCTGAAGATAATTGTCCTTGATGTGGTATTGGGCTGAGTGTTACCAGCTACTTCACAACTGTTTCAAAGGTATTTACTCCTTCACTTCAGAGTAGGTACTTCATTTTGTTCTTGGCCTCGGGGACTCTTTTAAAATAGATAGAAAGAGACCCATTTTAATATTCTACTGTATATTCAATATGATGCTAGTTATGTTTTCTAATGACAATGCAATGAAATTAGAAATTGAGAAGAAAATGATAGTATAATTTTTCTTTGACATCAGTGAAAACTTTCTACATGGCTATAATAGTTAAGATAGCACAGTATTAGAATAGAATTAGATGAACAGACAAATAGAGAGCCCAGAAACAAGGTCATATATACATAAGAATACGTACTATGACAGAAGCGTTAATACAAATTAATGAAAAAGAACTGAGAATTATAAATGGTTCTTGGGAAATTGATGATCTAAATGTAAAAAACAATAAATTGCTACCTTATTTCATACATAAAATCCAAGTTCAGGTAGATTAAAGAACAAATTGTAAAAATCAAAACTTTAAATTGTTAGAAGAAATTATAGAAGATATTAAAGCCTCAGAATAGGAAACATTTTTAACTATGACACCAAGAACCTGTTTCATAAAAGTATTGTTGAATAATTTAAAATATTTGTGTAAAAATATCATCAAAATTGAAAGTCAGTTAAAAAGTAGACAAAGGAGATTAAAAAGATAATTTTCTGAAGAGGGAATCCAAATTAGCAATATATATATATGCTCAGTATCATTAGTGAAAGAAAATTAAAATAAGATTCTCTTTTATATCTATTACATTTAAAAAGTCATGCGATAGCAAGTGTATTGGTTTGCTAGAGCTGGTGTAACAAAGTATCACAACTACATGGTTTGGACAATAGAAATTTATTGTTCATAGTTCTGCAGCCTAGAAGTCTCAGATCAGGTTGGTAGGTTTGGCTCTTTCAGGGAGCTCTGAGGGAGAATTGGTTCTATGGTTTCTCCTAGCTTCTGGTGGTTCTCTAGCAATCTTCGGTGTGTCTCGGTATCTGTTACATCACCCCCAATCTCTGTCTGCCTTTATCTTTACATGGCTTTCTCCCTGTATGTATGTCTCTGTATCCAAATTTCCTCTTTTTATAAGGACATCAGTCATTGGATTAGGAGCCTAGCCTACTCTAATATGATCTTATCTTAATTAGATTCATCTGCAATGAGCCTATTTCCAAATAAGGTCACATTTGAGGCACTGGTGGTTAAGACGGCAACATAAATTTTCAACATGATTTTTTAAATGAATTTTGGAGGAGGACACAATTGAATCCATGGTATCAAGTATTGCCAAGGATGTGGAGTAACACAAACTCTCAGTCACTATTAGTGGACACATAAATTAGTACTATTGATTTAAAAAGTAATTTCAAAATATCTATTAACAGTGATGATACATAACTGCAACTCAGAAATTTTACTTCTGGATGTCTGTCCTAGAGCAACTATTATACAGAGACAGAAGGTGATGTGTTTAGGGATGCTCACACTAGCATTGTTTGAAATAGAAAAAAATAAGAGACTGGATAAATGGACAATTGAAAACGAGAGAGCTGGTACTTCATGTTTCAACAAGGATAAGTACCAGAAGCAAGAGTTGAATTTAAAAAACCAAGTTAGAGAGTGATTTATATTCTATGATAACATATATTTAAATTTTATCTATACATATGGTCTATAGCTATCTCTCTATATAGGATTAGGTATATAAATCTGTGTTGAGAAGGATACATAGCACCTTCAGGATAGTGGTTTTACTGAGGAGAGAGGGAAGGGGATGGGATTTTCAGAGCCATCAGATGGGCTGTAACTATATTTAATGTTTGGTTTTCTAAAAAATATAATAACCAAAAGAAAATATGGAATAATGTTAATATTTATTATATCTGAGTTTGGGCACATGGGTTTTCATTACACTAGTCTAATTTTTCATATGTTTGAAATAGTTTACAATGAAAATATTTTTAAAAATCTCAGCAGGGTGGAATAATGTGCTGACAATGACAAGATAAAAATAGGAGAGATAAATTTTTAAAAATCCTAACCTTAAATAAAATAGAAACCACAATAATTGGATATATACACAGTAGGGGGCATGTGGGTTAAAAGAAGAATTTATTTAAATCTCTGATTTGACTTGACTATAATTTCGTGTATCAATACTACTAAAACTTGCCAACAAACCTAATTTGTCCTAAAGCTGAATGGTACGAGTGAAATGTCAGAAACAGAAAAATGGTAGTACTATTCAACTTTGCTTCAGTCAAAGCTTATGCTGGTCAATTTTATAGAAACTGGAAGCTGTTTAGAGGACAAGGACCAGAATGATGAGAGGAACTCTTGAGTTGTGTCATGTGCCTGGCTCAGAGAAGACAGAGTTCAAGATGGGCATGAAGTCTTCCTCATCCTTGCCTATTGCTGTCTTATAGAAGTAGGATTTGGATATAGTTTTCTGGGGCCTGAAGGGTAGAACAATAGCCAAGAAATTGCAAGGAGATGATTACAAACATGTTTCACCTCCTCACCATAAAGAACTTTCCAGTAGGACTGGCCAAATATGACATTCCTCACCATTAGAATTGCTTAAGCAAAGACTCTGATTATTTGGTTGTGAAGTGTTTGTTGCTGGCTGGACTAGAACAGTGATTCCAGAATTTGGAGTTTCATGGACCAAACTTCAAATGAATAATTGGCGAACCAACAAAAAGTTTCCAATCTACTATTTTGTTAAGCAAGATAGTTACAGACAGACAAAAAACATACACAGATGTTATTTTCACCATTACTTTAACACCAAAATTAATGCAGTACATTCTCCCAGAATATTTTTTTTTCTTCTCAAGAAAAAAACATTGGCCACTTTGCACTATTTTAAAAAAATACATATTTAAATGTTTTCAAATAGAGGAAAATATAGACATATTTTTGGGTTTTGTTATATGCTATGTAATCATTTCCTTGATTAAATAAATCAGTTTGGGAATTCATACATATAATTGCATACTATGAAGTGGAATTTAAATATCCAAACTATTCTTCAAATGTATTTTTGTTTATAGTCATGGTCAAACATACTTCTTGGCCTCGAGGTGGAAGTAAATTCCAAATGTTATTTCTCTTAATTTAGAATATTCTACGTGGGCTGAGAAAAGCCAAATAATCAGCTAATATAGTTCTAGCCTCCCTTTTGTGCCTTTCTTTTTAGGCCACAACAGGTCAGGATCTGACAGGTCTGCTACAAGGAAGGAGTAGGGCAATGGTCTCCAGATAGTTGCTTACAAGAAAGACCACACAGCTTAGAAATAGGGACAGAAACGCCACCAGTTGAATACATCCAAAACCAGGGGGAACATGGCTCTAAACGTCTGCTTACAATGAGGACCTCCAAGGTCAGAAATCAGTAAGATCGTTCTTCCTCACAGATTGGGCTGATCCAGGGGACACTGATCTAAAAACAGTGTTTCTTATTCTCTGCACTTAATATTTTGGGCCCTAATTCTTTCTTGTCAAGGACTGTCCTGTGCAATGTATGATGTTTTGCAGCATTCCAGGCCTCTACTTATTAGATGCCAGTAGCACTTCCCCCCCACTCCAACTGTGACCATCAAAAATGTCTCCAGACATGCCAGATGTTCCTTAGGGACCAAATTGCTCTCAGTTGAGAACCACTTGTTTAGAAGACCTTTAGACTCTTCCCAGACTGGGGATGTTAGGATCAATCTTCTTGAACTGACCTGATGTATCTAAAAGAGGGTTTCTGATAGTAATTCTAGAATTACTCACTTGTTTTTATGATCTTTAAGCATAAATGAAAATCAGAAAGGGCATGAGGGTGGGCAGTTTTACAGACTGTCTCCTATTTAGTCAGAGATATTTCTTCTTTTGGACATGGATATAAATATCTGGGAACAAGTTTCATCTGCATTTGAGTGTAGGGAAACTGGTGAACCTTTAAATACCATAGCTGCCCTTTTTGTATTATCAGTCTTGACGAAGGCTGTGGCCCTTTTATCATGCTGTTTCTTCTTTTTAAAAAATTACCTCCAAGTATTTGGAAAACATTTTTAAAGTTTTGTAGTCTGACCATTACATTTTCATCATCCTCCAAAAGCCATCATGAAGTTAACTTCATTATTTGGGGGAAATCCCTACTAATGTAGGCAACTTTCTCTCAGACATACATATGGCTTCTCTTATTCTAGGTTTGGCTTTCTGCCTGGATCAAAAGTAGAAACTGATTTGTATTTGCCTTTGAGAAAGCGATTTGTGATCTGACTTTTGTTTTCCAGTGCTATTGCAACCACATACTACCCAGATGTAAATAGTCTCTCATTCATCGCAATGGAAAATTATACTTTGCAGATAAAGTTTTAGTGTGTCTATACAAGGCACCATTGGGACATGTGAAAACAGCAAAAGGAATGAAGTACTATACCAATTAAATGAATATTTTCAGGGATTTGTTTTCATTATGCAGAGAATAAAGAATGCAGAGGTTAGAGCAAAGCATAATTTGCATGAAGATATTATTTAGTGCTAGAATAAGTAGTTCATAAAATAAATTTCATATAGGCTACAATCCATCTCAGTTTCAAAATCATCTCAGTTTCTTGATAGAGCTGTGTATGGTGTCTGGAGCCTCTGCTTTCCAGAATTTCGACTCTTGCTTGTGCTCAGAACCCCAGTTACTCCAATAGGAGAAAGAAATCTAAGGCACCAGTTAAGGTAGATGAATGTTCAGTGATCTGCTTTGTAGAGGTATCTCAAAGAAGGTAGAGCTAGTAGCCCAATAGTTCTAAGATCTCCTAATCCCATGCATTGGAAATCATTAACTACTTAGGAAAAATGGAATGAGCTAGACTCAGAGTGGTGGGGGTTTTTTGCTTATGTATTTTGTTTTGATAGTGAATGGGGCAAGACTCCTTGTTTTAGATACAGATAGTGCCAGAGGCAAAAACAAACAGACAATTGAAAAGCAAATTTTAATATTTAAAATCTCCCCTGTGGCCTGATTACAGATTCATTCCCTGTGGTTCATTTCCCTTTGGGGTGTCTGGGAGGGAGTGAGGAATGCCCTTTCAGGAAGGTCAATGTCACCACCAGAGTTTTGGGTTGAAAGAGCTCTACTATGTATTCTCTTATGTCCTTTTCTTAGGAAATTAAATGATTGTGATCTCATCTCTTGCTGTTTTGCCCACACTTTTCCATCAGGAACTATCTGAATACATATTCAAGTCTCATTTTGTTGTTTTGCTCACAGTTGTAGGAAATTTCCCAGTTATGACTTGTACAAATGTCTTTGACTTATTTTTTATTACTCTTTTTTCCCCTGCTTTTCAGATGCTGAGAATTTAATGATCATCGTCTTTGTTTCTTTTTTTAATTTTTTATTAAAGTATAGTTGATTTACAATGTGCCAATCTCTGCTGTATAGCAGTGACTCAGTTATACACATACAGACATTCCTTTTTTTTTGTATTCTTTTCCATTATGGTTTATGACAGGATATTAAATATAGTTCCCTGTGCTATAAAGTAGGACCTTGTTGTTTATCCATCCTACATATACTAGTTTACATCTGCTAACGCCAAACTCCCAGTCCTTTTATATCTGTATTTCAAATGAATGTGAGAATTCACTGTTGGTTTCAGGACGGTTCTTTGTGTGACCCATAAGCTACCTTTCTGCTAAATATGAGGGTTTTTTATTACATTCTTATAAATATCATACATGCAAATCCTATTTTTATAGTAACCATACTGTTATCAGATTTTCACTTTATTTTTCTCTTAGGTTCTTCTTACATGAGGATAGAAAGCTTTTCTGCTCTCAAACTGGCCATGTGGCCCTTTGGAGCAAGTGCTACTTCAGGATAGATGGTTATTGATAAACCAGCATCAGTGATGGTAGCCCCAGGACTGCTTGAATATCTAAGAGCTCAGCGGGAGCATGACAATAATAAGAAAATGAGACCCACAGAGAAAGTGAGATAGGCAGATAGGAAGGAGGTGAACTCTGATTCTGATGTCTGCAAAAGCAAGATGGGAGAAATGAATTCTCTTTCTGGTGACACTAGGGAGTGAGAGTATAAATGGGAAGAGCACACAGCAAGAGAGTCAGGGATTATTAGCATATGATAAAGTTATAATAAAGCCTTCTCTACAGAATCAGTCCCTTGTACCCTAGTTGACCTAGCCTCACACCATGAGGAATCTGATAGACTGACAAAAAGGCAGATTGCCAGCTTCTTATACAAACTACTTATGTTCATATTAGTATATAAAATATCCTGGTCTACATTTCATATATTCCCAGGAGTGTTGGAAGAACAGCCAATTTAAAAAAGGCCTGTGAAATAATTTCCACAGAAATTCATCTGAGAGGGCACTGACATGGGTCTTACACCAAGAATTTCACCTTATTGGTGGTAAGCCATTCCAGGCTTCTGTGTAACCTCTTCTACATATACTTCTGTAGCACCTGGACGTGCTGCCTGTTTTGTTTACCACTATACCTCTAGTGTCCTGAACAGTACTTAGCACATATCAGTCCCGCGATAAATATTGTTGAAAGAGACCGATATTCAGAGATCTTAAGTATCTCACTCAAGATTATACAGCTCAATCTAGCAATCATCAAAACAAAAATTCCAATCCAGACCTATCTGGCTCCAAATTCACGCATTTTACGTTCACTCATGCATAAGGTAATTCAATTAATGTACCCTTCTTACCATTTTTAGCAAGCCAATTATGCAGTACATCAAACAGTACACAAAAGCTCTGATTAAAATGTCATGTAATATTCAATACGTATAAATAATTGATGTGACTTTATGAAGTGTAATAATACCAACATGGTGAACTCACTGTTTAGATTAAAAACTAGAATGTTATTGACATCAGTGAGTTATGTGTGTATTCCTCCAAAATTCCATTCTTCTACCATTCCAGATAACTAATATATTATTCCCTATGCATTTTTTATTTTGTAAATATCATTTTATTAGAATTGTGACCTAAAACCTATATAGTGGTAATTATTATTTCAAGTTCTGGGGTTTTTTTTTTTATTAAAAATTTTTTTTTTAAATTTTATACTGGAGTTGATTTACAATGTTGTGCTAGTTTCAGGTCTACAGCAAAGTGATTCAATTACACACACACACACACACACACACACACACACATATGCTTTTTCAGATTCTTTCCCCATTTAGATTATTACAAAATATCGAGTAGAGTTCCTTGTGCTATATAGTGGGTCCTTGCTGGTTATGTATTTTATGTATAGTAGTGTGTATATGTTACCCAACCTCCTAATTCATCCCTTCCCCCCTCCACCACCTTTCACCTTTGGTAACCATAAGTTTGTTTTTGAAGTCTGTGAGTCTGTTTCTATTTTGTAAATAAGTTCATTTGTATCTTCTTTTTTTTTAGGTTCCACATATAAGTGATATCATACGATATTTGTCTTTCTCTGACTTTATTTAGTATGATAATCTCTAGTTCCAACCATGTTGCTGTAAATGGCATTATTTCATTCTTTTTTATGGCTGAGTAATATTCCATTGTATATGTGTACCATATCTTCTTTATCTATTCATCTGTTGATGGACATTTAGGTTGCTTCCATGTCTTGGCTATGGTAAATAGTGCTGCAATGAACATTGGGGTGCATGTATCTTTTCTAATTATGGTTTTCTCTGGATATATGCCCAGGAGTGGGATTGTGGGATCATACGGTAGCTCTATTTTTAGTTTTTTAAGGAACTTCCATACTGTTCTCCATAGTGGCTATAGCAATTTACATTCCCATCAACAGTGTAGGAGGGTTCCCTTTTCTCCACACCCTCTCCAACATTTACTGTTTGGAGAATTTTGATGATAACCATTCTGACTGGTATGAGGTGATATCTCATTATAGTTTTGACTTGCATTTCTCTAATACTTAGTGATGTTGACAATCTTTTCATGTGCTTTTTGGTCATCTGTATGTCTTCTTTGGAGAAATGTCTGTTTAGGTCTTCTGGCCATTTTTTTTTTTATTGGGTTGTTTGTTTTTTTTTGATATTGAGCTGCATGTGCTCTTTGTAAATTTTGGAGATTAATCCCTTGTTGCATCATTTGCAAATATTTTCTCCCATTCTTTGGGTTGTCTTTTCATTTTGTTTATGGTTTCCTTTGCTGTACAGAAGGTTTTGAGTCTAATTAGGTCCATTTATTTTTATTTCCATTACTCTAGGAGACAGTTCAGAAAAGATATTGCTGCAATTTATGTCTAAGAGTGTTCTGCCTATGCTTTCCTCTAGGAGTTTTATAGTATTCAGTCTTACATGTAGGTCTTTAATCCATTTTGAGTTTGCATATAGTGTTAAAGAATGTTCTAATTTCATTTTTTACACTTAGCTGTCCAGTTTTCCTAGCACCATTTATTGAAGAGACTGTCTTTCCTCCATTGTACAGTCTTGCCTCCTTTGTCGTAGATTAGTTGACTATAATTGCATGGGTTTACTTCTGGGCTTTTCATCCTTTTCCATTCATCTATATTTCTGTTTTTGTGCCAATACCATACTGTTTTGATGACGGTGGCTTTGTAGTATAGTCTGAAGTCAGGGAGCCTGATTCCTCCAGCTCCCTTTTTCTTTCTCAAGATTGCTTTGGCTATTCAGGGTCTTTTGTGTCTCTATTCAAATTTTAAGATTTTTTTGTTCTACTTCTGTGAAAAATGTCATTGGTAATTTGATAGGGATTGCATTGAATCTGTAGATTGCCTTGGGTAGTATAGTCATTTTGACAGTATTGATTCTTCAAATCCAGGAACATGGTATATCTTTCCATTTGTTTGTGTCATCTTCTGTTGCTTTCAACAGCATCTTATAGTTTCAGAGTACATGTCTTTTGCCCCCTTAGGTAGGTTTATTCCTAGGTATTTTATTCTTTTTGATGTGATGGTGAATTGGATTGTTTCTTTAATTTATCTTTCTGATCTTTAATTGTTAGTGTATAGAAATGCAGATTTCTGTGTATTAATTTTGTATCCTACAACTTTACTGAATTCATTGATGAGCTCTAGTAGTTTTCTGGTAGCATCTTTAGGATTTTCTATGTATAGTATATCATCTGTAAACAGTGACAGTTTTACTTCTTTTCCAGTTTGGATTCCCTTTATTTTTTTCTTCTCTGATTGCTGTGGCTAGGACTTCCAAAACTATGTTGAATAAAAGTGGAGAGAGTGGACATCCTTATCTTGCTCCTGATCTTGGAGGAAATGCTTTCAGCTTTTCACTGTTGAGTATAATGTTAGGTGTAGGTTTGTGGTATATGGCCTTTATTATGTTGTAGTATGTTCCCTCTATGCCCACTTTCTGGAGAGTTTTCTCTATGCCCACTTTCTGGAGAGTTTTTAGCATAAATTGTTGAATTTTGTCAAAAGCTTTTTCTGCATCTATTGAGATGAACATATGGTTCTTATTTTTCAATTTGTTGATGTGGTGTATCACACTGATTGATTTGTGGATATTGAAAACTTCTTACATCCCTGGGATAATGGCGATAATTATCCCTGGGATAATTGATCATGCTGTATGATCCTTTTAATGCATTGTTAATTTGGTTTGCTAGTATTTTGTTGAGGATTTTTGTGTGTTCATCAGTGATAACTGGCCTGTAATTTTCTTTTTTTGTGGTATCTATGTCTGATTTTGGTATCAGGGTGATGGTGACCTCATAGAATGAGTTTGGGAGTGTTCCTTCCTCTGCGATTTTTTGGAATAGTTTCAGAAATGTTGTAGGTGTTAACTCTTCTCTAATGTTTGACAGAATTTGCCTGTGAAACCATCTGGTCCTGAACTTTTGTTTGCTGGGAGTTTTTAAATCACAGTTTCAGTTTCAGTGCTTCTGATTGGTTTGTTTATTTTTTCTGTTTCTTCCTGGTTCAGTCTTGGGAGATTGTACCTTCCTAAGAATTTGTCCATTTCTTCTAGGTTGTCCATTTTATAGGCAGAGAAACATATTTCTATGGTGTAAGTTGTAACAGCCTTTTTTCGTTTCTAATTTATTGACTTGAGCCCTCTTTTGTTCTTGATGAGTCTGGCTAAAGCTTTCCCAATTTTATTTATATTTTCAAAGAACCAGCTTTTAGTTTCATTGATCTTTTCTATTGTCTTCTTCATCTCTATTTCATTTATTTCTGCTCTGAACCTTATGATTACTTTCCTTCTACTAACTTTGGGTTTTGTTTGTTCTTCTTTCTCTAGTTGCTTTACGGGTAAGGCTAGGTTGTTTGAGATTTTTCTTGTTTCCTGAGGTAATACTGTATTGCTATAAACTTCCATCTTGGAACTGCTTTTGCTGCGTCCCATAGGTTTTGGATCATTGTGCTTTCATTTTTTTTTTCGTTTCTCTCTAGGTATTTTTTGATTTCCTCTTCGATTTCTTCAGCGATCCATTGGTTGTTTAGTAGCATATTGTTTAGCCTCCACATGTTTGTGTTTTTTACAGTATTTTTTTCCTGTAATTGATTTCTAATCCTGTGGTGTTGTGGTCAGAAAAGATGCTTGATATGATTTGATTTTCTTAAATTTACCAAGGCTCACTTTGTGGCCCAGCATGTGATCAATCCTGGAGAATGTTCCATATGCACTTGAGAGAGCTGTGTATTCTGCTGCTTTTGGATGGAATGCTCTATAAATACAAATTATATCCATCTGGTCTATTTTGTCATTTAAGGCCTGTGTTTTCTTCTTGATTTTCTGTATGGAGAAAGTGGGATGTTAAAGTTCCCCACTGTTATTATGTTCCTGTCGATTTCTCCTTTTATGGCTGTTAGTAGTTGCCTTATATATTGAGGTGCATATATATTTACAATTGTTATATCTTCTTCTTGGATTGATCCCTTGATCATTATGTAGTATCCTTCTTTGTCTCTTATAACAGTCTTTAAAGTTTATTTTGTCTGATATGAGTATTGCTATTCCAGCTTTTTTCCATTTGTGTGGAATATCTTTTTCTATCCCCTCACTTTCAGTCTCTATGTGTCCCTAGATCTGAAGTGGGTCTCTTGTAGGCAGCATATATACAGGTCTTGTTTTTGTATCCATTCAGCCAGTCTGTGTCTTTTGGTTGGAGCATTTTATCCATTTACATTTAAGGTAATTATCAATATGTATGTTCTTATTGCCATTTTGTTAATTGTTTTGGATTTGTTTTTGTAGGTCTTTTTTATTCCCATCTTCTTTTTTTCTCTTGTGATTTTATGACTATCTTTGGTGTTGTATTTTGATTCTTTTTCCTTTTTTGTGTATCTATTGTAGATTTTCGGTTTGCAGTTACCATGAGGTTTTGATATAGCAGCCTGTATATAGACAAGATTATTGTAAGTTGCTGGTCTTTTAATTTCAAATTCATATCCAATATCCTGCATTTGTTCTCTCCTGACAGTTGCTGGTTTTGATATCATATTTGTATGTGGATGATTTCCTACCTTTGCTGTATGTTTGCCTTTACTGATGAGCTTTTCCATGTGTAATTTTACTGTTTCTAGTTGTGGCCTTTTCTTTTCTGCCTAGAGAAGTTCCTTTACCATTTGTTGCAAAGCTCATCTTGTGGTGCTGAATCCTCTTAGCTTTCACTTGCCTGTAAAGCTTTTGATTTTTCTGTCAGATCTGAATGAGAGCTTCCTGGATAGAGTATTCTTGGTTGTAGGTTCTTCCCTTTCATCACTTTAAATATATCATGCCATTCCCTTCTGGCCTGTAGAGTTTCTGCCTAGGAATCAGCTGATCACCTTATGGGAGTTCCCTCGTATGTTATTTGTTGCTTTTCCCTTGTTGCTTTTAATAGTTTTTTCTTTGTCTTTAATTTTTGTCAGTTTGATTATTATGCGTCTCAGCATGTTCCTCCTTGGGGTTATTCTGTCTGGGGCTTTCTGCACTTCCTGGACTTGGGTGACTGTTTCCTTTCCCATGTTAGGGAAGTTTTCAACTATTCTCTCTTCAAATCTTTTCTCAGGTCCTTTCTCGCTCTCTGCTTCTGGGACCCTTATAATGCAAATGTTGGTGCATTTAATGTTGTCCCAGAGGTCTCTTAAACTGTCCCCCATTCTTTTCATTCTTATTTCTGTATTCTATTCTGTGGCAGTGATTTTTACTATTCTGTCTTCTAGCTCACTTACTTACCCATTCTTCTGCCTCATTTATGCTGCTCTTGATTGTTTCTAGTGTATTTTTCATTTCAGTTATCGTATTGTGCATCTCTCTTTGTATGTTTACTTTTTCTAGGTCTTTGTTAAACATTTCTTGTATCTCCTCAATCTGTGCCTTGTCTTTCTGAGATCTTGGATCATCTTTACTGTCATTACTGTGAATTTTGTTTTGCATAGATTGCCTCGCTCCACTTCACTTAGTTGTTCTTTGAGGTTTTATCTTGTTCCTTCATCTGGACTATATTTTTTTGCCATCTCATTTTGTCTAACTTTCTGTGATTACAGTTTCCATTTCATAGGGTGCAATGGTGTGGTTCCTCATGTTTCTGATGTCTACCCCTTGGTGGGTGAAGCTGGTCTAGAGACTTGTGCAGGCCTCCTGGTGGGAGGGACTGGTGCCTGCCCACTGGTGGGTGGAGCTGGGTCTTGTCCCTCTGGTGGGCAGGGCCGTGTCAGCAGGTGTGTTTAGAGGCCGGTTGTGGGCTAAGGACGATTTTAGGAAGCCTGTCTGCTGATGGGTGGGCTGTGTTCCTGCCCTGTCGATTGTTTGGTCTGAGGCATCCCAGCACTGGAGCCTATAAGCTGTTGGGTGGGTCCAGGTCTTGGTGCTAATGTCCCAAGCAAGATGTCAGCCTTCAGATGAGTATTTCCAGGTATGTTCGCTACCAGCTTTTATGTTCAAAGAGAGAACCACAGCCACCCCCCACCATCCCAGTTGACCCTCCAAGACCAGCAGTTAGGTCTGGCCCAGGCTCCTATGAAGTCACTGCTTTTTCCCTGGGACCTGCTGCACATGAGGCCTTGGGTGCACCCTCGAAGAGTGGTGTTTCTACTTTCCCCAGTCCTTGGAGTTCTTGCGATCAAGCCCCACTGGCCTTCAAAGCCACATGCTCTACGGGCTCCTCCTCCTGATATCAGACCCCCAGGCTGGGGATTCTGACTTGGGGCTCAGAACTCTCACTCCTGTGAGGAACCTCTGCAATATAATTATTCTTCAGTTTGTGGGTCATCCACCTGACATGTATGGGATTTTATTTTATCACAGATGCACCCCTCCTATCATCTTGTTGTGGGTGCTTTTTTGTCTTTGGATGTAGAATATCTTTTTTGGTAGGTTCCAGTCTTTTTTGTCGACGGTTGTTCAGCAGACAGTTGTGATTTTGGTGTTCTCGTGAGAGGAGTTGAGCTCAAGTCCTTCTACTTCCCCATCTTGTCTCCAACCCATGTCCCTTTCCCTCTTAAATAAAATCTTCACATATGTAGCAATCCCTAAGTAAAATTAGAAGCTCATTGTAAAATTTATAGCATATAACTTAGGTAATTACATAATTATGCATGTATATGCTTTATATAATTTCATAATATGTAATTTTCTTCAACTTGGTTTTTTGCACTCAACATTGTTTCTACGATTCATCTACTGTGTTCCAATAGGTATAGTTCACTCATTTTCACAGCTATATAACATTCTATTATAAGTGAGTATGCCATAATCAATGTATACAGTTTCTTTTTGGTCAATGCTTCCATTACCTGATTTTTTTATTGTTATAATTATTATTGTCATTTATACAATTCTTAATCTTATCTTCTGGGACTCATGTGCAATTCTCTAGGTTTTTGTTTCTGGGAGTAAAATTTCTCAGTTATAGGTACGTTCATGTTTAGATTTACAAAATGATTGTTTTTCAAATTAGATGTTTCAATTATATGTCCCCTAAAGCTGTTTATATTTTTTTTATCACTCTGCTTCCTTGCCAGCAATTGATATCAGAATTCAATTTTTTTAATAGAAATAAAATGTATTTCATTGTGACATTAATTTGCACTTCTCTGATTACTAATGAGGCTGAATCATTAGTATTTTCTCTCATTTGAAATGCCTGTTTGGTCATTTATGAGGTTGTTGGTTTGTGTGTGTGTGTTTTGTTTTGCTTATGGGAGAAGGGTAGTTCTTTTTCATGTTGCTTCATAAGCATAACTATACTTAACATATACTGATCCTTTGTTGAATCTATATGCTGCAAATAATTTGTGGTTTGGACTCTATTTTCTTTATGGTGGCTTTTGATAAACAAGTTTTTCTATTAATATTCTATTAATATAATTGAGTTTAGCAATATTTTTTCATTTAAGGTTGACATTTACCCTATTCTGTGATCATAAAAATTATCTTCTAAATTTTCTTCTGAAAGTTTAAATAATTCCAAAGGGAAACTTTTTAGTCAACCTGTGATTTATATATATGTACTATATAAACAAAAAATTAATTTTATTTTTTAACATAGCTCCTTTCTCCAGTGATATCACCTTTGCCATTACCAAGTACTATTAAGCTATTTTGGGGCTTTCTAATCTATTGAATATTCTATACCAATGGCCAATTGGTCTCTCCCTGAATAAATATCACACTTTATTCATTGGCATAGCTTTATAATAAAGCTTGGTATCTGGCAGCACAATTTTTCCCACCTTATTCTTCTTCAGTTATGCTTTACCTGTTATTGGGACTTTGCTTTTAGAATTAACTCATTTCCTCAAAATTCCTGTTAAATTTGGATTAAATATGTAGTGAAATTTAAGAACTTTTTTTATTATTGAGTTATCCCCTCCTCCCATCTATGAACATGGTATATTTCTTTTTATATTTCTGTGTTCTAAAAATAGCTTTCAATAAAATTGTCTTTGTTCCTTAGCTTTTTGCAAATCATCTTTTAAAATATCTATTTCATTGTATTTTTATACTATTAATAATATATATTTTAAGTTATGCTTTAAATTTGTAGCTGGTGTATATTAACACATTAATTTTTAAATATTATATTCAGGCACTTTGATAAGTATTCTAAAATTTTGTTGGTATATTCTTTGGGTTTCCATGGAGACAATCATATCATTTGTTAATAGTGACATTTTAGTTTTTTTCCATTTTTTCCATATTTGTTGTAACTCTTGTCTTACAAACTATATAGGACCTCCAGTACATATGGCTACTAAGCACCAGAAATGTAGCTAGTATGAGTGAGCAACTGAATTTTTAACTCAATTTTATTAAGTTTAAATAGTAATCTGTGGCTAATAGATACTGTATTGGACCGTGTAGATCTATCAATAGTATTTTTATTGTCTTTTTTTTAACAAAAAGAAGTTGCTCATCATTTAACAAAGAAGTTATCCGTTTATTATTTTTACATTTTTTAGATTAATTTACATGTTTAACAATTTCTTTGATCAACATTTCTTCTTCCATTTCATAACTTTATAGATATAATCTTTCCTTATTTAAGTACATCTTTTACAATGTACGTTAGTAAATGTTTGTTGGTGGTAAACTCTCAGCTTTTCTTTTTGTAAATGTCTTTGACCTTGAAAAAGAATTTTTGTAACACAATTCGTTCATAATTATGTCTCCCAATATTTTGAAGATATTGCTCTAAGGACTTTTGACTTCCATTGAAGCTGTTCAGAAGTATACTGTTTGTTAGACTAAATTTTCTTTATTATAGTTCTGTTTTTTTCCTCTGGGTGACTTTCAGATACTTCCTTTATTGTGGGTGTTCTGAAGTTTTACATATAGATTTTCCTGTGATTATTATGGTTCTGTCTATCATAATTCTCATAAGGCTCTCATGTTCATAAGACTCAGCAATTCTCAGCCCGATTTTCAATTATTCCACTATTGCCTCTCTGTATTATTTTCTCAAGGACTACAATTAAATGGAGTTTGACCTTCTTGTGTTTATTCTGTCTTCAGTGATTCTTAACCTTTCTTTTATATTTTCATACCCTCATCTCTCAACTGCAAATTCTTTAGTTCTTGCTTCTAGTTCATTGTCTCTTTAGCTGTGTCTAATATGTGATTTAATATAGCAGTTGAGCTTTTAATTTCAATAAATATTTTCAATAAATATTTTTTATTTAGAAAGCTTCTATTTGATTCTTAATTACAATCTGCTTGGTCATTTTTAATAACTTGTTTCTTACTGATTTTTACTGTGTTTGTTTCTTAAATTTTTTAGACTTTTATAACATCATTTTATATTTTCTATCAGCCAATTTTAATATCTCCAGGTTTTGACAGTTTTATTCTTTGTTGTTTCTCATGACTCACTCATGCAGCCTATTCTGTTTATTGTTAAGCGATTTTTTTAAAAAACTAAGTTTTATTTTAATTACACAACTTTGAGAATTCTGAAGGTCTAATATAGGGTGGCTTTCTTCCACAGAAGATTTGCATTTGCTTCACTGAGCCAAAGGTATGTATACCTACAACCACTTGAGTTCCTATGGAGCACCCTGCCTTAACATTCAGCATCCCTACCTTGCAGAGAATGGCTTAGATGTCTCCTGAGCCCAGGACTGCTGTTAGAATTGGGGAAGCTTGAGTTTTGTATTTGTTTCCTGGCACTATTCAGGGTTTAGCTCCCTGTTCTTTTTATTCTTCCTCCACATATCTTTTCTCTTCCTTATCTTAACCTTTGGAGATTTTCTATGTTTGTTTGCTTTTGTGCTCAACTCTAATTTAAAAAACAAGTATGTTGTAGTTATGCAGGATCAACCTGCATTGCCATAGGAGGACCATTTGGAACATCTATCCTATCCTTCTGCTAACATCAAAAGTCAGTGCATGGCCTTTATTTGATAGCAAATAGGCTTCTTCTAGAGCCCTACAGCATTTCTGGATTAGAGAGTGCTTATTATAGAGCTCCTAGCAGTGGGATTAAATTGATTCACTTTATTTTCCCTGTATTCCAGACTTTTTTGAGCTTCATAAAAATCCAATTATGTTATCAAATCATTAAACTGATTATTTTACTAAAATATGAACAAAATACTAAATTATATATGAAAAGCAGACATAGGTTTCACACTTACGGTCTTCCTTGGGAAAATAGTTTCCAAGAAGGTTGTAGATATACTTTTAAAATATTTTTCAATTTTATCCTTCTGGCCCGTATTGTCTAAGATTACAGAGAAAGACAACACATGGAAAGAGTACTAAATTTGGGGTCAGAGTAATCTCACTGTAGTCTCAGTTTAGACACTATGCATATGATTTTCAATGAGGTAATTAACTTCTATATACCTGTATTTCCTCATTTGTATAATGGAGATAATTTCTATTTCACACAGTTATTATAAGAATTAAGGCCAACAAAATAGTACATGTGGAATTACATATGACAATTTCCAGTGAGGAGAGCAGAATATGCCACCCCCAAATATTTCTCTTTGACATAAAAATTATCTTGACGTGGTTATTTTTAAGACACAGGAGAAGCTCTGAAAATTGAGTAGAAGTTGTCCGTTTTATAAGCAACGTGCACATTTATAAGGGAAATGTCCATTTATAAGTGTGTCTCCCTTTCTATACCAGGCAGAGAAGGATCACTAAATCTCTAGACACTCTTATTCAATGGAAAAGGCAACTATACCCCTGTTTATTTTGCTTTGCTTGATACCCTTCCATAACTGGCTTATTCCTTCCTTTCCCAACATCTTCCTTTGTCTTGAGCTGGTTTGTAAAGGTGTGGTTTGGACCATTTTGGGGAGTTACTCAGTTTTCCATGTTATTAAACTTCTGTTTTTCTCCTGTTAATAGTACAGGGGGTCTCAACCAAGAACCTAGAAGTGTAGAGGGAAAATTATTTGTCCTCCCCACCAGTTTGGTGACCCATCATGGGACCTACTGAGACACCATACTCACTCCAGAGCCCGCAGATGGGATCCTGGAAGACTGGTAGAAGCTGGCAAAAAGTAAAAATTCTTACCAAAGTCAGCTCTCCCAAATCTCTCTCTCTATGCGCAGTTTAAAGGAGAAGGTAAAAATTTCTTGTCCCTTCCTTTCTAAATTTAGATTATTTAGATTAGCAGGAAAAAATATTTGTGCAAACTAGTTTCTTGCATATAGCAACTGGTAAAGATTTTTGTTATTGCTCTTGTTTTCTCTTTCCTCCCAGAAATGGTCATTGTTTTGTCTCTGTCTTTTGTGTCCTTTGTTATAAGGAGGAGAACCATGGGCAAGATGAAATTTTCCTTTTGTCTTATTTTACGTTTTGAGAGGTTGGCTTTGTGGCCAATGAGGATATTCTCTCTGCCAGCTAAAACAGTCTGAGGGTCCATGACATGAACTGACAAGCTGCATTCTCTTTGTCCACTAGAGCTGGCTCACAGGGAATTTGTCTTAAGGGGTCCTGGTCCATAAAGGGCCTTTGTCATCTCAGCCTTTATTGTCTCATTAGTGCTGAAAAGTCCCTTTCCAATTGTACATGCCCAGTGTCACAGATTAGCAGGTCTATAAGTAGAGGTATTTCATGTTCTGGGAGACCAAAGACGCCGTTTTCCCTCCCGCCTTTCTTAGTACCTGAGACAGTGAAGGTCTCTTTGCTTTCTTAGGCCAACTCTGGGAGTGAACATTTTGGATTATGGGGGCTTTATCTTCTGCAATGCCTTTCGTGTCCATAGTTAAGTCAGTAAAAGGCTTATTGGTTTGAGTCACTACTGAGATAAATATATTGAGGATTCTACTTGCCAGTGGCCAGATGAGGGATCTTTTGAACTGGAAAAACTTCTATATTTGAAAAAAGTTGTAAACAACAACTGTCTTATTGATACCTATGGAAAGATAACATTGAAAAGAAGACACAAAAGAGTATGGCATCTAGCCTTAGGGATTTCCTTAACAAGACAAAATTATAAAAACCCCCCTTTTTCTTACTTCCAGCTTCAAGAGATCCTACCAAGTTTATAGAAGAGTTGAAAAGATCAGTGGACATTCACATTTCTACTTACAGGGGACCTTGATTGGCTGCTAAGGGGTGTTCTTTCATTATATTACTGTAGTTAACAGAAAAGCCAGATGGCCCCCTGGGGAAAACACCTCTTACAGAGGTAACAGATGAACAGAATTTCCCCCAGGCCCTCTTACACATGATCAGGAAATGGCTCAGCTGGAGGTTGATGTTAAGAAGCTGACAGAAGCAATAGCAGAGCTTTTCATCCTAAGGTGAACTGGTTGAGGTTGAATTGAACACGCAGAAAAAAAGGTAAGCATTTATACAGACTTTACAAAAGCATACCACATTAAACCCTGAAGTTCCAAAACATAGGATTCTTTTGATTTCCATCTTGGTTGGAAATCTTGTTGATATAAAAGAAGGAAACTGAAGATAATGTATTTGGATGGGCAGACCTTGATATAATTCAGACCACAACCCAATTCCTTGAGGAATTAAAAACAATTGTCTTTGTCTTTAAAATCTTTACAAAACCAGAAATGTAGCTCTAGGAGCAATTCAAAGTCCACCTATCCTTACCAATCCCCAAATCTTCCCTATTGATCTCCAGATGCCTGCAGATATTGTAAAAGATTAGGACACTGGAAACAGAATTGTCCTGCACTTGACAAAAAGGAAACATTTTTAAATAGTTTAAAAATGTTAGACCTCTAACATAAGAGGTTAGACCTAGACCTCTAATAGTATCCCAAAAACTTCGTCTTGGAGAAAACGTGTACACTTTCTCTGTGCCTACCTTGTCTTCTGTAGGAGCTGACAGCCATTTCTTTGAAATGCAAACTTTAGGTAAATCATTCTCATCTAGAGGGAAAAAAAAAAGCTATTTAGAAATTGGGCAGATAAGAAATCTTAAGTGTCTTCTCCACAAATATTAGTAAAAAAGCTTCAGCCATCTGAGCAGGTAAACTTATTCCATCTGCCAGAAACACAATTTGGATCCAATTGTTTTTGTTTTAAAATAAATTAGTGAGTTGTGTACCTGACTGATGGCTAAAATTTTAGAATGAAAGCTATACTATTTCTCTTTGTACCTCTCTATATGATCATGTGTGTCTACATATGTATGTTGTAGATGTGTTATTTTTCTATCTCTAGATGGTACTGTCAAAATTTGTAAAAACTCTATTTGCTTGGCTTGAAGGAAAACACTGTATGGATTGGGTATTCCAAAACTCACAGAAATACAGAAACTAATGTTTTTCAAGTATATGTGATCTGGAATAATATTTGGTAAATGAAAGCTAGTTGAAGTGTGTTGGTTTAATTAAAACAGAAACGTCTTCAGTATTATTAGCATTAAAGACAATGCAGAGGTGCAACTTTTATTCTACCTGGGTTTACTACTCAGCTAAGCTCATGTTATATCTGTTACAAAAATTGTCAGCAAGAGAAAATTATGAAACTTTCATAAAGAATCAAAATATGATTATTAATAACAAATGAAATAGTTGAAGGTAGACTAGAAGTTTTTAAATACACTTTTCAACAATGATGAGGTTTTATAAGATATGTCTCCTTTAAAATCTTTTAAAGCTTCCAAAATCTTTTTAGTAACTTGAAACTTAAAATTTTGCTAAATTAAAGGATATAAATTCATTGAAATCTACATCATTTCTAAATAAGAAAATTTAACATTAGTACCTCTGTAATAAAAAAAAGTAGATAAGCCAAAAATGTTTGGGTCTATTAGTAAACATGTCTCATGCCACATTGAAAAACTGTACTATAAAAAGGCATATACTTCTAGAAATTATGAAATGTATTCATAAATTTACCAATCTAAAGAACACTGTTGTAACAGGTCATTCACAATTGCTTACTTCTGAGTTTTCACTAGAAATTAAGGTTTCTACAGGTTAAGAGTTCTAATGTAATTAAAACTACTAGCAATAGTAGGAGAAACTATTCCATCTTTGTATGCAAGGAAAGTAGGGTATGTTATTGGGTAACGAGATATGGAGATGCATTTTTGTTAAGGGAAATGAAAGAATTTTGTCTTCAAGAACAACCAGCTACTTCAGAATGGAAAAGATGAGAATAAATAACAATCTAAATGGATATTAAAAGTTCTGAAGAGAGAATCTTGTGTTGTTAAGCTGGATAAAATTGAATTGTTATAAGGATTTTTAAAATAAGCTTTAATATCAATATTATACGTATGTAAAACTTAATTTTCTTTCATCTGCTAAAAGGACAAAGTTTTCTTACCAGTTGGGTAAACCTGCAGGTGCAGGAACCTCAGGATATCTTTATTAAATACCTAATTGCTTGCACCATATAGGTCTAACTTTGGGAGCCCACCTGTAAGACTGCCTCCTGAAATGAGACACAACTGTTTAACTGAACTGACCTATTTCAAGACTAATACTGGTTCAATGAGATAGATATGGAGAAGTCTTTCAACTCAACTTCTGTACTATGAAATTCCTTGGAGAAATTTCAACAGCTGGGCTGGAGGTGAACAGAATATGCCTCTTTGGCATATGGATTTTCTTGAGTTGGTTACTTTTAAGAAACAGCAGACACAGGAGAAGCTCTGAAAACCAGTAGAAGTTATGCTTTTGTAAGAGACATTCACATTAATAAGGTAAACCTTCTTTTATAAGGGAAGTCTCTTCCTCTGTACCAGGAAGAGAAGAATGACTAAATCTCTAGAAATTCTGGTCAATGGAGAAGGTAACAACTTAAATTCACATGATAACCATACCCTTGTTTACTGTGCTTTGCCTGGTAACCACATAACTGGCTTCTTTGCCCTACTCCCAACATCTTCTTTTGTCTTTAACTGGAGATGGTATTGAAGGTGGTGACTTAGGCCATTTTGGGGAGTTACTCAGTGTTTCTGGGTATTTCCTAGGTATATCTTCCATGTATACTCAGATTTCCATGGGTCTCTCCCAGGTGTACATGTTATTAAACTTCTATTTTTCTCCTATTAATCTGTCTTTCATTACAGGGATGTCTCAGCCAAAAACCTAGAAGGGCAGAGGGAAAATTATTTTCCCTCCCCTACACAAGCACATAGTGGGCACTTGGACAGTATTATTTTTTCTTTCCTTCTCATGGCATCTTTGAGCTAATATGGTTAAATGTATGATTTCAAAATATATATCTTGAATTCTCATTGATACGCATTCACTTCTAGAGAGATCTATCAGCCTTATCTCTGTATTTAAGTTGAGAGTTAATTTTTAAAAAATAGAGCAGAGTCTAACTCCTACCTATACAAATTAAGCTACTTTCAAGAAATGGGAACTTAACTCTGATTGTACTTAAAAATATCAACAATGCTTATGTAACTTTAGTTAGGCAACATCTGGAGCTGATTTCCTAACTTTGATTAAGAGAACCAGCCTGATGAATCCCAGATGTTTAAACATGGCTGTGTTTCTTACACTCACTAGATTATGAGAGTGAATACATGGAAGGAAGGGAAACATTTACAAGAACTAGGTGTCAAAGTGGCCAAGAGGGGTTTTTGGGTGTTGGCTTAGTTGCCGGGCCGGGTGGGAGGGTGTCTTTCTAAATGAACATCCCCTTTAAAGTTTTATGCATGTTCTTAAGACAAAGGCCCAATCTTTGATAACCTCAATAGTATGTCATAATAGCTTCACTCATATATATTCCTGCAGAAATATATTTTTGAGCATCTAAAATCCTGTGGTTAGATAGATAAATAATAAACATTCCCTGCCTTTGAGTCACTCAGTTTAGTGAAGGAGTCAGGCATGTGAACAGTAATTAGAATCAATTACAACTGCTGTATTGAAGGACTGAGTTCAGAAAGTAAGCAGGTCTTCCAAGGAAGATAGGATGGTTTCAAAGAGAAGGAAGCACTGGGCTCAAGATTTCTATGCATTGCCTCTATCAGCTGCATTTAGCTGTGCTAATATAATTCAGCTTCCATATAACTGTATGTTCCATTAGATCATGGGGCCATTTATGTGTCATAAAAATACATTAAAAACAGCGATTTCTGAAAGTGTACAACTATTTTGACAATCCAGTGTCACAGTGGTAAAAACATGATTATTAATCATGTTGACTTCCCATCATTTGGTAAAGCTTTTAGAAAAACAATAAATATTTTAATCTTTCTTTCCCATAAATTGTGCTTTTAAGTGAAAGAATGCCTTTGCCTTTTGCAATCTTTTTCTTACTCTAATGCATACCCAGTGTTATGGACAGAAAAAGAAAATCAGAAATGTTCTGAGTTCAAAATTTCTGTAGAAGTTTTTTTGGGGAAAGGTGTAGTAGTTGTTTTGTGACATACTTTAGTTCTCATAAAACCTGCTCCATTTTTCCCCCCAAGGAAATATCAACTCTGGGTGAAAAGAAACAAAATGTGTACCCTAAGAAGAATAACCCAAATGCCCTATTGACAGCAATTTTGTAAAGAATTAAAATGCATTGTTATGCTTTCAGAGGTAGAGAGGGATTAAGTATAAAACATTAGCCTGATGACAGGAATAAAAAAGGCTACCTAATTCTTACACAAAGGTTTTCAGTAAAAATTAATGTCCCATCAGGCTCAAATGTACTTCCACTCCTTTCCTTACCCAGCTATGACTAGCAATTTCTTGCTTTTTTCCCTGTATTCAGTGTCTCAGTACCTCTTTCTCTATCAATCGCCCATCAAACCTGAACTCCCCATTTACTCCTGTACATTCTTCCTCTGAATTAACAAATATTGTCCACTTTGACAAATATACCAGAGAACCTATACCAATAGACCTGGGCTGTTCCCTCTTCTTGGACAGTCTCCTGAGCTTTCAGCTCTTCACCCAGCAAATGCCTACTTATCTTTCACAACCTGGTTTTAAATATCAGTTCCCCAGAAAGGACTTCCCCAGTTCGTTCTAGGCTTGCTAAGATCCATTCACCACCGCATATGCCCACATAACCATATCACATGATCTTCATCACATCTGTTTGCATGCTGAGTGTCTGTCTTTCTCACCTGATTGTAAGTTCCAGGAGAGCAGGAACTTTTTGTATTTATATCCATCGTTGTATTTTCAGCTCATTGCAGTAGATACCTGCTGAAGAGAAAACATTCCAAGTCTTTGAATGTAATATTTAATTTTTTTGCTTTAATATTGAAAAAGATTGAGCATTTAATGTGATCAAGTATTTAACGTGATCAAGTTATGTCACAAAGGAGCTCTTTGGTCCTCACCCCAATCTCAATTTGTTCTTACTTAAGCTACTCATTCAGTAAATGGTACCACTCAGCTGCTCAAGTGGTAAGTATTGGTCATTTTGATTATCCTCTTTCCAGTTCCTTCTAATTATCCCACCGCTGAATTATGCAAGATATATCTCGAAACATATTTCAAATCAATTGACTTCTCTTCATCTGTCCTGCTACTACTATCACTGTAATATTTCATGCTCTAATAATATCTTGCCTGATCTGTCTAAAAGGTATGTGTTACCTTAGAGGCTTCAACACACTGGTCCCTCTGTCTGGACCAACTTTCTCATAAATGATTACATCTTCATAAATGATTACATCTTGACCTTCAGGTCTCAGCTAAAACCTCACTTTTTCATGAAGATCTTCCCTCACCAATCTAACTGAGTGAGTTAATTTCTACCTTACTTGTTTGTTAATTTCTACCTTACTTGTTTTCTTCATGGTGCTCATCAGAATTTATAGTTATATAGTAAATTTTTTCTTGTTCAATGGCTACGTCAAGGGCTGGACTGTATCCAGTATTTAGCCAGGTGTTGACTAGACAGCAAGATGCTTTTTTTTTTTTCTGAATGAATAGAAGTTACATACATGAATTTGGTAAAGCTCTCTCTAAATATATTTTTTCAGTTTCTTAGGCACAGGGGCTGCGGCTTTTCATCACTCTTATTCTATATCTAGCATGCTTCTTTATATATATATATATATTTTCATACTTTTTTTATGAAATGTATATAAATAAAGTTTTAGAGTCATCCAAAGAACTTGATGTCTTATTATATAAAGGTTGTCATCTATACTCTATATTATCAAAAAATTCAAGATGAATTGCATATCAAGGACAGTAAAACATCAATTACCAAAATCTAACTGTATAACTTTTGTTCAGTAAGTATTAACACCTGGTGTACAAGGTGCTATTGGCCTCTCTGAACAAGACAGAAACCATCTATCTACTCAAGCAGTTTTATTATTGTAACTGGGGTGGCCCTTGCCTCAACGTTTCAGGGTTGTTACTGCTGGGTTCCAATCCATCATGGGAAAATGGGTTTGACAATGTTCTCCTTACCTATTAGGAGTAGCAGCAAATCCAAAATAACTCCCTTCCCAGAGGTCCTGTGGGGTTAAACACTCAGAACCAGACTCCCAGTGCTGCCCTTATGAATGAGTAAGTGCCTTAGATCAGCAATCTAGCGTGCAGACCCTAAGATCCCCAGGTATGCTAAGATCCATTCTCTCCTGAAGCTCCTGGGCAGGGTCACCAGGGACTTGTGAGCCCAGGGGCTAAGCAGGGTGCTCTGTTAAGGGCACTGACAGGTGCACTGGGATGATGCCTCTTTAAAACCATTCTTATACTTCACAGGCCACAGGACAGGGTAAGGGAAGAAAAATAATTTTTCTTCCACCCTTCTAGGTTCCTGACTGAGACCCTGCCCCCATAATAAAAGACAGATTAACTGGAGAAAAACCAACAGAAGTTTAGTAACATTCTTGATGGAAAAATAGTTAATCAAGAAAGAAATGGAAAATTTTATATGAGACAACCTGAGGATTATAACCTGGAAAACAGTATTTCAGAAAGCTCTGAGGACTGTTTTGCCCATTAGAGGTCAAAGCAGTTGTATACATTTTTGAGACAAAGGGTTATATTTCAGATGATGTATTGACACTTTACACAATCCAGATCTACATGTACAAAGAAGCACATAGTGGGTCATGTGTCATCCTGGCCCATTAAAAGATTAAGAAGGAAGGTTATCTCCTAAGGAGTTGTAACCCTTGATGTGATTAAGAAGCAAGGAATGTTATCTCCTAAGCAGGTCTGGTTAATGCAGATGCACATGAGGCCCAAATTGGCAAAGAAATAATTTATATTTAAAATGTTTTCATCCTGCCATAAAATAGGAATTTTATTTCGTCAACATGTATACCTCCTGTATACATGGGAGATACCCAGAAAAACTACCAGAAATGGCCAAAAGCTACTATCTTAAATACCATCTCCAGCAAGACAAAAGAAAGACATTTTGAAGGGGAGGCCAGTTATGGGAGGTTACCAGGAAAAGCTTGGTAACAAGAGTAAGGGTTGCTATGCAGATTTAAGTTGTTGCCTTCTCCACTGATAAGAATTTCTGGAGATTGAAAGTCCCCCTCCTCTTCCTGGGACAGAGAGGCAGACACCCTTACAAATGGAGATTGCCTTTATAAATGTAAGTGTCCCTTACAAAAGCGCAATTTCTATTCTGTTTTCAGAGATTCCCCTGTGTCTGCTCTTCCTCAAATATAATGGGCTAAAAATAATCCTTATGCCAAAGAGATATGTTTTGGAGTGGCATATTCTGTTGCTCTTCAATAGCTTCAGAGGGTGGGTGGGTCACGATTGGGATGAGCATCTGCCAACTCTCCCAATCCTGGGGCTGCTCTTAGTTTAAACTAAGAAACATAAAAGGCTTTGTTCTGTTTTCTTTCCAAGGACAGTGGGGCCACCCAGTCACACCAATCTTCCTTAAGTAAAGCAACTTTTAGTGTTTCCAAGTGCTTTTCTCTCCTGAGGGTAGGCATGATGACTCGGTGATTGCAGAGTGCACCCCACCTCAGCCACCCACCCAGGCTCTTTTAAAAGAGCTGGACCTCATTTTTTCCCCTTTTAAAGCATCTTTCTTGCTGAGGCAGAAAGGGAAATGTTCCCAAGTTTAATCTGTGTTAGGACAATCCAAATGTAGTAATACTATGAGACAAGATTCAATGTTTTTGGATATAAGGTAATGAATGATGCATGCTGAAGGGTACCAGGATACATCACCCCCAAATACCTCTCTGGCATATGGATTATTTTGAACTAAAGTACATTGAGAACAAGCAGGAAAAGCTCTAGAAACAAGTACAAGTTTTCCTTTTATAAAGGAAATTTACATTTTTAAAGGAAATTTCTCTTCGTAGAGATGCCTCCCTCTCCAATATCAGTAAAAGGCAACCATTCTGATTCTGGAGAAGATCACAGAAAAAGTGAGTAAGGCTGTCTGTGCTGATGGGGCACGCAGACAGGCCAGATTTGCCTCCCCAGTCTCTATCACTGTAAAAATGGGAGCCTCATATCCAAGGAAAATAACAATACCCACTTAAGAAAGAGGCCGTACAAGGAATCCAGCCGGTTTTAAACGGATTTCTAAAGTATGGACTAAGTAGACCCTGCAGGTCTCCTTATAATACTCCTATTCTTCTGGTCAAGAAACCTCATACCAATGAATACTTATTCGTTCAGGATGTGTGAGCCATAAGTGAAATAATTTAGGACATTCATCCTACAGTTCCAAACCCATATACCTTACTTAAGAACCATACCTGGAGGTTATGATTACTTCACTGTATTAGATTTGAAGGATGCCTTTTTCTGTATTCCAGTAGAAAAGAAATTGCAGTTGCTATTTGCCTTTGAATGGCAAGACTCCAATTCCAAAACGACAAGTCAGTACTGCTGGATGGTGCTGCCACAAGGATTTAAAAATTCCCCCACCCTCTTCAACGAGACTTTGCCTAAAGATTTATGAGGATTATACGTGGATCAAGGTTGAGTAGAGGCCTTCCCAGCCAGAATGGAAAAAGCATCAGAAGTGACACAAGCCCTTCTTAAGGACATTATTCCTAGGTACGGCCTTCCCTCTACTATTCAGAGTGACAACGGATCTGCTTTTGTCACAGAAATAACACAAACAGTAAATAAAGCTTTAGATATAAAATGGAAACTTCATTCGTCATGGAGACCCCAATCTACAGGAAAGGCCGAGAAGATGAATCACACCCTGAAGAAAACTCTCACCAAGCTATGGAGGAAACTCATCTAAAATGGGACAAGGTCTTGCCAATTGCTCTCCTCCATGTACAGTTGGCCCCTAGAAGCAGGCTAGGATTGAGCCCTTACAAAATTATATATGGGAGACAATTCTTAGCTCCTAAGAGTAAAGAAAGAGAAACGTTTCTCATGCAGGAGGTAAAAATTAAACAGTATGTACAACAGATTGACCAACTGTTAACTGCTACTCCTGAGTTTGTGTCCCAGAGGTCTCCCCGTCACCTGGAAGCTCCCTTGCATCCCTTCAAAGCAGAATACTGGGTGCTGCTGGAAATGTGGAAAGAGCAAGGACCTGAGCAGCAGCTTGAAGAGAAATGGAAGGGACCCTATGACATTCTTCTTACTACTCATGCCTCTCAAATTGTATGGAGTAAAACCATGCGTACATCACACTAGAGTAAAAAGATTATCAGAGACTGACCAGCCAAGCCTGCCTATAGCCAGTGAGCAGATTCCCAAGAAGTGAACATCTCACCTTTTGGGAAACCTTAAGTATTTGTTCTGGCAAGCGAAATGAAAGTTCTGTTTTCTTATCCTTTCTTATACCTTTTACCTTTCCCCACAAAACTATAGGTTCATATGCTGATTCTTTCAGTAATTCTAACTGCTGGATATGTGGGCAGCTTCCTATTTCTGGGTCTTCAGGATTGCCTTGGTGGGTTTGCCCCCTTACAGGGAATGGTGTGGAAATAACTGGCCATAACAAGTCTCCCCAAACCAGTTCCAGACTGGGTTTCAGACTTATTTTCCTGAATTCCTAAGAGAATGAGACGTATTTTTGTCTACTAAAGTTCCAGTTGTCACTCCTCCTACCTCTAGCTGGGTCTGTTGTGCCAAAATGGCAGACAAAGAAATTGAGATCTTAATCATACAAAACTCAGATCTAGGACTTGGACCTCAAATATTTCTAATTCAGTATCCGTTCCCCCAAATTTAAGCAGACTACACCCCATTTCAGCAGGAAGTAGCCAGAGTAATCATTGCCCTGTCCCTGAAAGGTTTGGGGAAAGATAAAATCTAAGTGGGGATTAAAACCAAGTCTCCCTAAAACTGAGTTCCTCTGCCAAGTTTATGATTAACATCTCTATCCAAAATGATTATTCATTTTCTTGTCCAACATCTGTTCTCCTCAAGATTGAGGAGTATCAAAGAAAAAGGGAGAGTGAAACTGAGCAGGACCCTGTTGTCTCCTGGGCACAGAAGCCTTTCTGTGTCTCCTGTTTCTTGTTGGTAGGGAATAGACTCTAGCCTCCATGACCTTCCCTGAGTTCCAAAGAGCCAATTTGAACAGTTGCTAATCAGGAGGGGATGCAGAGACAAGGGAGGAGCACCAAGAAACAATAGTGCAGCCTTGGGGCAGGGTTTTGGTTCCATCTTAAGGGATAAACATAACAATATCTTTGAGCTATTTACAGAACTAAAACCCCCAACAAATGGAAGATGTCAGGTTCTTTATTCCAGAGAAGACCACCCGAGGCCAGATTAAAAGAACCAGAGAAACTCATCAAGAGATTACCAGATTAAAGGAGTGCTGGCCCTGCCCACACCCTAATCTTATCAGCAACCCTGCTCTTGAATCATTGCTATAAAGCTCCTCATCAAATCCTCCCAGGTTGGGACACAAAGTTTTGAGGAGCATGAGCCCACTGTGTCCCCCTTGGTCTGGCAAAGCAATAAAGCTATTCTTTTCTACTTCACCCAAAACTCTATCTCCAAGATTCAATTCAGCACCAGTGCACAGAGGCCAAGTTTTTGGCATCATTATCAATGGAGAAAGCACTTCTTAAATATGCATAACAAACCTTAATAAGCAATTCTTGTTTACCATGCTTTCCCTGGTCACATTCCCTTAACCGCCTCCCTTGCTCAGAAGCTGCAAACTCCTTTACCTCCGTTTAGCTTGAGATAAACCAAAGTTCTAATCATCCCTCTGAGTTACTCATTTGGTGCTCCCATGTGTACATTCATGATACAAATATTAATAAACATGTTTGGTTTTCTCCTGTTAATCTCTCTCTGGCCAGTCTAATTTACCAGGTCCCATGCTGGAGAATCTAAGTTGGGTAGAGGAAAAATTTTTTCCTCCCCACAATGCCACAATTTGTAGAAATGTATAAATAACACGTGACATGAGTTCATGGGATGGCAAGATCACATTTACTTGAAGGGACCAGGACAATTATGGAGGAAATGGTCTTGGAAGTTCACGTTGAAAGTAGGACAAAGCTTGAACATGTGGAAAGGTAGCAGAGAAGATCAACTGAATGTAATAATACAAAGACACAGCAGGGAGAATAATACATGACTGGGGGGGAAGAAAGACCTGGAAAATTAGTGCTAGAGACAGATTATGGATATCCTTGACTGGCAAAGTAAGGAAACTTGACTTCAGCTAGAAAAACAATTTTAAGCTGGGCTGTGGTCTGCATGTAGAAATGATGGGATCAGGAGCATATTTAAATATTCTAGGAAAGAAGTTAATGAGATTTAGAGTAGAAGCAGTGGAAAAGGACAGAAGAAAGATGGACTGGATTGAAAGAGGTACAGTGATTGATGATGCTGGATGTGAGGAGAGAGCAGAGCCCAAGAAACTGCCAGTTCCTGATGCAAAGATCAGTTGGCCTCATAGCATGGCTCACCCCAGAGATTCAAATTCTTGTTCTGCCCCAAGGAACAAGAGCTTTTGGGTTGTTGTTCTTGTTTTGTGTGTGTGTTTCTTTTTCTTTCTTTAATATTTTTGCCTAAAAAATTGCCAAATTTTCTTTCAGAGTTAGAACATAACTCACAAAAAACTGCTTTACCTACTCAGGGGTCTTCTATGAGCTTTCCTTTTGTCAGGTGCAAGGTTTTTTGCCCAACAACCAAGAATTTCCTTTGAAATTCTACCCTTAAGAATCATTTATCCTTTCTTTTATCAATTAGGGAAATAATAGCTCTTGACACATGACAGTTGTTATAATCTTATAAGTGAGTTTCATATACTCCTCATTTTATCCTGATCACAGCACCATGAGAAAGGCTTTGAGACTCATTTGTATGTGGGAAGCTGTGTACGTTGTTTAGCTGTTATTAAAGTTATCTGTGAAACTGGAAATAATAAAAGGCCACCTATGAGCAGCTGCAGCCCCATGGGCATACCTGGGGACATCTGTAGTTTTAAAGAACATGAGGCAAGAACTACCAGTGTGCTGTGTCAGAGCCCAGGTTCCGCAGTCAGATCTGAGCATAAGTACCTTTTCAGGCAGTTGCCAGTTGCATGATCTTGGGCAAATTACCTAGCTTCTCTGGACTTTAATTTCCCTTATCTATATAATGGGGTTATAGTGATCAATCTCATTAAATGGAAAAAAATGCTAGTATCAGTAACAGCTAATATGCTAAGTACCAAACATTCACTAAGAGTTTTACATGCAATATCTCAGTTCATTCTCAGAATAGCCCTGGAGTAGGTACTAGCAGGATTTCCATTTTATACATGAAAAAATTGAAGGCCTTTGAAACATTGATTTGCCTAGATAACAATGCTAGTAAAGTGCCAAATGAGGATTTAAATCTGTGTTGACTGATATTATATTGCTGCTTTTAAATTATTATTCTGTACCATCATTGTACATGTAAAGTACTTAACACAGCATCCAGATGCAGTAAGGGCCAAATATATAATATTGCTGTGATGGTTATTATTCTCTTTAGTCTCAAATCAAATTACAACTTCAATGGTATAATATATGTACTCCACAAACTATTTAATGTTTAATAGAACCAAAGTTTAAGTAAAAAATGTCAAGCAGGGTAGAATCAGATGAAAGCAACTGATTTTAAAGTGCTAATAGGATATTAAGATGCAAAATGGGTTTTAAGATGGATTGGAGAGTTAAACGATAAAAGTGATAAGGACACTGAAAAGAGAATAGGTGGAGGGAGGGAAGGAGCAGAAAAGGAACATCATCATGCTAGCATTTTGCCATCTTCCCCTAACGAATTGGAGAAGCAATGGCCGCAGCAGACCTGTCTGCAGGCATGGAGTCTCTACCACAGACAGCATGTGATTGTACTACCACCAGGATAGTCTGTAGGCCAACCGTCTCATTGTGCAGATTGATCGAGGGGATAGTGTGAATTGCACATAAGATTTGTTGGCCACAAGTACCCCGGGAAGAGGCCAGGGTAGAAGCCCTGGGAAGAAAATGGTAGAGATTCTTGCATAAAGTGGCTACACCAGATTCTGTGAGAGTCTTACTAATGTGCTCCATAGCACCAGGGTCTATGAATCAGGGAGTGGCTTGGGGAAAACCATGGACTGGAGCTGCCAACATGCTGGAAAGAAACCTTAGCTTGTGAAAGGGAGAGGACTCATGTTTCTACCTGGGAAAAGTTGAAATCACTGGCAGGAAATCCTTCTGAGGACTTGAACTTGATGTCAGTAAGCAACACATGGTTCTGCATGAGGTTGGCCTCCAAGAGTAAAGATGTCATAGCCCCTCCCTGTTGTCTCAGTGAGATTGCTGATCTCAAGAGTGCCAGTAACCAGGTAGGTACTTAATGCCATTATGGTTCTGTATTACTGCCTCATTCCCAGATTCCTAATCTGTTCAAACACCTGCATGGGACCACATTCTGAATTAAGCTGGACCTCCAAGTTGTATCTGTATCACCTGTGTAACTTGCTGATGTCTCCTGAAGTGTCTGGAGCTCATGGCCTCCCCAGGGAACGTCATATTTCTGAGACAAACTCAAGACAGTTGTTCTTTTCCTGCCTACTTCTGACTGACCAAGGGAAACTTTCCTACAGAAAAATGGTACCAGATGAAGACTGAACTTGAGAAAAATGATGCCAGGTGGAGACTGAACTACATGAAACATGGTTAGTCATTTCTAAAAGTATAGCTGAATCCACACTCAAAGAGTTTATAATAATTATGCATACATTATGCTATTTCAACATGATTTTTAAAATAATGAAAATTAAGTTACCCAGAAGATTGTAGATCTGTCTCTACACAAGAGTTTGATTTGCACGGTAAAACAATGGTCGTGCTTTTGTTTAACTAAACTGACCAATAGTTTGATTGATTTAACTGAATGAGCCAGTTATTTTTGTGCTGAGTTGACTGTAGAAGCCATGCATGTAGGCTGTAGACATTAAGCCATGCTGGCACAAATAAGCAGAGAATATGGAGTTCACCTTACATGTGTTTTAGTCAGTATTGTCCATATTCTGTGCTTTAAAGGAGCAAAGAATTGCTCATGCTGAATTTCAATTAACATGGTTAACTTTACACAAGAGGCATCTTATAATTTTGTGTCTCTTCTCCCATCTCCTTGCATTGAAGTAACAAGTATCTTTACTTTCTTTTGATGTTACTTCAAATAATCAATTTGAGCTATAGAAAATACTTGAGAGTTTCACCTCAAAAGAAAATTTGGGGCAAGTTTTGAGTGAAAACAGAATTATAATAGAATCCACTATGCATACCTCTACCACTGAGAGCAGACCTCATGTTTTTATAGTCACCCAGCGCTAATGCAGCAGGAGGGCTCTGTCCTAGATTCTTTGTGGCTCCAGACTACTTTATTTCCTTTCTTCTCACTGTAGGAGAATGTTTCCTTTTTCCCTGTGTCTCAGGGCCTATGAGACATCATTAGCCCTTCTGGCTCTATATCTTGCTATTTATCTTTTTGGCTTTCTTCTGTTTCGATTTTCATATTTTATTATTTTTGCTTCTCTGTGAATAAGACTAGACTCGCTGCTAAATGGAAAGCTGCAGGAATAATAGTTCATTACCACTTGTGAATACCTGTTGCATGCCAGGTGCTATAGGTGCTCTGCATACCTTATTTCTAATAAAACAACCCTATAAGCAAGGTTCATATTCACATTTTACAGCTGTGGAAAGTAAAGCTTAGAGACTAAGGGAAATCTTGATCAGCTGATAAGTAACAAAACTAATGGAAGACCTCAGGACTGTTGCCTTCCAGAGGCTGTACTCTCTTTCCTGTCCTCAGAGTCTATTCACTTGGTCTAGCTTAGCATGGGTTACCTTCCCAGGCATGGAACACTAAACTGTCATTGATGACCATGGAACTTTTATCTTTATCAAAGGATTAGGTTTCTTCTTTAATTTTGTGACATTTCTTTTGCCGGCCTGTCTAGAAACTGTAGCTCTAACTGGAAACTCATTAGACTGTGCACTCCTGTCTGACTTCAAAGGCTCTGCTCTTTGCATCTTGCTACACTTCCTATCAAGCATGATTGATCAGTGATCACCCATCCACCAAGTGCTGGAAGCTACAACAAAATTTAAAAGTCAATGGCTGAGTTTCTTGGAAATGCTTGGAATTTTCTGACTTAAATACACCTCAGCTACACTTTTCTAAACTGTTCTTTCTGAGACACTGTCAGCCACAATACAGTTATAAGAAACAAAACTTTAGCTATTTGAATCAGAAAAGGATTCAAAACAAGGAAGGAGTAGACTCTAGGCAGGTCCTCCAGGAATGACCCTCACAGTAACAATGAGGAACTTGCCAATCAGAGGGGCCGTTCCTTCTGCCCCAATCAGGGAGCAGGAATCACAAGGCTACCACAGCACCTTTACAACTGCTGCTGGGCAACTCTATGGCAGCAACCAGGCACTAGAGTGCCAATTTAGAAAGACCCAAAGTCTTTGGCTGTGGTTGCCCACAGAAAACAGCACCAAAGCAAATCACTGGCCTCTACTTCACTTCCATCATGAGTGGATCTCATTTGTAAACCCTGCCTGGTATCCAGAACCCTCACTGCAAGGGAGTTTGAAAAGCAATTTTTAGTTTTTCAGTCTCTGCCACACAGAAACCTTTTAGAAAGCAGATGGAATAGACAGCCAGTAAACCAATTATTCTTATTCAACAGAGGAGTATTTGGTAAACAGTTTTCTTTGTTTTGTACTGAAATGAGATGGAGAATTTTTGGCAAATAGCTATAATAAGGTAAACAACATTAGAGCACACTATGTGAGTATCTCACTTACCTGGATGATTGGTGTGTTGCCTTACTGGATGTGTATTTATACTTCATTGATGACAATATTTGACAAAGGGTTTTCCTTTATAAAATGCATAAGTGATCTCTTAAGTGGAGGGAATCTGTCTTAAAGACTGACTCCAGGTAGAGGGACTCAAAATGTAGAATGTAAGCTCTATAATCCTTATTGTATAGAAAGACTGGAAGAGAATGGAAGGTATCTTCTTGGGAAAAGCTAGACCTCTTATATTTCAGATTAAGCTAAAAGAAATTCAGTATTACAGGGAATCTTTAACCAATTCAAAGCAAACTACCCAATTGTAGAGAAGTCAATTAACACTGGATCATCATGCAACAACAAAAAGTCTAAGGTTCTTTATTTATCTAAAAGAGAAAACCTTTCTAGAGGTTTCAGAAATAGTAGTGATGTTAATGACCAATTTCAAATTGATGACAGAATGAAAATTAACATATACACTTTTCTTTTCTTTAAATGAAGCTTGAAACTAAGTGTTCCTTAACCAACCTATTGCTGGAAATAGTTATTATAGGAATAACAAGAGATATTTATCCCATAAGTGAGATTTTTTTCTTTTATTTTTAATTGAGCTGTAAATTAGTCATCCAAAAAACTTTATCAAAAAAGATGCTTAGGTATAAAACACAGTGAAAGAGACAAATCGTTAATCTTCTTTGAAGAGAAAACTAGCTTTCAAGAAGTAAATTCTAAATATAATACCAACTTTTAAAATCTGGATAATGTAAAATTCTATTTTGGTTACTTTAAATCAATTTATCTTCCTTGTCTACTGTTTCTGACAGGGGGATGGGGTAGGTTCCTAAGGTTAACTATTCTCTATTTTTCAAAAGCACTTTCAAATATGTTTTCATTTTTACAGTTTCTTTTTTTTTTTTTTTTTTTTTTTGCAGTACACAGGCCTCTAGCTGCTGTGGCCTCTCCCATTGCAGTGCACAGGCTCCAGACGCGCAGGCTCAGAGGCCATGGCTCATGGGCCCAGCCGCTCTGTGGCATGTGGGATCTTCCCAGACCGGGGCACGAACCCGTGTCCCACGCATCGGCAGGCGGACTCTCAACCACTGCGCCACCAGGGAAGCCCTGTTTTAATTTTTGATTTCTTCTTAACTAAAAATGTTTCAAATTTTTTTTTTCTGCTAGTCTAGTTAGTTCAAGAATTTGAGTCCTGAGAGTTCTGGTTTGAGATGGTAACACAGAAAGATACTGAACTCACCTCCTCCCATGAACACACCAAATCTATAGCTACATGTGGAACAATTTCCTCTGGGAAAAACAAAAACTCATTTACCATTGCATCAAAAAGAATAAAATACCTAGGGATAAACCTATCTGAGGAAGAAAAAGACCTGTACCCAGAAAACTTTCAGATGCTGATGAAAGAAATCGAAGATGATACAAACAGATTGAGAGATATACCATGTTCTTGGATTGGAAGAATCAATATTGTCAAAAATGACTATCCTACCCAAGGCAATCTACAAATTCAATGCTATAAAATTACCAATGACATTTTTCACTGAACTAGAACAAAAAATTTTGAAGTTCATATGAAGACACAAAAGAACTCAAATAGCCAAAACAATCTTGAGAAAGAAAAATGGATCTGGAGGAATCAGGCTCCCTGGCTTCAGACTATCCTACAAAGCTATAGTCATCAAAACAGTATGGCACTGACACAAAAACAAAAATATAGATCTGTGGAACAGGATAGAAAACCCAGAAATAAACCCATGCACCTATGGTCAATTAATCTATGACAAATGAGACAAAACTATACAGTGGAGAAAAGATAGTCTCTTCAATAAGTGGTGCTGGGAAAACGGGACAGCTACATGTAAAAGAATGAAATTAGAACATTCTTTGACACCATACACAAAAATAAACTTAAAATTGTTTAAAGACCTACATGTAAGACTGGATACTATAAAACGCCTAGAGGAAAACATAGGCAGAGCACTCTTTGACATAAATAGCAGCAATATCTTTTTCACTCCATCTCCTAGAGTAATGGAAATAAAAACAAACAAATGGGACCTAATTAAACTCAAAAGCTTTTGCACAGGAAAGGAAAACATAAAGTGAAAAGACAACCCACAGAATGGGAGAAAATATTTGCAACAATGCAACTGACAAGGGATTCATCTCCAAAATTTATAAACAGCTCATGAAGATCAATATTAAAAACACAAAAACAAAACCAAACAATCAAATCAAAAAATGGGCAGAAGACCTAAAAAGACATTCCTCCAAAGAAGACATACAGGTGGCCAAGAGGCACATGAAAAGATGCTCAACATCACTAATTATTAGAGAAATGCAAGTCAAAGCTACAATGAGATATCACCTCACACCAGTCACAATGGCCATCATCAAAAAGCCTACAAACAATAAATGCTGGAGAGGCTGTGGAGAAAAGGGAACCCTCCCACAATGTTGGTGGGAATGTAAGTTAGAGAACAGTATGGAGGTTCCTTAAAGAACTAAAAATAGAGCTACCATATGATCCAGCAATCCCACTACTGGGCGTATATTCAGAGAATAACATGGTTCAAAAGGATACATCCACCCCAATGTTCACTGCAGTGCTGTTTACAATAGTCAAGACACAGAAGCAATCTAAATGTCCATTGACTGATGAACAGATAAAGAAGATGTGGTACATATATACAATGGAATATTACTCAGCCATAAAAAAGAATGCAATAATGCTATTTGCAGCAACATGGATGGACCTGAAGATGATCATACTAAGTGTAGTAAGCCAGACAGAGAAAGAAAAATATGATATTGCTTACATGCATAATCTTTAAAAAACGATACAAATGAACTTATTTACAAAACAGAAACAGACTCACAGACTTAGAAAACAAACTTATGGTTACCAGGGCAAGGATGGCGGGGAGGGAGAGATTGGGAGTTTGGGATTGACATGTATACACTGCTATATTTAAAATAGATTATCAACAGGGACCTACTGTATAGCACAGGGAACTCTGCTCAATACTCTGTAATAACCTAAATGAGAAAAGAATTTGATAAAGAATAGATACATGGATATGTATAACTGAATCACTTTGCTGTATGCCTGAAACGAACACAACATTGTTAATCAACTATACTCCAATATAAAATAAAAAAAATTTTTAAATAAAAAGTAAAGAATTGATGGGAAAGGGGAGGAAATTCACAAATAATAATGATGTAAAACAGTAATGAGAATTTCTTTGAGAAATATTCAAAATGATATTGGCAATTTAATAAAAATATACACACCCCTGGAAAAAAATAGATAACAAACAAGGACCTACTGTATAGCATAGGGAACTCTGCTCAAATTGTGTAATAACCTAAAATGGAAAAGAATTTGAAAAAGAATATATATATATAACTGAATTACTTTGCTGTACACCTGAAATTAACACAACATTGTGAATCAACTGTGGTCCAAAATAAAATAAAAATTTTTTAAAAACCCCAAAGCTAACTGAGTGACTCCTATAAATTGAAGAAGTGAGAAAAAAAAAAAACAAACCCATATTGAAGTGGGTAGGACAGGCTGAGCCACAATCTTACCATAAACCACATCCCTGGTACAGTGATCCACAATCAGGAGGATACTCAAAACCCTGAGCTTCTCCCTGATGAACAAAGGTTTTAAACCCCACATCAGGCACCCTAACTTTTAAGATCTGCACCTGAGAGATGAGCCCCAAAACTTCTAGCTTTGAAAACCAATGGGTCATGGGTCCAAGAGAACCACAAGGCTATAGAGAACTGAGAAACAGTTCTTAAAGGGCTCCCATGCATAGATTCATCCATCCCAAAGCCCAGCACAGAGATGATAGCCAACTGAAAAGCACCCAGACTTTCTGTGAATGAGGCTTATTTGCTTATCTCAAAGCATCAGCCTGAGGACCAAGCATCCAATTTAACAAACATCTAGTGACCTACTTAAATACTCTCCTAAAATAGAGGCCAAGAGATGCCATCTTTGTGGTCTCCTTCTGCCTCATGTCAGGTTGCTGTTATCTCCTGGAAAGCAGCTTGTACACTCATCTGTCATCCCAATTTTAACATCTGCCACCCAGGAGACACCTCTAGATCATCTGGCTCTGGTGACTAGTGGGGGTTAGGCTTATGGGTCCCACAGGACTCTAACAAATGGAGAAAGAGATCTTAACCAGCTATCACCCACAGGGCACAGCAGAGAAGCAATATAGTAAGGTGTCCAGTCTTTCTGTGAAAGAGGCCTACTAGCTTATCTTTATAGTGTGGCCTGAAGGGTAGGCTTCTAAGTAGACACACATCTAGGGTCTGACTATAACCCCCTCAGAGAGTGAGGAGGATGGCAGGCACCATATTAGCACTCCCCTTCTGCTCCACCCCAGGGCATTGGTGTCTTTAAGAAAGGAACTTGTGTATAAGTCTGGTGTCCCAGCTTTTGTGTCTGCCACCCAGAGGATAATCCCTTGAAAGCCTGACATTAGTAGCCAGCCGTGCTTATGTTTATGGGTTCAATGTTTATGGTGGCAAAGTAAGAAGGAATTCTTAACTGGCTATCACCCCAGGTCTCAGCACAGAGAGAGGAGACAGAAATGTCCATATCCCAGTCTTCCCTTGAAGGGTGTATATTTTTATATTTTAAAAGTTGCTGCCTGAGGACCTGGCTTCTAATCAGCCTGAATCTAGGTGCTGACTAAGACGCTGCCCTTTGGACACTGACAGGATTTGGGCATACCTCAAATACTGGGATCCACTAAAAATAAAATAGGCTGCTTGGACAATCACAAAGATTTGAGAGACCTAAGAGCTAGGGCAGAGTTGAATGATAATATTCATCTCCTACAGGAGACCACTCCTTCAAGACTGGGGGAGGTGGCAATTTTATCTAATGCATAGAAATGCATAACCCATACAGGGTCAAGGAAAATAAAGAAACAGAGGAATATGGTTCAAATAAAAAAAGATGGAACCTCAGTGAAAGAACTTAATAAAATGGAGATAAGAGATTTACCTGACAGAGTTCAAAATAATGGTCATAAAGATGCTCACTGAGCTCAGAAGACTGAATAAATAAATTTTACAGAGAGATAGAAAATAAAAGAAAATATTAAATAGAAGTCAAGTCACAGAGCTGAAGGATACAATGATTGAACTGAAAATATAATAGAGGGGCTCAATTACAAAGTAGATGATGCAGAAGAAAGGATCAATGAACTCGAAGATACTGCAGTGGAAATCACATAATCAGAGCAACAAAAATGGATTAAGAAAAGGGAAAATTGCTTAAGGGACTTATGGGACAACATCAAGTGGACCAACATTCGTATTATAGGGATCCCAAAGTATAAGAGAGAGAAGAAAGGGACAGAAAAATTTTTTGAGGAAACAATGGCTGAAAACTGGGGAAGGAAAAAAGTTTCCAAAAAAGATGAATCCAAAGAGACCCACACCAAGACACATTATAATTAAAGTGGAAAAAGTTAAAGACAAGGAGAGAATCATGAAAGCAACAAGAGAAAAACAACTTGTCACATATAAGGGAACCTTTATAGGACTAGCAGCAAAATTTTCAGCAGAAACTTTGTAGGCTAGAAGGGACTGGCATGATATATTCAACCTACTGAAAGAAAAAAAAGCTGCCAACCAAGAATACTTTATCCAGCAAACTTTTCCTTCTGAATTGAAGGAAAGTTTTCCAGACAAACAAAAGCTAAAGGAGTTCATCACCACTAGACTGTCCTTTACAAGAAATGTTAAAGGAAATTCTTTAAGCTGAAGTAAAAGGGCACTGATGGTAATAGGAAAACATATGAAAGTATTAATCTCACTGGTAAAGGTAAATATGTAGTAATTCAGAATAGTCTAATATTGTAAGGTGATGGGTTAATTATTTATAAAGCTAGTATGAAGGTTAAAAGGCAAAAGTAGTAAAAATAAGCATAAATCACAATAATTTGTTAATATATATACAAGGTAAAAATGGAAATTGTGACATCAAAAACAAATTATGGGGGAAGACTAAATATGCAGAGCTTTAAAAAATGTTCAAATTAAATTTGTTGTCAACTTAAAATAGATTGTTATAAGTTGTTCTATGTAAACCTCATGGTAACCACGATGCAAAAACCTATAGTAGACACACAAGAGAAAAAAAAAAAATCTAAGCATACCACTATAGAACATCAAATCACAAACAAAACAAGCAAAAGAAGAAGAAAGGAGCAATTACAAAATAACCAGAAATCAATTAACAAAATGGCAATAAGTACATACTTATCAATAATTACTTTAAATGTAAATGGAATAAATCCTTCAATTATAAGATACAGAGTGGCTAAATGGATAAAACAACAAGACCCATCTATATGCTGCCTACTAGAGACTTGTTTCAGATCAAAGGACACACCACACACACACTGAAAGTGAAGGGATGAAAAAGATATTCCATGCAAATGGAAATTTAAAAAATCTGAAGTAGCTATATAAGCATACCTTGGAGATACTGTGGGTTTGATTCCAGACTACTACAGTAAAATGACTATCTCAATAAAGTGAGTCACAATTTTTTTTGTTTCCCAGTGCATATTAAAGGTTATGTTCCCACTATACCATAGTCTGTTAAATTTGCTATATATATATATATCTCCTTATATTTAAATAATGTACATACCTTAATTTTAAAATACTTTATTGATAAAAATTCTAATCATCTGAACCTTCAGCAAGTCATAATCTTTTTGCAACAGTAACATCAAAGACCACTGATCACAGAGCACCATAACAAATATAATAATAATAATAATAGTTTGAAATATTTTGAGAATTACCAAAATGTGACAGAGACATGAAGTGAGAAAATGCTGTTGGAAAAATGGCACAGATAGACTTGCTTGATGCAGGGTTGACAAAAACCTTCAATTTGTTAAACAACAACAACAACAACAAAAAAAAAAACCACCACAGTACCTGCGAAGTGCAATAAAATGAGGTATGCCTGTACTTATATCAAGCAATAGACTTTAAAGACAAAGACTGTAATAAGAAACAAAGGTCATTATATACTGATAAAGAGGTCAATCCAACAAGAAGATATAACATTTGTAAATATTTGTGCACCCAATATAAAAGCACCTAAATATATAAACCAACTATTAATAGCCTAAAGGGAGAAATAGATGGCAATATGATAATAGTAGGGGACTTTAATACCTTACTTTCATCAATGAATAGATCATCCAGAGAGAGAATCAATAAGTAAAGATTGGCCTTAACATGTTTAAGACTGGATGGACTTAACAGACATACACAGAACATTTTATCCAAAAGCATACACATTCTTCTCAAGTGCATATGAAGAATTCTACAGGATAGATCATATGTTATGCTGTAAAATGGGTCAATGAAAAAATATCAAAAGAGAAATTTAAAAAATAACATACCAAAGCTTATGGGATGCAGCAAAAGCATTTCTAAGCGGAAAATTTATAGTGATTAATGTCTATATCAAGATTAAGAAAAATGAAACAACCTAACTTTACACTTCAAGGAATTAGAAAAAGAACAACAAATTACAAAATTATTAGAAGGAAGGAAATAAAGATCTGAGCAGAAATAAATGAAAGAGACTAAAAAGACAAAAGAAAAGATGAAACTGAGCTGGTATTTTGAAAAAGTAAGCAAAATTGACAAACCTTTAGCTAGACTCACCAAGGATAAGAGAGGACTCAAATATGTAAAATTAGAAATGAAAGAGGAGACCTTACTACACCAGATAAATACAAAGGATCACAAGAGACTACTGTGAACAATTACACATCAACAAGTTGGACAACCAAGAAGAACTGGATAAATTCCTAGAAACATACAATCTACCAAGACTGAATCATGAAAAAAAAAAAAAAATAGAACAGACTGATTACTAGTAAGGAGATTCAATCAGTAATCAAAACCTCTAACAAACAAAAAGTCCAAGAACAGATGGCTTCACTAGTCAATTCTATAAAACATTTAAAGAAAAATTAATACCAATCCTCTCCACCTATTCCAAAAAATATAAGAGGGAGTACTTCAAAACTCATTTTATGAGGCTGGCATTACCCTGATGCCAAAATTAGACAAGGACACTACCAGAAAAGAAAATTACAGTCCAATATCCCTGATGAACATAGATGCAGAAATCTTCAAGAAAATATTAGCAAACCAAATTCAACAATACATTAAAAGACTCATACATCATGATCAAATGGGTTTTATCCAGGGAAACAAGGATGGTTCAACATCTGCAAATAAATCAATGTGATATATTACATTAACAAAACGAAGGATTAAAACCATATGACCATCTCAATAGATGCAGAAAAAGCATTTGACAAAATTCAACATCGATTTATAATAATAACTCCTAACAAAGTAGATATAGAGGGAACATACCTCAACATAATAAAGGCCATACGGGACAAGCCCACATCTAACATCATACTCAGTGGTGTAAAGCTAAAAGCTTTAGGGTCAGGGACAAGACAAGAATGCCCACTCTCACCATTTTTATTCAACATAGTACTGGAGGTCTTAGAGCAATTAGGCAGGAAAAGGTATAAAAGGAATCCACATTGGAAAGGAAGAAATAAAACTCACTAGTTGCAGATGACATATTATTATATATATCAAAAATCCAAAAGACTCCACCAAAAAAAACTGTTGGAATTAATAAATTTAGTAAAGTTTCAGGATACAAAATCAATATAAAAACTGTTGTGTTTCTATACACCAATAATAAATTATCAGAAATTAAGAAAACAATCTCATTTATAATCGAAACAAAAATAAATTTAACCAAGGAGGTGAAAGACCTGTATACTGAAAACTATATGACCTTACTGAAAGGAACTGAAGAAGACACAAATAAATGGAAATATGTTCCTTATTCATGGATTGGAAGAATTAATATTATTAAATGTGCATACTACCCAAAATAATCTACAGATTCAATGCAATCTCTATCAAAATTCCAATGGAATTTTTCACAGAAATAGAACAAACAATCCTAAAATTTGTATGGAACCACAGAAGACAAATTGAAAGCAATCTTGAGAAAGAAGAACAAATTGGAGGCAACAAAGTACCTAATTTCAAACTATATTACAAGAGCTATAATCATGAAAACGGTATGGTATAGGCATAAAAACAGAGAGCTAGATTAATGGAACAGAAGAGAGCCCAGAAATAACCCGATGTATATATGGTCAATTAATTTCTTTAAAGGAGCCAAGACTATACAATGGACAAATGACAGTTTTCAGTAACTGGTGTTGGGAAATCTGGAACACATGCAAAAGAATGACAGTGGACCACTATCTTATACCACACACAAAATTTAACTCAAAATGGATTAAATATTTGAATGTTATACCTGAAACCATAAAACTTCTAGAAGAAAACATAGATGGTAAGCTCCCTGACATAGGTCTTAGCAATGATTTATGGATTTGACATCAAATGCAAAGAAATAAAAACAAAAACAAGTGGGACTACATCCAACTAAAAACCTCTGCACAGCAATGGAAACCATCAACAAAATGAAAAGGCAACCAACTGAACGTGAGAAAATACTTGCAAACCATATATCTGATAATGGATTAATGTTCAAAATATATAAAAACACATACAACTCAATGGCAAAATAACAATCCAATTAAAAAATGGGCAGAGGATCTGACTAGACATTTTTCCAAAGAAGACATACAAATGGCCAACAGGTACATGAAACAGTGCTCAACATTACTTATAAACAGGGAAATGCAAATCAAAACCACAATGGGCATCACCTTATACCTGTTTGAAGATTATGAAAAAGACAAGAAATAACAAGTGTTGCCAAGGAGGTGGATGTGTGCTTTTGGTGGGAATGTTAATTCGGTGTAGCCACTATGTAAAACAGTATAGTGGTTCCTCAAAAAATTAAAAATTAAACTACCATGTCATCCAACAATTAACTTCTGGGTATTTATCTACAGGAATCAAAAATACTAACTCAAAAAGATATGTGCACACGCATATTCACTGCAACATTATTTACAATAGCCAAGACATGGAAGCAATATAAGTGTCCATCAATGGATGAATAAATGAAGGAAATGTGGAATTGAGTGGAATGTTATTTACCCATTAAAAGAAGGAAATCTTGCTATTTACAACATCATGGATGAAGCTTGAGTGCATTCTGCCAGGTGAAATAAGTCAGAGAAAGACAAATACCATATGTTCTCACTTATTTGTGGAGTCAAAAAAAAAACCAAAACAACAAACCTCAGATACAGAGAACAGATTGTTGCTGGTTGCCAGAGGTGGGGGGTTTGGGTGGTGGGTGAAATAGATGAAGACAGTCAAAAGGTACAAACTTCCATTTATAATAAAAATTAATTTGTGGCTATAATGTACAGCATGGTGACTATAGTTAATAAAATTGTATTATATATTTGAAAGTTGATAAGAGAATAAATCTTTAGTTCTCATCACAAGAAAAAAATTTGTAACTGTGTGATGAGGAATGTTAACTAGACTTATTGTGGTGATCATATCACAATATACACAACTATGGAATCATTATGTTGTATGCCTGAAACTAATGTTATATATCAGTTATATCTGAATAATAAAAAGGTATTTGAGTCCTTGAAATCTGATTCTTAAAAAAAGCATGATCCATACAAATACAATTGAAGCCTGTCATAGTTCATTTCATTTTATTTCACCACAACCTCATGCACATCATTTTAGCAGGTTTATTATGCAGCTTTATATCTCCATTTAAATGACAGCATGTCTGAAATCAAAGTAGAATCTGAATCCTGGATTTCAAGACATAAATGCAAAGTTATTACTATCATAAGTTGTGGGCAGAATTATTTATTTCCAATACAAAGGGACCTTAATTTATGTAACAAGTTTGAGGTTATGTTCCTTAGATGCAGAGCCTGAGACAAGAATTCCAATGCAGAGTTTTTCAGGGAGTGCTCTTCAGAAAAAATCTGTAAGAGTGGAAGTAAAGTAAAGCAGGATAAGGAAGGTGAACAAGCGGGGAAAAGGCAGTAATCTGTGGGGTGAGGCAGCTCCTGTCAGCTGAGGACAGTTTCCTGGAAAAGGCAGGCTGCTATAAGCCTTTAACAGCCACACTCATGGGACCAGGGAGGAGGGTGCACTGGATCATAAAGGGGGATATGGGTTGGGCACCACCTACCTATTGCAATCGGAGAGAAGGAACTGCAATTGGCATAATTCAAAACAGTCATAATAGTTGCTTCCCTCTGGCCCAATTTAAGGACAACTAAGCTAGCAGCAGTGGCTGCAGAAGGAGTGAGTCTGGATGATCATCTTTGTACCATGGGATAATCAAAACGACACATGATTGGACAACCAGGGCTAGGCCTTGAACAAAGGGCAGTCAATCCATATGAGGCAATCAATCAAAGGGCAATCAATCCATTTGTCCAATCCATAATGGACAATCTATTGTCCAATGAGCTATGATAGGACCAGATTTAAAAGATGACCTGGGAGATCTGCTTTTTTGGTTTAAATATTTGAAGTAGGCAGTATTGGGAGCATAAATTGAAAAGTCAGAGAGGTCATGATTATCTAATGTAGAGGCTGAAGTTATGAGGGAAGAAGAAACTACAAGTAAGCAAGCAAGCATGAGGTAGAGAAAAGTCATATAGACAGTATCAGTGAAGAAACCATTTGCTGGAGAAACGTAGGATGGAAGACAAAGTAGAAACATAAAGGGTAGCTAAATCACATTGGTAGAGCTCCAGAGCAAAGAACTGAAACATCCTGATGTTACTTTTATTTCGTCAGATAGGGAAAGATTTCAAAGAGCAAAATCAGGAAACACCAGACTGGATAAATTGCCTCTGGAGAAGGCAGATACTGTTACTTCCATGGTCTTGTTTTCTTCAACACTGAAATGCTTCTGGTATGCTTGACAGTGCAATTGTTCTGCATAAGGGATACTAAAGAATCCTGGAGGCAAGGGTGCTACCAGGAGACTGGTAAAAAAAAAAAAAAAAAAAGGTGACTTTGAAGAAGATAGATGCCCAAACAGAATTTTTAAGTTGTTAATGGTGGAGTGTGTGATGTAAACCAATTTTCACAGTGATTTTTTTTTTTTTTGATGAAATGTGATTCAACTATGGGGATGAGGGAGCAGTTGAAATCTGGACTACTCAATATTATTTCCCTGAGGAAGGGACAGAGATGTACAAGGAATTCAAAGTGAACTCACAGGAAAAGCACTTGCCAATCAGGGAAGGATTTCTGGAGGAGGAGACGCCAGAGAAAGATGTGAAGGATGAGCAGGTGTTAGCCTGGTGAAGAGGAGGGAAGCTCAGGGTCACTGTTCTTGAAAATAGTGAGAAGTGTTGGACTTGATTATGTCTATGGATCTTGCTAGCTTTGACTCTTTTAGTGTTCTTGGATATAAGGTCTTAGGCATTCTGATCTCCTGCAGCAGGTGGAGAGAGAACTTGGGTGGCCTGGGCCAGAATTTAGTAAGGGGAGTCATTTCTGCAATGCTCTGAGGTTGCTGAAACAGTGATGGTAGTAGGGAGGCTGAAACCTGGTTATCACAACTCATCCCCTCTCGCCCATAAGAATATTCTATAAGAAGTATTAAATATACAAATTTTAAAGTCAAACAATGCCTGACTCTCCAGGAATTGCTAGATCTTCCTTAGTATTTGAATTATGAACTGTTGACCCAAGAAAACAATGTGTGTGTGTGTGGATATGTGCGTTTATGTCTGTATGTGAAAACATATCCATAGATCCACTTTTATGAGGTCAAGAGAATCTTACACATATTTTGTTGTTTCTGCATTTGCCCTTTGCATTTAAGGTTTGGTCCAGTGATTTCTTGAACATGCCATTAAAACAGATCTCAAGATAATAATAATGGAGCTGTAAAATATACAATAAAAAGAAATAATAAAGCAACACCAAAAAAGATGGTAGACTGAGAACAAGTTCATAGTGTAATGAGCCCTCATTATATGTGGTGGTGCTGTTTGCGTGTGAATGTATTTGTAAGTGTCTAATACTATGATACGAGAACACATTTAACATTACTTCAGGAGAAACATCTCAGTAATTATTGATTTACCTCGCTATGAAATTCTTGGATTCGTCTTGCTGCCTCTTGAAAACACTATATAAAGCTACTACAGATCTTTCCTCCACACTACTTTCTGGAGAATGTCTAAGAGATAATTTCACAGCTTTTGGTGTTAACAGTGCTAATCTTAGATATTTAGAGTCTTTAATTTTAAATGAAATACTTTCTCTGTTCCCACTGAATGTTGTCATAAATGAAATACAATCATTAAGTATTGTAGATCAGATTAGAAGAAAAAGTATTAATCAGATCAGTTCAAGGTTGGAACTTAAATGGAATGCTCTAAAAATCAAAACAGTGTGCCCCTAATGTGATAATATGTATTTATAAACAGAGCTCTGTGGTTGATGCCATCAACCACTTTGCAAACTCTTGCCAATAATATTATTGCCATAAAAATTGGAGAGTTGATTAGTGGGTCACTTAAAACCGTAATCTTAGCCTTTATAGGATTTATTTAAATCTGATTGAAAAAGAGTTCTTTAATATTTATTTTTACAGAAGTTTACTTAGAAATTTAAGATTAGAAAATAGTTTCAAACGAGTGCTGCTGAAACTAAAAGAATTTGGATATGTGGCTTTTTTCCAAGGTGGTCGTATTTCCCTCAAGGCCAATTTGTCATTGATGAAACATCTGTCCAAAACCATTCATGTGTGTTTTGAGAACCTAGGATCAATCAGATTCTCTGTTTGGATAGGCAACTATTGTTTTCTAAGTAAAGATGGATGAGGATAGGTGAATATATTTTTAGATTTAACTTTAATGATGTCTATTTATTTTTCTGAAATTGGAAAAATTTTGTGCTTTTGCCTTATCTCTCAATTAAGTTCTTATTGGAAACTTGGAAAAGGAAACAGTCAAAGGATATTTAGAAGTCTTATGAGATATTATATTTTGTGCTAATGGCATTTTCTCATGGAACTGTTTGAATACACTGCCAATGTGGAACTGGGTGTTTATAAAAAACAAATTACTGAAGATTTTTCTACTTTGAAACACTTTTTTTTTGAGGCACAAAAACCATGATGTCATTCTACTCTTCAAGGTCTACATACTCCATTTTCAATCTCCCAGATCTTACTCTTCTCTATTCTAGCCACAGACATACATTAGGCATATTGTGCTAACATATACATGAACTGGAATTTTTAGTCTTTGCCAATATAGGATAAGTGATAACTTTAAGTTGAAATCGCCAGAAAGAGTTACACAATATAGGTTAAGCTTTTCACTTAACCATTTGTTCATTTTTTCACTAAGAATTAGTTGAGCTCTAAGGCACATTTTACACTACACTATAATTAGTTGTTTAATCTCTTATCAGACTGTGAGAACTTCTATCTCAGTGCCTGGATTAATGGCTATCATTTAATACATTTTATATATATGTCAAACAACTAAATGTGAAGATTCAAGAGTGATGTTTTAAAGATGAAGGGAAATGGAAAAGAGACACCTAACATCTATTTAACAAGTAATATATGTTAGAATCACTTCAGTTATATTATCTTCTTTGTTTTATTCAACTCTTAGAGTAACCTCTGAGAAAGGATGAAAATAACTAGAATCAGGGAGATCTAGTGACTGGGTCAAAGCCAGTGGGCTAGTAACTTGGAACTGGGAGTTGAGCTCATATCTATATGGTCTCAGAGCCCATGTACTTAGACTGCAATAGCTGACCACCACACGAAACCCTTACCACTCTACCAGGCTCAATGAGAAAAAACTTTTTTTACCGCTGTGTTACATTAGAAGGAAATTTAATAACCAGGTTCTATGCCACCCTTGAAGGTAATATAGAGTTAAGTTATACAAAACATATACAGCAAGAAACTATAAACTAGGATTCATTTCAGGTGGCAGGAATTAAGTGGAATGAAATTGTAGTTATAGCTTGCAAATATATGGTGCTTTATGTGGGAGACACTCATTTTCTAAGTGTTACACATACATACCAGCTCATTTAATCATTACAATAGCCCTGTGAGGTAGATACTATTATTATTCCCATTTTTCAGGCAAGAAAATTCAACCACAGGGAGATTAGGGACCTTACCCAGAGTTACGTCAGAAAGTGACAGTAAGGTCACACCAGAGAATAATAGAGGTCAGAATTCCCATCCCGCCCCAGCCTTGGCATTTCCTCATTGTGATGTGTGCTATTTGAGTACTTCACTCTGGAAGAACAAAGGTAAGCGATGGAGAGGACCAATACCTACGAGGTTTTCTTGAGAGAAGGCAGCAGTAATTCAACTAACTGAATGCATCTGGACTGTTGAAGATGATAAAAATCAGCTCCACGAGCAGAGCTAAGCAAGGACGATTGGCCCGATCATTGTTCTTATGGGTTACTGGGTTGTTGGAACAAGGCTGGGAGAGTGGCCCAGGGATAGATGATTGAGTGAAATGTCATGGGACAAGAATCAAGACAAAAGATTTTTTAACATCCTGACCTTATGAGGGGGCATGTTATTGCACACCAACATAAGGACACCTTCCTCTCATTGTCATGCCAAGGTGGACTGCCTCACTTGATAGGTCAGCAGTCAAAATAGAAAGGGAGATATTTCATGTTGCTCCAGGCCCATAAACTTGTGGTTACACAGTCAAAAGACAAGGCAACGACAGTGGCTAGAACATGTTCTGTCTTTGGGAAGTAGGAAATGGTTATTGGGTGTTTGTGAGGCAGGGAAGGATTTGGAAGATGACTATTTCCTTAAAGGGCCTTGTAAGGTTTCTAAGTCTTTATGGGCATATATGTCTAATTTTTGTTAGATGAACTAAAACCTGTTATGATATTCAATTTTTTACCTATCATGTTAGCAAAGATGCTAATGAGCCTGGGATGAAAACATTAAGTATATGATGGAATGCTCCAATTATTGCTGGTGGCAGAGTTAACTGGTATGACCTTTCTAGATAGCAATTTATCAATATGTACGAAGAGCCTTAAGAAACCTGATGTCCTCTGAACAGCAATTCCACCCCTGAGAATCTACCATAATAAAACAATCCTAAATATAAAAAGGAGCTTTCATTCAAAGAAGTTCATAGGATCATCATTAATAATTGTGAGAAACTGGAAACAGAATGTCCAATAACAAGGAAAAAATTAAATAAACCATGGTACATTCACTCATTAAAATATTATGTACCACTTAAGATATTTAAAAAGATAATATAAGAACATGGAAAATGCTAATGGAATAATGCTAAGTGAGAAGAATAGGATATAAAGCCATATATACAATTTTATTTTAAGCGCACATATTTTTGTCAAGGGCTTAGAAGACAAAAGACCATAACTGTTAGAAAAAGTAATTGAAGGTAGTTGGTAGGAAAACTGATTTTCCCTTTGTTTCTATTTCTCTGAATTTTCAAGTCTGTTCATAAATATGTTTTGAATTTAAAAGGTAAATAAGTTATATGCAATAACAATAGTGTAAATTTAACCATCAGAAAGAAAGGGGAATTGTAATAAATGAGCCTGAGCCCCTTAAGCTCATTGCCATTAAGGCCAAAGGAAAGTCCCAACACTTGAAAAGTGTAATTTAATGTTCTACTATAGCTGTTATAGGAGTAGCTTTCAAAGAGAAGCTCATAATAGAACTAAAATGGTTATGCGGCAGAGCTTAGTTTATTTGCAATCAGTTGGCTCAAAAACTTTGTCGTGATTAACCTGCATAAGAAAGCTGGAATTTAACTTGAATTTTCAGTTATATTGCATCCAGTCTTGCTTATTCTACTGAAAAACCTCGTACTGGGAAAGGGTAGGGTGGGAAGTAAGGGGAAATTACAGACAAATATGTTTTAGACACTCTTTCTAGACTATGGCTCTGAGGTGGAATTTGTCATTGCCATGAATGCTTCTGTACCATAAACAGTTTAGAAAGGAACAAAGGTAAGTGTGGTTGTGGGTGTGCGTGCGCCAGATTTTCTCAGGTTCTCTCACGTTTGTATGTAGTCACTTAAACTAGGATTCAAGTTACGAGATGGCAGCCAGGGCTTCTAATTTGTAACCCACTAACAGTATTTTTTTTTTTTTTCTTTTAAAATTTCTTCTGAAGGACTGGCCTCTCTTAGTGCATAGCTTTTCAGAAATGTTTAAAAGCACAATAAATACCACCTCTTGGTTATTGCCCTAAAACTTACAAGAAAAATATCCTGCCATGTGCAACAGCATGGATGGACCTTGAGGGCATTATGCTAAGTGAAATAAGTCAGACAAAGACAAATACTGTATTACATCACTTATATGTGGAATCAAAGGAAAAAAAAACCCTCATAGACACAGAGAACAGATTTGTGGTTACCAGGGGTCGGGGATGGGAAGTGGGCAAAATGGGTGTAGGTAGTCAAAAGGTACAAGCTTTCAGTTATATAATAAATAAGTCATGGGGATGTAATGTACAGCCATGGCAACCATAGTTAACAATACTCTATTGTGTATTTGAAAATTAGATATTAAAACTTTTCATCAAAAGAAAAAAATTGTAACTATGTGTGGTGATGGATGTTAAGTAAACTTATTGTGGTACTCCTTTTGCAATAGGTACATATATCAAAACATTATGTTGGGGGGGCTTCCCTGGTGGCGCAGTGGTTGAGAATCTGCCTGCTAATGCAGGGGACACAGGTTCGAGCCCTGGTCTGGGAGGATCCCACATGCTGCGGAGCAACTAGGCCCGTGAGCCATGGCCGCTGAGCCTGCGCGTCCGAAGCCTGTGCTCTGTAGTGGGAGAGGCCACAGCAGTGAGAGGCCCGCGCACCGCGATGAAGAGTGGCCCCCGCTCACCGCAACTAGAGAAAGCCCTCGCACAGAAATGAAGACCCAACACAGCAAAAATAAATTAATTAATAAACTCCTACCCCCAACAACAACAAAACAAACAAAAAAACATTGTTGTACACCTAAAACTAGTACAATGTTGTATGTCAATTATATCTCAGTAAAAGATGAAAAATTAGAAAAACCAAAATAATACTTTTAGATATATAAATCTGAATTACACTGAGGGACTCACAAGATATTATATATAATTTTACTTTTGTTAAAAAGTACCTCTTGCCCTTTTTTCCCCCAAATGTGACATTATTCTTTTTATTATAAAAGAAAATAACAAAGAAAATATAACAGGATAGCTGCTTCTATCCATTTTGGACATTTGCAAATTGTAGAAGATAGATGCATGTAATAGATCAGGTCACTACTTTTGGCTTTTTCTTGCATTCCCAGTAAGATAATTATATTACAGGAATTTGTGCATTCTGTCTATGCTGATACTACCTACTATTTTTATTTTCAAACTCGACTGCTGCCTTCAGCATTGTGCAGTGTTTGGCTAGCATCGTGTTTTGGCTGTGTCAGGACTTTCTTGTGTTATACATGATTGCACTAGATTTTGTTACTGATTCCAGATACGTTTATATGTCTTTCTTGTTCTGAGTGTTTGGAGGTTAAGCTGTCGTGCATTTGTTCCTTTTCTTGAAGAAAGGAATCTAGGAGTCCTCAAGAGTTGGGTGAAACTGGCACAAAAAAGTAGGGGGGCAAAAACCTAAATGAAGTCTTTGGAGAGAAAAGTGACTCAAAGGAAAACCTTTAGTTCTGAAAAATCTCAGACAAATTTAGAAATATTCTTATGTACAGTCTCTTCACATTGTTGCTGAGTATCAGGAGTAAAAATAAGTGTTCATTGATATGCTTTTAAATGCATAAAATGGTATATAGGCTTCTGAAATTGACACCAGCTCTATGTTTGGCCAGCAAAAGAAGTGCAGCATGGCAAAAGCCGCCAGTACAGTAGCTGGTAGTGTTTTTCTTGGTGAATCAACATGGTGGACAGGTAGACACAGATGGAGTTATCCTGAAAGCTGTTTCAGCCGACCTGGTTCTCACAGAAAGGGCATCTTCATCTCTGTCCCAATATTACCATATGAACCACCTGAATCACTGGATATAATCTAAGCAGTTTTAGTTTTGTCTCCCACTGCTCCTTTATAATTTACTTAGTTGGAGAAAACTTTTCTCTATCAGATTAAAACTTAGCAGACCTCAAAGTGTTTATGCTCACTATTACAGTATGCCGTTACTTTAAGAGATATGACACAGTCATGGTGCAAAAGTTTTCAAATAATCCAGTGCAAGATATTAATTAGCATTTTGATTTTTAATCCAGAGTAAGAGGCTGAGACCTGTAGATGGTAGGCTGGGGCATTTGGAGAGAAGAAAGAGAAACTTATCGGTTAACTTTCCTGAACTTGGACTCATCAAACTATAGTTTTTGACCATGCCATGGTTGAAAAGGGAGTAGGGAAGAAAGGGGAATAGAAAAGGGAAGTTCTTTCCTGGCTGGGGACTGAGATCTTCATAAGCTGGCTTCTCACTCTAACTTGGCAGGTGGTTGTAGCTGATACTTTCTCCTGTGGGTGCTTTAAAGACCACTGAGTAGCCCTTTGTAGTGGCAGCTGTCATGGCGTGAGTAATGTCTTCCTTCTGCCCTCAGCCCTAGTGTTCAGTGATCTTCCAACTTGGTGCTGCACCCAAGTTCTCTTGTGCTCCAGATCACCTCTTTCCCCACAGGCCCACAATTTGGTCCATGGGAATCAAACATTCCTTGACTTTTACTAGTAGAAGTATAATTCCTTTGCCAACCTAGCCCTGTCCTCTCTTTATTGTCCGGAAATAGGCCACTTTATTAGTCCATGGAATCCCCCAACTATGGAGAGAATTAGACCCTCCAAGGGCTCTGGCTGAACCCCTTACTTGCACTGAGATTCCCCCACAATATCTCTTTCTCTGAACGCTGTGACCCCTTTTTATATTCTTTTTTTTTTTTTTTTTTTGCAGTACGCGGGCCTCTCACTGTTGTGGCCTCTCCTGTTGCGGAGCACAGGCTCCGGACACACAGGCTCAGCGGCCATGGCTCATGGGCCCAGCCGCTCCACGGCATGTGGGATCTTCCTGGACCGGGGCACGAACCCGCGTCCCCTGCATCAGCAGGCGGACTCTCAACCACTGCGCCACCAGGAAAGCCCCCTTTTTATATTCTTGATCTCACTGAATGGCCCCAGAAGAGTGGAACCAGTTTTTGTGATTTTTTAATTTGTGAGTTCTGCCCTCTGGCCCCTAGCTTTGGCATGCAGCCCATTTTGTATTTTGTTGCCTGGACCAGAACTTTATTTACATACCTTTGCATTGATGTGACTCCAATCACAGTCATGTTACTTTGATCTTAGCCTAAGGCTGACAGATAAAATAGAGAACACACATTTAAATTTGAATTTCAGATAAATAATGAATAATTTTTTGGTGTGTGTATGTCTTATGCACTATTGGAGACATGTAAACTAAAAAATGATTCATTGTTTATCTGAAATTCATATTTAACTGGTCATCCTATATTTATTTGCTAAATCTAGGGAACTTCTATTAGCCAAAATCCTTTAAATGAAAATGAAAAATATTTTGATTATCATTTCATTATCTGCTGCGCCATATGCATGTATGCATGTCTCTCATATCCGGTTTGGATAATTAGGTGTAAACTCTGTGAGAGGCATAAAATCTATTCAGCAAATCTCTTTTGATGGCAATATACATGGTTCTGCTTCTGGGTGTGTAAGCTTTGTCATCTTCCTGGCTACTAATTTGTCTTGTACCTAAACATGTGTATTGAATCTTCAGAGTAGAATAAAGTCTGTTTCTCCTTAGCTATGTTGAGAGCTGACTTTGGGAGGGTTATGATAAATTGAAAAGCATTTTAGTACAGGGAATAAGCTGTTCTGCTATTAAACACTTTTTAACTGCTTGAATTTATCTATTCTTCAACTCATAAATACATTTATAATGTGTCTTGTAAGGAGTTCAAAATGCATCCTACTAAAGCTATCTAATTCCACTGTTGGTATTATTAGATATCATGCTATGAGCATGCTTTTAATGATAAACAAAGGAGTTGAACAATGAGGTTACAGAAATCATAGCACAAGAAAGCAATTTATGAAATCAAGGTTTCTACTCAACGTTTTCAGTTCACATCATGAGAATCATTTAATCACACAATCTTTGTGAGGAGTCTTTTTGTAGTTGTATGTGTTCTTGAGATCCTGCTTTGGTGGTAGACAGAAGGACAGGTTTACCACAGTGAGACCGATGAGGTGTGTTTAGAGTATAGAGTTCCTGAGAGGGTGTGGGAAGATGTTTCACGGAAGATGGGATCCTTTTTACCACAAATTCTGAAAATTTTAGCAGAAGACAGTGTGGTGGAAAAAGATAATTTATGGAAGTTACCTGCTTTAAATATATAACAAGTGTTTCTGATTATAGATGGTAAAATTTATTATTTTTCTTTCATAGCCTGAGAGTTTATAGCATCACCACTGTAATACTTCACTATTTAATTTCTAAACTTAAGAGGACAGGATCTCAATGAAGATTGTTCTGTATTTGTGGGAAATGTATAGAATGGAATGGGAGAGAACTCCTTTAAAAGGAGCTAATGTCGGGAAAAATACACAAATTATAAACATCATTTGGCCATCTTAAACTACAGCCAGTTCAACATAAGCTAATGGTGTGATGACACTGGATAAAATATTAATGGTTGGTTTGCAATAATGGAAATATACTGGTGTAGCCACCTCTGTGCTCACTTCTGGGTGTAATGAAAGATGTGTACGAGCTTACAATATTTATGAGAAAAAGACTTAAATGGGACATTCTAGCTACTTTCAGATATTCAGAATGCTCCCTCATGTAGAAGATGGGCACACTTAGAGTAGCTGCAGAATATAACCAGAGCATCAATGAATAGAACTTACCAGGAGACACATTACAGCCTGTCACTGGCTAACAAATAGAATAAAAAACAAATAGAAAAAAAGAAACTGGGTGCTCTTTGGTAGCAAATGACTTATTGAGAAAGAGATTACTTAAAGATCAAATGATCACCTTTCAAGAATGTAGATTAAGTAAATGGTTTAAGTTCTTTCTAACTTTATGATTTCACAATTCGATGATATTCTCACAGAGCATGAGAATAGTTAAAATGCATAGAGTACTTGCTATCTCTAGGCACTGTCCTAAGGGCATGTACTCATTCATTCATCCATTTATTCACTCATTCATAAAAGTTTAACTACTAGGTATGAGGCATTGTTAAAGCCCCATTTATATATCAAATTCTTGCCTTCATAGAGTGATATTCTAAATAGCATAAGCAAACAATTTACACAGTAAATGAGAAGATGATACAAGTTGAAGAGAGAAAGAGTCAGGAAATGGGATGGGAGTCCTAAGGGAGGATTTACAATCTTGAATATGAAAAGCCTGTTGAAAAGATTATATGTGAATGAAGGTTTGAAGAGGGTAAGGGAGCAAACCATATAAATGCCTAGGGGAGGAATGAGCCATGCAGAGGGAACTGCAGGTGCAGATGTCCTAAAGCAAGCCTTGACTTTTGTTCTGGAGACAAGTGGCACAGGGGAGAGCAGTAGGGGTTAAGGTCAGAGGCATAATGATGGACCAGCTTTTGTTAGACCGTCCAGGTCTTGGTTGAGAATTTACTTTTTCCTCTGAGCAAGATGAACAGCCACTGAAGGGTTTTGGGAAAGGCGTGACATGGTGCGGCTTACAGCGTGATTTCCATAGAACAGATTGTGGGGAGCAAGGGTGAAAGTTAGGAGACCATTGCATTGGTGCAGGAGCGAGATGACGGCTGGCACCAAGTTGGTGGCAGTGGAGATGGTGAGAAGTGGTCAGAGCCTGAATTTATTCTGAAGGTAGAGACAGCAGAATTTGCTGACATTGAATGTGGGGTGTGGAGAAAGGAGGGATTAGGATGACTTCAAGGACTTGGGCCAAGCCAATGAAAGGACTGAACTGGCATGAGATAAGATGGGGAAGACTAAGGTTTGGGGAAATGCGAGGGGTATTAGCAACTTTATGAGAATTATCACTTTAGTCATCTTAAAACCCTCTGAGGTTATAATGCCCATTCCACAGGTGAGGAAACTGAGAGAAAAGTTAAGAAACTGGGTAGCATTCAGTGCTGAATGGAGGATGTGAACATAGGCGCCTGACCCTACCTAACAACAATGTTTTGGTGTCTCATAATAAACCTGGTTACAACATAGCCTCAAATGCTTCTCAGCAGGATGACACAAGCTTCAATAACATGAAAAACACTGAGTTGTAGGAATCTGTAGGAAGAAACATGAGGTACAGAAAAAGGAAAAAACTGAAACTCCAATTCTGAGCATAGACAATGACTCTTGTCTTTTGTTGATTATTATTAGTGAAGAAAAGCATTTTGAGTAAAGAGACTTTTCTCTGGTTAGCTAAAGGTTGAATTAAAAAAATTATTTTTCTAACTTGAATTTGATTCTGTCTCATTTATCTAAATTGAGCATGGAAGTACTCTTTTTCCTCCTTTAAATGGTTTTGCTTTTACTTTTAATCATCATGGCTAGAAATTTTCAGCATGATAAAGACTTTTAAATTTGGTATTATATACTTACCCACCTTTCCTTTCTATGAATATTAAAGATACTTTGAAAAGTATAGCAAAGTATTAAGAACCTAATCAAGGTCACACTAAGAAGTAACTGTGAATGATCTTTTAGTACATTTCCTTTTAATAAACTTCCCTTTAGTACTTTTAGTATTCATATTTATAGATGTTATATATGGTGGACATTACACTATATATACAGCTTTGTATTATGCTTTTTCACTGACATGATATCGTGACATTTTCCCCATTTTTTTTTTTTTTTTTTGCTACGTCACGTGGCTTGTGGGATGTCAGTTCCCCAAGCAGGGATTAAACCTGGGCCATGGCAGTGAAAGCACCAAATCCTAACCACTAAGCCACCAGGGAACTCTCCCCCCATGTTATTAAATTCTTTATAAATATAATATCTATTCATAATTCTTTTAAGCATTTTCCTGCTATGGAACTGACCCATACATTTGTAATATCTGTAAAAAAAAAAAAAAGACTTCTTGGGCATGTTATGAATATTTCCCAGATACAACTGTTCGTGTTTGGAATGAAAACATATTATGGAGATGGTGCAGTCAGTGATGTGCCAGTGTTGCTGTTTTCTCTGAAATGGTCATTGGTAAGCGAGAAAGCTCGTCAACTGATAAATCACTTCACTAGAGATCTATGTTTTATGCTCTTTGAGAATTTGGTATTATTAATGTTCTCTTTCATGTCAATTAACTTCGTCACAGACATCTGTTTAAAAGCAGGCAAAGAAGTGGTGTGCCCCATGCCAATATTTGTATTTTTGTTATAGTCTTCTTGGAACTTTTATAGGACATGGTAAACACAAGCCTCTCCAAATAACAATGTGAACTTCAATTCCATTTTAATGATTTTTTTCTACTAAGTGGTGTTTAAGTGTTTAATATTTTTCAGGGATTAAAGCTAGACTAATGGTGCAGTCTAATATTTGTAAATTTCAAGCTTTGGGGATTAAATTTTCTAAGTGCTCTGGAAATATTGTGTATTTTCTTAGGTATAATGAATATACTCTAATACTGATCCCTGTTTATTCTTGGACAGACTCTTGATTGAAATATAAAGTGACTTTGACAACTTCGTGATGAATCTATGGTGATACTATTTGCCTACTTTATTTTTACCGAGAAATAAATGTAAATTTCACCAATTTTCATGAAGTATTTGTGGTAGCTCATGCTCAGGTCAAGTCTGTAATATCCAAAAAATAAACCAGGTTGAATAAAGAGCTAGTCAATAACAAATTGTATTTTAGAAAAACTTCTATATAATAAGTAGATGGCCAATTTTAAAAGTTAAATATGAAAATAATACATACCTAGAATTAAGATTATGCTGAATAAAATTTAATCTGATAATTTGTACATTTATTTTTCGAATTATAAAAGATTTGCATGAAAATATCAACTGCTCTTGTATTGTGGATATTTTGATGTTTACTAAGAAAAACCCAAGAATATTAGAGTTGGAACACCTATAAACTAAATCTAATAAAAACTTGCTAGAAGACTGGAGTCAAATAAATTCAAATAACGCAGAGCCATAAATAAGCCCCAGGTTGTCTGACCTCTCATTCATGGACTTTTTTCCACAATAGGACATCAATCACTCTTCTTTATGAGGCATCGGCTTGTAAATGTGACTTAATGCTAGGTGAATAAGCCTCATGTCCAAAGATCCTGAGAGAGGAGTGACATTACCAATATGGCAACATAACTCATTCCTGACTTTGCTTCCTTCTCACAAGGACAGTAACTAACAACTGTTCACAGACAAGATAACCTGAGAAAATTCTAGAACACAGGGGTGAGGCTGAAGCACCCCTTGTACCACAGCAACCAAGACACTGTATTAAAAGTGTAAAAGGAGTAACTCCACACTAATGACATTGCCCCTCCTCCAGGCTGGTATAGCACCACACTAAGAAGTCTCCCCTAAGCCTATGGTTCCTCCAGAGGGACATGAGAGCCCAGGGTAGACATCCTGCCTCCCCAGCATTGTGGGTCACTCCAGGGAAACTCCCACTCTGGTTTTATTCCATGGGATTGCAGGGCAATCTGTGAGGCTTCACCCCTGGAAATCTGATTGTGATGGAGAAGTGGGTAGGGGCTTGCAACAATCAGCACTCAGATCTCTGTAGACTGAGTTCCTACCTGCAGTGCCCAAGTAAGTGTCAAAATCAACATCTTCACCCATCAGTGGAGCCAAAACAGTGGAGCAGGATGACCAGGAAACTTGGCAGGGTAAAGGTTTGTCTGATTCAGGTCTTAAAGAGTATTGCCAGCCCTAGAATTTAGTCAGGACCACAGAGAGACTTTTTGGCTTTGAAGCCAGTTCTCCAGCTTTTCCCAGACAGGGAAACTAGTTTGTAGTCCTGCCCATTGCTAAACACAGCCTTCAGCCTACCCAACCACTGAAGCTATTTACAGTACATAGAAAGCTGTAGAGCCCATCCAGCAGCCCTCTGTACAGTGGAACTTGAACAGCGAGCATAGGTCATTGCTCCCTCCATCTGCCGAGCAAAATCAGTGGCCTCATCTGAGGCCAGAGAATTCAGCACATGATCTTTCCTGATTTGGGTCTCCAAACTATGAGCTGTGTGAGCCCTGGGGCCCATTCTTCTGCCCTGCCAGGACAGGAAAACTAATCTGTAGCCTTGCCTACTGCTGAGAATAGTGTCTAGTCTCAATATTTAGAAAACCTAAACTGATGACCCAGGGAACTGCAAAATCCATCCTGCAGCCTTGCTTGGGCAGGAAACCAAGCTATCAGTCCTATCCAACTATTCTCCACCAGCAGCACAAATCCCCCTCCTCACTTCAGAGCTTGATAGGGAACTTGCCCCAAAATAGACCCTGATAGCAAGCCCCACCTGCATAAGGTCATTAGCAGAAACCCAAACTGAATTGACTGGTGAGGAGTTATCTCTGCGAAAGTGAACCTATAAAGTATGGAAGAGGAGATTGCTTGCTCAAATGTACAAGTACCAACAAAAGGAATTAAGAATCATGAAAAATTATGTAAACACAACACTAAAGAAAACTAATAAAGTTCCAGTAACTGACCCTAAAGAAATGGAAATCTAAGAACTGTCAGAGAATTCAGAATAATCTTGATGTTTAGCGAACTACAAGAACACACAGATGGACAACTAAAATTAGAAAAGCAACGCATGAACAAAAAAAGTTCAAAGTAGAAACCATCAGTAAAAAATCCTAGAGCTGAAAAATATATTGAATGAACTGAGAAGCTTAATACAAAGCTTGGAAAGCAGACTCAACCACTTATAAGCAAGAATCAGTGACCTTCAGATAGAACATTTGAAATTATTCAATCAGAGGAGCAAAAAGAAAAAAAGAATGAAAAAGAGTGAACAAAGCCAATGGGACTCATAGGACACAACAAAACAAAACAATAGTCACATTATGAAAATTCCAGAAGGAGAAAAGAGAAAGGGGCAGAAAGTATATTTAAAGCAATAATGGCTGAAAACTTCCCAAACCTGGGGAGAGAAATAAACACCCAGATCAACGAGGCCCAAAGGAACCCAAATAGGTTGAGCCCAAATAGGCGTGTAGAAGATATATTAAATTGTTAAAAGTCAAAGACAAAAAAAAAAAAGAATTTTAAAAGCATCAAGAAAGAAGAGATAAGTTACTACAAGGGAACCCCCATAAGACTATCAGTGGATTTCTCAACAGAAACAGTTCAGGCCAGGAGAGAATGGAATGATCTATTCAAAGTATTGAAAGAAAATAAACCTATCAACCAGAATTCTATACCTGGCAAAACTGTTCTTCAGAAATAAAGGACAGAGAAATACTTTCCAGAAAAACAAAAGCTGTGTGAGTTCATCACCACTAGGCCTGTCTTACAAGACATGCTAAAGGGAGTTCTTTAGGTGTAAGTGAAAGGATACTAATTAACATCATAAAAACATAAGAAGGTAGCTTAAAACTCAATGGTAATGGTAAATATATAGTCAAAGTTAGTAATATGGTAATGGTGGCATGTAATTCACTTACAATGCTAGTTTCAAAATTAAAGGAACAAGTATAGTAAAAATAACCATGACTACAATAATCTCTTATTGGATACACAATGTAAAACTGGTAATCAATAACCTAAAAAGTGAGAGGGAAGAGAAGTGAAAGTGAAAAGTTTAGGAATGATATCAAAGTTAACTTGTTATCAGTTTAAAATAGGGGGTTATAATTTTAAAATATTTTTATGCAATCCTCATAGCAACCACAAGGGAAAAACCTGTAGTAATTACACAAAAGAACATAATAAATAAGTAAAAGCAAACTGATACCAAAAGACATCAAAACACACAAAAAAGACAGCAGGATAAGAAGCAAGGAACGATGGATATAGCCAGAAATTTATGAAGTGGCAATAGTAAGTCCTTACCTATCAATAATTATCTTATTATTTTTTAAGTCTTTATTGAATTTGTTACAAAATTGCTTCTGTTTTATTTTTTTGGCCCCGAGGCATGTGGGATCTTAGCTCCCTGAGAGCTAAGGGATTGAACCTGCACCCCGTGCATTGGAAGGCAAAGTCTTAACCCCGGACCACCAGGGAAGTCCTGTTACCTATCAATAATTATTTTAAATGTGAATGGATTAAATTCTCCAATCAAAAGACATAGAATGGCTAAATGAATTTTTAAAAAAAAAGATCCAATGATATGCTGAATACAAAACTCACTTTAGCCTTAGACACACGAAGACAGAGTGAAGCGATGGAAAAAGATATTTCAATATAGATCAATGGAACAGGATAGAAAGCCCAGAGATAAACCCATACACATATGGTCACCTTATCTTTGATAAAGGAGGCAGGAATGTACAGTGGAGAAAGGACAGCCTCTTCAATAAGTCGTGCTGGGAAAACTGGACAGGTACATGTAAAAGTATGAAATTAGAACACTCCCTAACACCATACACAAAAATAAAATGGATTAAATACCTAAATGTAAGGTCAGACACTATCAAACTCTTAGAGGAAAACATAGGCAGAACGCTCTATGATATATGTCACAGCAAGATCCTTTTTGACCCACCTCCTAGAGAAATGGAAATAAAAACAAAAAATAAACAAATGGGAAGTAATGAAACGTAAAAGCTTTCGCACAGCAAAGGAAACCATAAACAAGACCAAAAGACAACCCTCAGAATGGGAGAAAATATTTGCAAATGAAGCAACTGACAAAGGATTAATCTCCAAAACTTATAAGCAGCTCAATAACAGAAAAACAAACAACCCAATCCAAAAATGGGCAGAAGACCTAAATAGACATTTTTCCAAAGAAGATATACAGATTGCCAACAAACACATGAAAGAATGCTCAACATCATTAATCATTAGAGAAATGCAAATCAAAACTGCAATGAGATATCATCTCACACCAGTCAGAATGGCCATCATCAAAAAATCTACAAGCAATAAATGCTGGAGAGGGTGTGGAGAAAAGGGAACCCTCTTGCACTGTTGGTGGGAATGTAAATTGGTACAGCCACTATGGAGAACAGTATGGAGGTTCCTTAAAAAACTACAAATAGAACTACCATACAACCCAGCAATCCCACTACTGGGCATATACCCTGAGAAAACCATAATTCAAAAAGAGTCATGTACCAAAATGTTCATTGCAGCTCTATTTACAATAGCCAGGAGATGGAAGCAACCTAAGTGTCCATCAACAGATGAATGGATAAAGAAGATGTGACACATATACAATGGAATATTACTCAGCCATAAAAAGAAACGAAATTGAGTTATTTGTAGTGAGGTGGATAGACATAGAGTCTGTCATACAGAGTGAAGTAAGTCAGGAGGAGAAAAACAAATACCATATGCTAATACATATATATATGGAATCTAAGAAAAAAAAATGTCATGAAGAACCTAGGGATAAGACGGGAATAAAGACACAGACCTACTAGAGTATGGACTTGAGGATATGGGGAGGGGAAAGGGTAAGCTGTGACAAAGTGAGAGAGTGGCATGGACATATATACACTACCAAACGTAAAATAGATAGCTAGTGGGAAGCAGCCGCATAGCACAGGGAGATCAGCTAGGTGGTTTGCGACCACCTAGAGGAGTGGGATAGGGAGGGTGGGAGGGAGGGAGACTCAAGAGGGAAGAGATATAGGAACATATGTATATGTATAACTGATTCACTTTGTTATAAAGCAGAAACTAATACACCATTGTAAAGCAATTATACTCCAATAAGGAGGTTAAAATAAATAAATAAATAAAATTAAAAAAGAAAAAGATATTTCAAGCAAATGGTAACCAAAAAACAACAATAAATTGCAGAGGTAGCTCTACTTATCATACAAAATAGACTTTAAAAGCACTAAAACAAGCAATCTTCTCTCTCTTCATAGTGATAAAGGGGTCAATTCATTAAGAAAATATAACAATTGTAAACATTTCCACATGCAACATTGGAGTGCATAAATATATAAAGCAAACAATAAAAGAGCTAAACTGAGAAATAAACAGCAATACAATAATAGTTGGGGACGTCAATACGCCACTCTCAACAACAGATCACTGAGACAGAGGATCAGTAAGGAAACACCAGATTTGAACAACACTATACAAATGGACCTAACAGACATATACAGAGCCTTCTATATGACAACATCAGAATACACTTTTTTTCTCAAGTGCACATAGAACATTTTCTAGGAGAGACCATATATTAAGCCACAAAACAAGTCTTAGCAAATTCAAGAAGACTGAAATCCTACCAAATATCTTCTCTGACCACAATCATTTGAAACTAGAAATCAGTAACAGGAGGAAAATCAGAAAAGTCACAAATACATGAAAATTAAACAATCAATGGATCAAAGAAGAAATTAAAGAGAAAATTAAAAAATATCTTGAGACAAATGAAAATGGGAAAACAGTATGGAAAAACCTATGGGATGAAGCAAAAGCAGTTCTAAGACAGAAGTCACAGCAATAAACACCTATACTAAGAAACAAAGATCTCAAACAATCTAACCCTACACTTCAAGGAACTGGAAAACAAAGAACAAACAGAGCCCAAAGTGAGCAGAAGGAAGGAAATAATACAGATTAGAGCAGAAACAAATGAACTAGAGAACAGGAAAATAATAGAAAATAAAAACAAAAATGAGTTGGTTCTTTAAAAAGATTAACAAATTAATAAACTTTTAGCAAGACTAACAAAGAAAAAACAGAGGACTCAAATTAAAAAAACTGTAAATGAAAGAGGAGACATTACAACTTGATACCACAGAAATATACAGGAGCATAACAAGGTACTGTGAACAACTTACATCCACAAACTAAACAACCTAGAAGAAATGGAAGATTCTTTGTTTTTTTTGGAAGATTCTTTGAAACAAACAACCTACCAAGACTGAATCAGGAGGAAATAAAAAATCTGAGCTGACTAATTACTAGCAAGGAGGTTGAATCAGTAATAAAAAATCTCCCAGTGAGGAAAAGCCCATGACCCAAACTCATTTTAGGCAGCCAGAGCTACCCTTGTATGAAAGCCAGAAAAGGACACTAGAAGAAAAGAAAATTACAGGCCAATATCCATACTGAAGATAGATACAAAAAAAAAAAAATACTAGCAAAATGAATTCAGCAGCACATTAAAAATATCATTCACCATGATCAAGTGGGATTCACCCTTGGTATACAAGGATAGTTATCATATTCCAATCAATAAAAGTGATACACACATTAATAGAAGAGAAAATATCATATGATCATCAATAGACACACAAAAAAGCATTAGATAAATTTCAACTCTGTTCATGATAAACCCTCTAAACAAATTAGGCACAGAATGAACATACCTCAACATAACAAAGGCCATATATGACAAGCCCACAGCTAACATCATACTCAATAATGAAGGGTTGAAAGTTTTTCTTCCAGGATCAGGAACAAGACAAGGGTGCCCACTCTTACCACTCTTATTCAACATAGTACTGAAATCCTTGCCAGAGCAATCAGGCAAGAAAAAGAAATAAAACTCATCAGAATTGAAAAGGAAGAAGTAAAATGGTCTCTGTTGGCAGATGACATGATTTTATATGTAGAAAATCATAAGGACTTTGCCAAAAAAAAAATCAGTCTAATCAAGGAATTCAATAAAGTTGCAGAATACAAAATTAGCACAGAAAACTCAGTAGTGTTTTTATACACTAATAAACATTCTGAAAAGAAATTTTAAAAAAGATTCCATTCACAATGGCATCAAAACAAAAATAATACTTAGGAATAAATTTGACCAAGAAGGTGAAATATCCATATACTGAAAACTATAAGACATTCATGAAAAAAATTGAAGAAGACACAAATAAATGGAAAGGTATTTGTGTTCATGGGTTAGAATTAATACATCAGTACTACCAAAAACCATCTATAGATACAATGCAGTCTCTATCGGTATTTTAAAGAGGTGTTTTACAGAAGTAGAAAAAGCAATTATAAAATTTTTATGGAATCACAAAAGACCCCCATAGTCAAAGAAATCTTAAGAAGCACAAAGCAGGAAGTATCATACTTTCTGATTTCAAGCTATATTATAAAGCTATAGTAACCCAAGTAGTATGTTACTGACATAAAACAGACATATTTACCAATAGAACAGAATTGAGAGTCCAGAAAAAAAACCCATTCATAGACAGTCAACTAATATTCGATGAAAGGAGCCTACAATACTCAATGGAGAAATGAATCTTTTCAATAAGTTGTGCTGGGAAAATTGGATATTTACATATGAAAGAATAAAACTAGACCCCTATCTTTAACTCAAAATGGATGAAAGACTTAGATGTAAAACTAGAAACCTTAAAAATCCTAAAAGAAAACACAGAAAAAAACTCCTTGACATGAGTCTTGGCAATGAATTTTTGGACTTGACACCTAAAGCACAAGCAACAAACTAAAAAAAAAGTGGAACTACATCAAACTAAAAAGCTTCTTCACACACAAAGAAAGATCAACAAAATGAAAAGACAAAGTAGTGAATGGGAAAAAACATTTGCAAACTATGTATCTGATAAGGTGTTAATATCCAAAATATGTAAAGAATTCATACAACTCGGTAACAGCAACAACAAAATTACATATATATAAAATTTAAAAATGGGCAAAGGACCTGAACAGAATACCTGGAGAATATTCTTCCAAAGAAGGCATATGAATGGTCAACAGGTAAATAAAGGGTAATCAACATCACTAATCAGAGAAATACACATCAAAACCACAATGAGATACCACCTCACACCTGTTAGAATGGATATTATCAAAAAGACAAGAAATAACTACTGTTCTGGAGGATGTCAACAAAAGGGAGCCCCTGTGCACTGTTGATGGGAATGTAAATTGGTGCAGCCACTGTTGGGAACAGTATGGAGGTTCCTCAAAATGTTAAAACTACCGTATGATCCAGCAATTACACTTCTGGGTATTTATCCAAAGGAAATGAATACACTTACTCAAAAAGATATCTGCACCTCCATGTTCACTGCAGCATTATTTACAATAGCTAAGACTTGGAAACAATCTAAGTGTCCATCAATGGATGAATGGATAAAGAAGATGTGATACGTATATACAACAGAATATTATGCAGCAGTAGAAGAGAAAACAATTTTGCCATTTGCAACAACATGGAGAGACACTGAAGGCATTATGCTAAGTGACATAAAGTCAGAGAGAGAAAGACAAATACTATACGATCTCACTTATATGTGGAATCAAATAAAAAAAAAAAACCAGAAAAACCAAAAAAACACCTCATAGAAAAAGAGATCAGATTTGCAGTTTCCAGAGCTGGGGGTGGGGGAAGGGAGTTGGATGAAGGTGGTCAAAAGGTACAAACTTCCAGTTATAAGATAAATAAGTACTAGAGGTGTAATGTACAACACAACAACTTCAGTTAACACAGTTGTATGGTATATTTGAAAGTTGTTGAAAGTAAATCCTACAGGGTTCTTAACCACAAGAACAAATTTTTTCTTCTTTAATTACCTGTATGAGATGATGGATGTTAACTAAACTTATTGTGGTAATTAATTACTTTACAATATATGTAAGTCAAATCATTATGCTCTACACCTCACATTTATACAGTTCTCTATATTAATTATATCTTAATAAAATGGGGGGGAAGGTCCTTTGAGAAATTTAGGGCTATTTTTGATGATATTATCAAACTACTGTCATGTTTTCCCAGTTTTAAGATGCCATCATTTAGTTAATGTAGTCTATCTAATTACAGTAGTTCAGGAAAAAAAAAAACCCACTACCACATGAAGGTTCTAACATTATTGATTTTAGAAATAGTCATTGTAGGGCTTCCCTGGTGGCGCAGTGGTTGAGAGTCCACCTGCCGATGCAGGGGACGCGGGTTCGTGCCCCGGTCCGGGAGGATCCCACATTCCGCGGAGCGGCTGGGCCCGTGAGCCATGGCCGCTGGGCCTGCGCGTCCGAAGCCTGTGCTCCGCAGCGGGGGAGGCCACAGCAGTGAGAGGCCCGCGTACCGCAAAAAAAAAAAGTAATTGTATACCTTAGATTCAAAGATATAATTTTGTAAACATTTAGGCAGGTACTTGTTGGCTTTTATACATTTAGGCTCTGTTCAGACACAACTTAAAGAGACTGCTTGTTGACTTGTTCCAACAGAAGTGTTCCCCGTTACAGTTCCATTTCTGTAGATCTATCAGTGATCCACAATAGTAACTGCAGTCTATTGTGGATCCTTCTCATTTACATGCCCTTCCTTAATAATGTCTGAACAGGTTATTTTACCTGATATTTTATAAGATCAACAAAAGATTTGAAACTTAAAATCTACTCTTTAAAATATTCAATTTACAGTTGACAGAGGTTTAAGACAATTATTGCTTGCAGATTGCCTGCATTTTTCCAAGCTTCAGATTGCAAATCCATGGCACAAGTGCCACTCCGTACGGCTCTTCTACCTATGGACAGCCACTGATTATCAACCCTTTTCTTGCTACTGGTGAAGCCCCTAACTGGGCTTATTTAGAATAATGTATCTACCTGATTCTTGGTCTGTTCTACATCTTCTTTTTTCTTAATTCTCTTTCTGCCTCTGACCCATATTGTTTGCTCCTATATCCTACATCTGGGGCTCGTTGAGAGCAGCAAATGTTTGCCTGCAACTGTTCAAAGCTCAGCTTGTAAGGGACAGATGCTTTCTTTCTGAACTCCATGGATCCTCTCAAGTGTAATTTTACTGTCTCTTCTGTTTCTATCTACTATTGCTCAAATTGATAAAAAGAAGGGGTGTTGCAGGAAGTACAGTTCTCCTTTGAAACTCCTTTCAAATACTCTCAAGTAACAAGAATGACTGAAATACTTTTTGAATGAGTTTTGGCAAGAAATATATTGCCTGTACTAAGAGCTGCTGGGAGACATTCTTTTATGATGGAAATCCTTTCTAAATCCTATTTCCTTCATAGTTGTTGGCAGTCTTTCACTTAAAACCAATACAAACAAACAAAATAAACATGCATTTAAAAGCACACACATGCACACAAAAAACTTCCCCGTGGCACTGTATCTGCAAAAGCCCATAGTATTTTGCTTATAATAACATATGAACTATATTGGGGTCTCACAATCACTTGTGACTTTTAGCTGTTTGCAACACATGTAGAAAACAGTTGCTTCCAAATCTTTGAAAGATGGAAGAAGTTAATATAGTATTATCAGATGGTTTCATGGTAGTTCTCAAACTGTAATCCTGTAAACCACTGGTATTTCTTAGCTGAATAGATTCCAAAAGAAAACCAAGAAAACAAGAAACAATTAACAGCAGCCTTTTCCAGATTCTAGGAAAGAATCCACAGACATAATTTTCCCAATTTCAAGTTACTTGCATTTGTTGTTTTTTTAAATCTGTGGTGTTTGCTACTGTTATGGAATACAGTACTACAACATAGAGATACAATGAATGAAGAAATTTCAAATCAACATGAATGGGATAAAACTGATCATATCTATTTGAGTCATTTGCTTTCTTACGCACTTGTGTATCTATGCCTACTTGTATTTTATACATTTGTGGAGAGACTGAGAGATTTGAGGGGAGGGAGGGTGGAAAAGAGAGAGATCCTGCTCATAAACATGATCTTAATTTACACAGATAGGTTCAAAACAAGATATTTTTAATAGTTGAATTCCATAAAACAAAAATGTACATCATTCTGTAAAGAATTCCCTGACTTCCAATTACTTTGACATTTGAGCAACTTTAAGAAAAAACATCCAGTAAGGTTCATTCAGTTTTCTTTGCCACATCAGAGGTCTCTGCTACCATCATAGTTCTAAGTTCTATCTCCTCTAGGGTTGCTGGAGAAGTGCAATTAAGCAACTTATAAAAATGTCTTCCATTAGGCAGAATTCCCTCTCAGCATGTATCTGAGAAGACATTCTCTTTCAAGTAGCATTTTTCTTGATGAACTGTTGTTGAGGTGATATTGTATTACATTAGCAGTATGTTTCCTCGCATCAGATATTTTCCCTGTCTTAGCAGCTAGGTCATCCGCTAAGTCATCCTGGGCTTATTACCCTCATGGTAGAGATGTTACCGCAGAAGTGCAGAGTAAAAGAAATGAATGATGCTTAGCTTTTGCATTTTGAAGTAGATTTTTGAACTTCAAGACAAGGTAATAGTAATAATGACTTTTGAATTGCAGGGGTTGGGCTTTTATCTTTTTCAGAAGCAGAAACTGAAGAGTTCAGAGCATAAAGTTCATGATAAAAAAAATTGGGACATTTTTCTCAATCTTGACAAAGATCCTTTGAGTTGGACTTAGGGAGTTAATAGTCAAGAAAAAAAGTACACGTAGTGAAGCTTGGATGCAAGTGTCTGAGATACAAGTGGGTTATGCTATCATCCCTCTGGTTAGTTTCAAGTGGAGGCAGATGATAGAACATGGTGTACCTTCCGTTCAAGTTTGTTACTGAGTGGGAAGAAGGAACTATGCTTGCTTCTAAGGTGGAATTCAAGAAGCCAGAAAAATTTGAGATTGCCCTTATATCACATCAACTTGGTGCAGTAGCAGTGAAGTAGAAGTGGTGGTATGATGTGAATAGGCAGATCAGACTTGAGACAGCTCTACAAGATATTTTCCTGTGGCCCCAGAAAGGTTCAGGGGAAGTATTAACATATCCCATGGCCTCAAGAGTGGATGAGAAGTGGATGAAAGCAGGATAAAAGATTAGAAAAGTCTTCTCTATATGGAGAGAGGAACATAAACTTTGCAGAACAATGACTATGGCCAATGGGCTAGTGCATCTCAGTGGATGCCAGCCTGGGAGGATGAGATGCCAGGGACCAGGGAGGGTGAAATTGTCCATGAGTGACCAGATGATGACAATAATCAACCTTCCCCCATCCCTACCACCACCACGCACCAATCCCCACAAAGTTATATAAGAACCCAGGAACCTGGGAAAGGAGGACAGGAAGAGGAACCCCTTGGGTGGCTAACTTAAATTTGGAATGAACTAATTTTAATCAGAATTAACTAAAATCAGGTAGGATGGGGGTTTGAGTTGATTTATAGAAAACTATGGAGGCATGCTATTTTTGCATATTTGGTTGTTATGACCTGATAATTTATACTTGCTACATATACTTGACTTCTTCCTATTTCTGTTGTAGAATACTGATTGGAAGTGATCCTATCTCGGGGTATAGTAGAATCACTTCTTAAAGATTTGTTTCTTAAACAAGAGTGTAAAGCAAAATTGTTTATAATGAAAATCACTCAAAATCCCTTAAGTCAAGCATACAAGACAGTACACAGGCATGCTCTCATTCAATAAATCCCACACAGGCAGGTTTTCCTTTAGGACTGGAGTATAGCTGTTTCTTCATGTGACACTGGATTAAGTTGTATGCTTTAGATTTCCAGACACTAGGGCAGAAGATGCCCTCAATATGAGAGGGTCATGGGGTTGAATATCAAGGGAGGACAGATTCACTCCTCCCACCTGCCATTCTGAGGCATTGGCTCATCTAGCAAAAGGCAGGCACCTTGCACCACATTAACTGCACCTTTCCCCACATTAATTCTCTCTCCCATACATGGGCTTTGACTTACACTCTCCCTCTCTTTCTCCCTCACCTCACTCTTGTATATTTGAATAAAGGGTACACAGGCAACTGGATTCTTATGTTAATTCTTGAAGTTTTGATGTTCAAGTTATGGCTCTGGGCAGGTGGCCTCTGTAAACATCCTACCTGGCTTGATAATTTTGGGCTGGATCCAATATCATTGAAACTCAGCCTCTTCCCTCCCAGTGTTGTGTCTGTTCTCCATCTCAAAAGGTTAAAACGATATGGGCTCCTTTCTTCACCAGATACACAGTTTTTGACAGTGTGCTGACGTTTTCAAAACTACACTTGACAATTCAATAAAACAAGTGCCTACTTGTAACAACAGACTTGAAGAATACCTGGCTTCTAACTTCCCATGGGCACTGAGTCAGTGTCTTAAATACGAATCTGTTGTTGATGGTAAATACTTTAAAAACAGAACTAGTTATACATCCTTAATTGTGAGCTCATATTTCTCAATTATTATTATTTTGAGCTAGGAAAGGCAATCAAATTATACTGAATTTTAGTGTTACTAATTGATTCTCATTATTAGTAATGACTGTAATAACTACAGGCACAATTACAGGCAGATAGAGGATTTTGTGGGACTTAAATTTTAATTTAGGAAGCTTTCTAAGAAAAAAGATATATACAATATTACAAAGACAAAGTTAGTTATTAAAGTTAAATTTGCTTACAATGAGATAATTTTAAAAATTGTTTTTATATATTAAAAGTTGACATACACACAAAGCTACACATTGCTAGGGCTTCCTCCAGAGTCTTAGAAGATATCCCAAACAAATGAAGTGACCAGAAACATACTTTATAAGATGCACGGTAAATCCCACTCTGAGCACAATTTATTGGGCATTTACTACATGCTAGATATTGAATTACACACTTTATTATCTCATGTTATATTTCATATTATCATCCTATTTAGAAGTGAGGAGGGGGGAGCTTAGAGAAGGTAAGAAACTTGCCTAAGGTCACACAGCTAATAACTGAGAAAAAAAAATAATAATTCAAGTCTGATTTGTTCCAAATCCCTCATTTCCTTTTTATAATACTTTTAAAAAATTTTATTACATAATTTAAAACATTACTTAAAGTCATATAAGTTGCAGTTAAACATGAAGAGGCAGAAATATTTCCTTCCTTCTTCACCCATCCTTACAATTTATTTTACATATAAATTAAATCTAGACCATAGATATACGTTTTAAAAGCCAATTCTTTGACAAACACTAGACTTGTACCTGGATTCTGGGAACAATTATGTTTTGGAGTAGGTTCTGGGTAAAAATCAGGTTAGGCACAGAATTTTATTTATTTTTAACATCTTTAATGGAGTATAATTGCTTTACAATTATACTCAATTGTATGGTGTGTTAGTTTCTGCTTTATAACAAAGTGAATCAGCTATACATACACATATGTCCCCGTATCTCCTCCCTCTTGCATCTCCCTCCCACCCTCCCTATCCCACCCGTCTAGGTGGTCACAAAGCACCGAGCTGATCTCCCTGTGCTATGCGGCTGCTTCTCACTAGCTATCTATTTTACATTTGGTAGTGTATATATGTTCCCAGCTTACCCTTCCCCCTCCCCATGTCCTCAAGTCCATTCTCTATGTCTGCGTCTTTATTCCTGTCCTGCCCCTAGGTTCTTCAGAACCATTTTTTTTTTTTTTTTTTAGATTCCATATATATGTGTTAGCGTATGGTATTTGTTTTCCTCTTTCTGACTTACTTCACTCTGTATGACAGTCTCTAGGTCCATCCACTTCACTACAAATAACTCAATTTTGTTTCTTTTTATGGCCGAGTAATATTCAGGCACAGCATTTTAAAACCCCAGTAGTTCTATCAATAGTTACGTGAACGACAACATTCCACTCAATGATTTGCTGAAAACTGAATGTTCTTAAAATGTTTTTTTTAAAATTCGTCCTTGAATTATATATTGTGGGACAAAGAACTGGTGTAAATATTGGCTTCAGACTTGTTTGTAATTCCCCTGAGCTCCGGCTCTGTCTTGTAGACACACAGAGCACCATGATTTTTTCTGTGCTTTGATTAGTGTCGGCTCAGGTTATTGATTTTTGCCTCCAGCCTGGAGCTTGATATTTAGTATGCCTGGCTAATACAGGCATTATGACTACAGAAGTCTTCAGGTTCCAAGTACAGGGCAGCTTTTGTTGGGTGGATTTACAATTTTTCAGACTTCTGGGTATGTTAAATAAGAGGTAAAAAGGAAAAAACCCACATCTTTCATAATGTACATATGTATGTGTGTATAGGTAAATTGGCAACGGTTATTTGTGTTCAGATGTGGTTCTTCTTGACATGATGACCCCACACCCCAAGTCCCTCACCAGTGGAGATTTCTGCTTCAAGAGTATGTCTTGGTTTATTAGCTGCTTTGGATCTTTGGCTGTGTGATCCTTTTGTTTTTACCCTCGGTTTCATGGTAGGTCTTTCAAACTGTGCCGTAACTTTGTTCACATCATCTTAACTTTAATATGTCACAGATCAAGTATCTAATTATATGCTTTCTTGCCTCCTGTGATCTTTCACTGCTGGTCTCCTGTCAACACCAGTTTTTAAATTGAATTCCTTTGGCAGCCATGCCCCTGAAATTTTTATATATGTATATACAATTTTTTTTTGCCTTGGAGTTTGTCCATAGATTTTAACATCTGGGTTTTAATCAAGATTTTAACTTTGTTTTCCCAGTGACTTCCGATGGTAAATTTACTACTTTCTCTGGGCATCCCTTTGAAAAGGAGACATGAAGGGAATTTTTTAATTCCTCATTTATAGAAATATAATCACTGTAGTATATTGAATAATATACACAATATATGAATAATATAGACATTTTGGCCCCTTAGAATAAGATGGTGATTGCTCTTCAGGTATGGGGGGAGGAAATCACACTTTTATATAAAGTCTTTTATTTAATGCTTACTAATAAATTTTCCTCAGAGTCAGGGCATAAAGTAAGCACTGTTGTAAGAGGGTTAGACCCTTATTTACTCTAGTATCTGTTTTTATTTTGTTATATTATTTCAGGAAATGGTGTTATTGATTGAGATCTAAGAAGTGATTAAAAACATACATGCCCTATAAAGTCATGTATTTTTTCAGTCTTTTCCAGAAAATTGCTTACATTTTGCTAAGAGTGTTTAAACCTAATCATTGCTGATATTACATGGTAAGACTTGGCATTTAGAAAATAAAATGTGAGATAACTCAAGTTTAGTTCAGCTCAATCAATGATTCTTAGGTGCCTACAGTGTAGCAGAAAATGTGCTTGCTTACCATTGAGAATACGAAAATGACTAACACATGCCCCCTTCAAGAGCTCACTATCTATTAATGGTGAAATAGAACACTGGCAAAACAGGAGGGAGACTGTTTATTAAAGAAAGGAGTCATAGTGGCAAAATAATTTTGTCTCTGAAAAATTGCAGTGAAGATTATCTCCAAGAAATGTATTAATTGATGATCTCTGTTCAATTAAATTGTGTGATACATACCAGAATAATTCATCTGTGGTCTCTACAAAGTTATTATCTCAAAGGAAACAGTAAGGAGGGAGTATAGCCTCATAATCTGGTGTCAGGAGACCTCTGTGTGACTCTTGGCTCTACTTCTAAATGTTGTGTGACATTTTTACATATCTGTAAGGTGGGGATAATATTACGTATTTGTTCAAATTTATTATATTAATGAGATTAGCTATTACATAATGGTGTGATAACATAAGCCTTCAAAAACTATTGCTTATTAATTTGATCAGTATTAGTAGTAACTGTGCAGAGACCTATATCATGATCATCTCCTGGCTCCTTCTCTCAAAGTAGCCAGGAGATGATCATGATATAGAGCAATTTTTTCTTCTCTAAAATCCCATGAGGAATGAAAAGTAATTGGATGCTCTTAGGAAGATTTTCAAAATATTCATGGAGCAGAGTCATTCTGTAGAGCAGTGATTCTCAGAGTGTGGTTCTTGGAACAAATGCACGAGCATCATCTGAGGACTTGATCAAAATGCAAACTTAGGGCCCCATTCCAGATGTTTGGAATCAGAAATTCTGGGAGTGGTGCCCACTGATCTGTGCTGTAATAAAGTCTTCAGGTGTTTCTAAAGCATGATAACATTTGAGAACCACTGTTATGGAGAATACTGACATCAATATCATGTCTCATTAGACAAGTCAGTTGTGACCAATCTTTTACTTTATTACTAAGTCTGTATTTAGCAGTATACCCCAAATCACTCTTACATGGAAACTTTCAAAGCCATTCATTATAGCAATTTTCTTTTCATTGATTAAAGAATTACTTTAGTCACTAGGGAAGAATAGGAAAAAAAGTTCAACTGGTAATATTTAGTATAGATTGACATATAAAGTAACAGAATATTCTGAGAATTTTTATGTGATAATGACTTGAAGGTAAGAACACTTTTTGGTTTCTCCTGATCATAATGTTCTTGTTACTATTATTTTTTCCTCAGCTGATTTTTTAAACATCTTCTGGGAAGTAACTGTTCTGTCCAAAATGCCTTTTTTGTTTTCATTTGGCAGGGAAGACAAGAAATATTCATAAACCTACCAGATGGAGACTGCTTGAGAATTTGAACGCTGTTTAATACAATTTTGCATGCATAGTATCTACCAGTGTGCCCTGTACATGTGTTTCATAAGTATTTGTTAAATTGCATTAAAATTATACTAGTACAAAGCCAAAAGTGACTGATGCCATAGATGAAAAAAGGTAAAAATTATCTAAGACTTCATAAAAGAGAGAGTTCACTTCCAGCTGGAGGACTAAGAAATATTTCACAGTAAAGATAGAATTTAAGCTAATCTCTTGAAGAATGAATAGAATCTAGACCTGCTTGGATGGAGGAGCTGGCAGGCATACGGAATTCTAGGCAGAGTGAACAACATTTTGCAATATACTGAGAGAGGAAGTGCAGGATATGTACTTGGAGCAAATAGTTCTGTGTTACAGAACAATTATGGAAAATAGCATGATAAAATTTTTTGAAGCCAGACCATTGATGAATAACAAACTTGGAGTCCAAACATTATTCTATGAGTAGTATAAAGCCATTTTAGGTTTTAGAACAGGAAGTGAATGCTTAGAGCTATGCTTGAAGATTAATCTGCCACATGTACACTAGATTGAAGAAGGAGCTGTTGAATGTGAGAAGAGGAGGGAAATCTTGATTTGAGAGAAATAGGGAAGCTCAATTAACAACTCAGTGTTTGATGAGGTGTGAGGATCAAAGAATGGTAGAGAGATGTCATTTAGATTTAAAACTTGGGTCATTAGGAGAAAAGTGACAAAACAGAGGCTGAGGAGGTTTAAATTTTGAACATGATGAGTTGGAGTTGCCTTCAGACCAAACAGGTAAAGAAAGCTAGTAAGTAGTTAAATATTAAGTATTACAGCTTTATAAAGAAGTCAGGTTGGACACACAGATTTAAGAGCTATTTATTTAGAAATGATTATTATATTTATTGAATATGATTTTCCAAGGAACAAGTGCAGTAAAAGTCAAAGATATATCTTTGGAGAATATCTGCATAGTGTGGAAGAAGAAACAAAGAAGAGAATATCTGGAAATATCAAATAAGCAGATATAAAATAGGATAAGGGATGAGAGAATGCCTACAAATAGATGATTATGAAGTCATTAGTGACTATCAGTCAAGCAGTTTGGCAGAAATAATGTTGGAAACCAAGTTCTCTAATATTTAGAGGGGATGAACTATAAAGGAATAAAAGCAGACCTGAGAAGTTGTCTTTTAAGATGTCTGGCTGGATTGAAAGAGTGACATTAGTGTCATGGTGGCATAAGATGTCCCTCGTTTTTGTGCCCCATTTTAACAATTAAAACTCAACATTTATACATGAACAAAAGTGCCTCTGTTAGAGTTGTGGGATCTATCACCACACACCAAAGGACCTGGGAAAAGTCTTGCCCATCTGGGCACTGAGTAATAGGCAGATAGAACTTGGTATGGGATATGGAACCAACAGGAGCCTATGAACTGGCCTCAGCCTCTCTTGGCTGTGTTCGGGGTACACCGGGAGAGTGCTGACTAGGGAAGACACCTACACATGAAAGACCCTTTGTAGAACTCCATCTTTCCAGGGTAGAAATGCAGCACTCCACTGGAGAAAAAAACACAAGTTTGGATGTTTTAGAAAAGGTAAAAAGAACTTTGCCAGTGCTGTGCCTCCCCCTAAGTAGCACGGCATAGGCTAAAGAAGCTGGTGGCAACATTTCCTGTGGGGAAAAGGAGAGCAGTGAACTAGGGCCTGGCTATTCCAACTGTGCCGACACCATGGAAGAAACCCATTTATCCCCTGTGAAACCTCAGAGTATTGAGGTAGAACCTTCATGACTGGAGGAGGGAGGAGACTAGGGAAAAGGCAGATAACATATCAGAGAGCATAAAAGGGAAGTGGTTCCTGCTGACCACATTCTAAACTTCAGACGGGAAGCCTACCTATGAGCTGCTGGAAAAACCTCACCTGAGAATCACCCCACCTGGCCCATGGGTACTCCCAAAGCTCCAAGTGCCAAACCCACATCCTCTCCACTCTGAGGCTATCTCCTTATGTGAGCTCTGGCTCCTTGTGAGGCTCCAGGGGCAGCAGTGAGAGCAAGCTCTGGTAGACAGGGAATGAGCATGGAAAGCAGTTCAGAATCTATAGGCAAGAGAGAAACCACAGATTTGAGCTGTAGCACCACCTTTGGGAACACAAAAGAGATTTCCATCATCTGACTTGATGAGTTGTAAGATTGAGAGAAGACATACAAGCTTAAGAATTCTGCCACAGTCAATACCCATTTACGCTGAAAACTCTCAACAAAGTAGGTATAGAGGTAACATGCCTCAATATACCAAAGGCCATGCAGGACAAGCCCACAGATAGCATGATACTCAATGGTAAAAAGCTGAAAGCTTTGCCTCTAAGATCGGGAGTAAGAAAAGCTTGCCCACTCTCAACACTTTTATTCAAAATATTACTGGAAGTCTTAGCCAGAGCAATTAGGCAATAAAAAGAAATAAAAGGCATCCAAATTAGAAACGAAGTAAAACTGTCACTATTTTCAGATAACATGATACTATATATAGAAAATCCTAAAAGACTCTACCAAAAAAAGTTAGAACTAATAAATTCATTAAAGTTGCAGGATACAAAAATGAATACACAAAAATCAGTTGCATTTCTATGTACTAACAGCAAACTATCAGACATGGAAATTAAGAAAACAATTCCATTTGCAATTGCATCTAAAACAATAAAATATCTAGGAATAAATTTGACCAAGGAGGTGACAGACACATACAGCAAAAATTCTAAAATACTGATGAAAGGAATTGAAGACACAAATAAATGGAAAGATTTTGTGCTCATGGGTTGGAAGAATATTGTTAAAATATCCATACTACCCAAACCAGTCTACAGATTCAATGCAATCCCTATCAAAATTCTGATGCATTTTAAACAGAAATAGAGCACACAATTCTAAAATTTTCATGAAACCATAAAAGACTCCAAATAGTCAAAGCAATATTGGGAACAAAGAACAAAGCTGGAGGCATCACACTTTCTGATTTCAAATTATATTACAAAGCTATAGTTATCAAAACAGCAAGGTATTGGCATAAAAACAGAGCCATAGATCAATGGAATAGAATAGAAAGCCCAGAAATAAACCCACATATAAAGAGTCAATTAATTTATGAAAAAGTAAATAAGAATATATAATGGGAGGAAAGAAAAGACTCTTCAAAAAATGGTGTTGGGAAAACCGAACAGCCACATGCACAGGAAAGTGGACCACTATCTTACCTCATACATAAAATTTAATTCAAAATGGGTTAAAGACTTAAATGTAAGACCTGAAACCATAAAACTCCTAGAAGAAAACATAGGCAGTAAGCTCCTGGGCATTGGTCTTGGCAACGATTTTGTGGATCTGACTCCAAAAGCAAAGGCAACAAAAGCAAAAACAAGTAAGTGTAACCTCATCAAACTAAAAAGCTTCTGCACAGCAAAGAAAATCATCAACAAAATGAAAAGGCCATCTACTGAATGGGACAAGATATTTGCAAATGATATATCCAACAAAGGTTAATATCGAAAATATATAAAGAACTCATGCAACTCAATAGCAAAAAAGAAATATCCTATTAAAAAATGGGCAGAGAGTCAGAATAAACATTTTCCCAAAGATATACACATGACCAATTGGCACTTGAAAAGATACTCAACAACAATAATTGGGGAAATGCAAATCAAAACCACAATGAAATATCACTTCACACCTGTCAGAACAGCTATCATCAAAAAGACAAGAGATGACAGGTGTTGGGAAGGACATGGAGAAAGGGAACCCTTGTGCACTGTTGTTGGGAATGTAAATTGATGTAGCCAATATGGAAAATATGGAGGTTCCTCAAAAAATTAAAAGTAGAACTACCATATGATGTAGTAATTCCACATCTGGGTATTTATTTGAAGAAAATGAAAACACTAATTCAAAAGATATATGCACTCCCATGTTTATTGCAGCATTATTTACAATAGCCAAGATGGAAACAACCTAAATGTCCATTAGCAGATGAATGAAGAAGATGTGATATATATATATATATATATATATACACACACACATATACATATATACATATATAATATATACACACATATACATATAATATATACAAGTACATATAATATATACACGTACATATAACATATACACATACATATAATATATACATATACACACACACGTAAATACATACATCCATACACAAAGAGGAATATTATTCAGCCATGAGAAAGAAGGAAATCCTGGAAATCCTGCCATTTGGGACAACATGGATGGACCTTGCAGTCATTATGCTAAGTGAAATAAGTCAGACAGAGAAAGACATACACTGTATGGTATCACTTATGTGTGGAATCTGAAAAACAAAACACCAAACTTTCAGCTATAAAAATAAATGTCATGGAATATAATGTACAGCATGGTGACTATAGTTAATATTGTATTGCATATTTGGAAGCTATTAAGTCAGTAGATTTTAAAAGCCCTTATTTTTTAAAAAAAGAACTCTGCCAGAAGAGGCAGCAAGAAGCATGGAGGTGTACTCATACAAGGTTGGAGAAAGCTCCAGATATAAGCAAGATCAATGAAAAGTATCTCCTCCCTGATGGCAATTAGTAGAAATTAGAGGATGTATTTGCTACTTCAAATACAAAAAACAGCAATGGAAAACTCAAAGAAACATCAAGAATGAAGGAAACATGACATAATCAAAAGATCACAATAATCATCTAGTAACTGAACCCAAAGACACATAATTCTGCAATTTACCTAATAAATATTTCAAAATAGCTGTTTTGAGGAAACTCAATGAGGTATAAAACAATTAAGACAATTCAACAAAATCAGGCAAAAGATATATGAGTAAAATGAAAAATTTAACAAAAAAGGTAGAAATCATATAAAAACCAAGCAGAAACTCTGGAGCAGAAGAATTCAATGAATGAAATGGGGAAAAAAAACTTTCAATAGAGAGCATCACCAGCAGAACAGACCAAGCAGAAGATAGAATTAGTGAGTTAGTGAAACTCTGAAATAACTCAGAGGAGAACAAAGAAAAAAGAATGTAAAGAAAGCCTACATGATCTATGAAACACCATTTAAAAAATCAAATATCACAATTATTGGAGATCCAGAAGGAGAAAAGAGGGAGAAGGGGTTAGAAAATTTAAAGATATAATAACTGAGAACATCTCAAACCTGGGGAAAGACTTGGACATCCAAGTTTACAAAGCTAACAGTTCACCCCATTTTCTCAATTCAAAACAAACTTCTCCAAGATATATTAACCTGTCAAAAATCAAAGAAAAAGAGAGAATCTGAAAAGTAGCAAGAGAAAAAAAAAGATTGTAACCTACAAAGGAACCCCAATTAGGCTATTAGCAAGTTACATAGTAGAAACTTTACAGACCAGGAGAGAGTGGAATGATATATTCAAAGTGTTGAAAGAAAAAAGTTGCCAGCAAGATAACTATCTAGCAAAGTTATGATTCAGAAGTGAAGGAAAAATATACTTTTTCAGACAAACAGAAGCTGAGGGAATTCATCACCAATAGACTTCCTTAGAAGAAATGCTGAAAGGAGTTCAAGCTGAAATGAAAGATGCTAATTAGTAACAAGAAAGCATATGAAAATATACAAAACACTGGTAAGGGTGAATATACAGTCAGATTAGAAAACTCTAATTCTGTAATATGATGGTGTGTTAATGACTTAATTTTAGTATAAAGGTTAAAGAAAAGGAATATTAAAAATAACTATAGCTACTATAGGTTGTTAACAAATATATAAAAGAGGTAAACTGTGACATCAAAAACATTAAAGGGGAGGAATAAAAGGGTAGAGCTTTTATATATAATTCTGTTAAATAGCTATCAGCTTATAATGGACTGTTTTATCTAAAAGATGTTTTATGTAAGCCTCATGGTAACCACAAAGCTGAACCTATAGTAGATTCACAAATGATAAAAAGGAAATCAGATCATACCACCACAAAAAGTCACCAGTTCACAAAGATAGGCAGAAAGAGAAAAAAAGGAATAATGGAACTATAAAGCAGCCAGAAAGTGGCTAGTAAGATGACATTAATAAACCCTTACATATCAATAATTACTCTAAGTGTAAATGAATTGAAATCACCATCAAAAGGCACAGTGTGCTTCCATCCAGCCACCGGATGGATAAAAAAATAAGGTGCAATTAACTATGTGCTGCCTACAAGACCAGCTTCAGGGAATCTGAGACCATTTTAGTTTCATGACAGTTACTCTTTAGTGGGAGTGTCTTTTTCATATCTGCCATATGCCTTCAAGTTGCTCACTGACTCCTTACACTTCCAGTTAGCAAAATGTAGTTTTAAATGTATTAACATGATCCCAGTATATGTTTGATTTTTAGGAGTGACTGAGGAATGGTTTTCCAAATTTTGCTTACTATCTTCATTAGGAAATAATTCTATAAGCATTTTAAAAACTTTTACAATAGGTTACATAAGCAAGTTCTAAAACATATGACTCATTTATAGCTTGAGTAATAAAGAAACTAACTTCAGTTTTGCTTAAAATGAACAGGAGACCATAAATGTGTAACAGAAAGCTACCAAAAGTTTAGTATAAGGAGAAACCTTAGAATTTATTTAATTAAACCTGCTTTTTTCAGAGTTTATATTAATGAGATAAATGAAAAATAAAAACATGTAAAAATAAATTTTTTATTTTATATTGGAGTATAGTTGATTTACAATGTCGTGTTAGTTTCAGGTGTACAGCAAAGTGATTCAGTTATGCATATACATATATCCATTCTTTTTCCATATAGATTATTACAGAATACTGAGTAGCGTTTCCTGTGCTATACAGTAGGTCCTTGTTAATTATCTATCCTATATATAGTAGTGTGTATATATTATCTGGAGAAAACCATAATTCAAAAAGATGCATGCACCCCAATGTTCACTGAAGCACTATTTACAATAGCCAAGCATGGAAGCAACCTATGTGTCCATCGACAGAGGAATGGATAAAGAAGATGTGGTACATATATACAATGGAATATTCCTCAGCCATAGAAAAGAATGAAATAATGCCATTTGTAGCAACATGAACGGACCTAGAGATTCTCATACTAAGTGAAGTAAGAGAAAGACAAATACCATATGATATCACTTATATGTGGAATCTAAGAACAAGATACCAATGAACTTATTTATAAAACAGAAACAGACTCACAGACTTTGAAAACAAATTTATGGTTACCAAAGGGGAAACGTTGCTGGGGGGAGGGACAAATTAGGAGTTTGGGATTAACATATACACACTACTATATACAAAATAGTTAATTAGATAATTTAAATGAGTTATATAAGACATTCATAATATAATCTATTTGAATGATATCCCCCCTAGTGTTGTGCAATGTACAACAAGACTGTATTCAATGGCTCTACTCTTAGACATAAAATTGCCGTCTCCTCTTGAATGTCAAGTTTATATGTTTAATTGCCTATTTGGTTCAGTTTGGAGATATAAAACTTAAGCGACATTGGCATACAGATGATATAAGTATGGGATCATGGGACCAGGGAAATCAAAACAAAGCTGCAGTAGCAATACTCATATCAATCAAAATAGGCTCCAAAATAAAGACTATTACAACAGACAAGAAGGACACTACATAATGATCAGGGGATCAATCCAAGAAGAAGATATAACAACTGTCAATATTTATGCACCCAACATAGGGGCACCTCAGTACGTAAGGCAAATGCTAACAGCCATTAAAGGGGAAATCAACAGTAACACAATCATAGCAGGAGACTTTAACACCCCACTTTCACCAATGGACAGATCATCCAAAATGAAAATAAATAAGGAAACACAAGCTTTAAATGATACATTAAACAAGATGGACTTAATGGATATTTATAGGACATTCCATCCAAAAACAACAGAATACACTTTCTTCCCAAGTGCTCATGGAACATTCTCCAGAATAGACCATATCTTGGGTCACAAATCAAGCCTTGGTAAATTTAAGAAAATTGAAATTGTATCAAGTATCTTTTCCACCCACAATGCTATGAGACTAGATATGAATTACAGGAATAAAAATGTAAAAAATACAAACACATGGAGGCTAAACAATATGCTACTAAATAAACAAGGAATCACTGAAGAAATCAAAGAGGAAATCAAAAAATACCTAGAAACAAATGACAATGAAAACACACGACCCAAAACCTATGGGATGCAGCAAAACAGTTCTAAGAGGGAAGTATACAGCAATACAACCCTACATCAAGAAACAAGAAAAATCTCAAATAAACAATCTAACCTTACACCTCAAGCAATTAGAGAAAGAAGAACAACAAAAAAACCCCAAAGTTACCAGAAGGAAAGAAATCATAAAAATCAGATCAGAAATAAATGAAAAAGCAATGAAGGAAACGATAGCAAAGATCAATGAAACTAAAAGCTGGTTCTTTGAGAAGATAAACAAAATTGATAAACCATTAGCCAGACTCATCAAGAAAAGAAGGGAGAAGACTCAAATCAACAGAATTAGAAATGAAAAAGGAGAAGTAACAACTGACACTACAGAAATACAAAGGATCATGAGAGATTACTACAAGCAACTCTGTGCCAATAAAATGGACAACCTGGAAGAAATAGACAAATTCTTAGAAAAGCACAACCTTCTGAGACTGAACCAGGAAGAAATAGAAAATATAAACAAACCAATCACAAGCACTGAAACTGAAACTGTGATCAAAAATCTTCCAAAAAACAACAGCCCAGGACCAGATGGCTTCACAGGTGAATTCTATCAAACATTTAGAGAAGAGTTTACACCTATCCTTCTCAAACTCTTCCAAAATACAGCAGAAGGAGGAACACCCCCAAATTCATTCTTCAAGGCCACCATCATCCTGATACCAACACCAGACAAAGATGTCACATAAAAAGAAAACTAAAGACCAATATCACTGATGAACATAGATGCAAAAATCCTCAATAAAATACTAGCAAACAGAATCCAACAGCACATTAAAAGGATCATACACCATGATCAAGTGGGATTTATTCCAGGAATGCAAGAATTCTTCAATATATGCAAATCAATCAATGTGATACACTATATTAAGAAATTGAAGGAGAAAAAACATATGATAATCTCAATAGATGCAGAAAAATATTTCAACAAAATCCAACACCCATTTATGATAAAAACCCTCCAGAAAGTAGGCATAGAGGGAACCTACCTCAACATAATAAAGGCCATATATGACAAATCCACAGCCAATATCATTCTCAATGGTGAAAAACTGAAACCATTTCCACTAACAACAGGAACAAGATAAGGTTTCCCACTCTCTCCACTATTATTCAACATAGTTTTGGAAGTTATAGCCACAGCAATCATCGAAGAAAAAGAAATAAAAGGAATCCAAATCGGAAAGAAGTAAAGCTGTCACTGTTTGCAGATGACGTGATACTATACATAGAGAATCCCAAAGATGTTACCAGAAAACTACTAGAGCTAATCAATGAATTTGGTAGAGTAGCAGGATATGAAATTAATGCACAGAAATCTCTTGCATTCCTATACACTAATGATGAAAAATCTGAAAGAGAAATTAAGGAAACACTCTCATTTACCATTGCAACAAAAAGAATAAAATACCTAGGAATAAACCAACCTAAGGAGACAAAAGACCTATATGCAGAAAACTATAAGACACTGATGAGAGAAATTAAAGATAATACAAACAGATGGAGAGATATACCATGTTCTTGGATTGGAAGAATCAACATTGTGAAAATGACTCTACTACCCAAAGCAATCTACAGATTCAATGCAATCCCTATCAAACTACCAATGGCACTTTTCACAGAACTAGAACAAAAAAATTCACAATTTGTAGGGAAACACAAAAGACCCCAAACAGCCAAAACAATCTTGAGAAAGAAAAACAGAGCTGGAGGAATCAGGCTCCCTGACTTCGGACTATACTACAAAGCTACAGTAATCAAGATAGTGTGGGACTGGCACAAAAACAGAAATATAAATCAATGGAACTGGATAGAAAGCTGAGAGATAAACCCATGCACATATTGTCACCTTATCTTTGATAAAGGAGGCCAGAGTAGACAATGGAGAAAGGACAGCCTCTTCAATAAGTGGTGCTGGGATAACTGGAAAGCTATATGTAAAAGAACGAAATTAGAACACTTCCTAACACCATACACAAAAATAAACTCAAAATGGATTAAAGACCTAAATGTAAGGCCATACACTATAAAACTCTTAGAGGAAAACCTAGGCAGAACACTCTATGGCATAAATCACAGCAAGACCCTTTTTGACCCACCTCCTAGAGAAATGGAAATAAAAACAAAAAAAAACAAATGGGACCTAGTGAAACTTAAAAGCTTTTGCACAGCAAAGGAAACCATAAAGAAGATGAAAAGACAACCTGCAGAATGGAGAAAATATTTGCAAACAAAGCAACTGACAAAGGATTAATCTCCAAAATATACAAGCAGCTCAGCAGCTCAATATCAGAAAAACAAACAACCCAATCCAAAAGTGGGCAGAAGATCTAAATAGACATTTCTCCAAAGAAGATATACAGATTGCTAAAAAACACATGAAAGGATGCTCAACATCACTAATCATTAGAGAAATGCAAATCAAAACTACAATGAGGTATCACCTCACACCAGACAGAATGGCCATCATCAAAAAATCTACAAACAATAAATGCTGGAGAGGGTGTGGAGAAAAGGGAACCCTCTTGCACTGTTGGTGGGAATGTAAATTTGTACAGCCACTGTGGAGAACAGTATGGAAGTTCCTTTAAAAACTAAAAATAGAAGTACCATATGACGCAGCAGTCCCACTACTGGGCATATACCCTGAGAAAACCATAATTCAACAAGTTTCATGTACCACAATGTTCATTGCAGCACTATTTACAATAGCCAGGACAGGGAAGCAACCTGTGTCTATTGACAGATGAATGGATAAAGAAGATGTGGCACATACATACAATGGAATATTACTCAGCCATAAAAATAAACAAAATTGAGTTATTTGTAGTGAGGTAGATGGACCTAGAGTTCGTCATACAGAGTGAAGTACGTCAGAAAGAGAAAAGATGCAAGAGGGAGGGGATATGGGGATATACCTATGCATATAACTGATTCACTTTGTTATACAGCAGAAACTAACAACACTGTAAAGCAATTATACTCCAGTAAACATGTTAAAAAATTGTATTTCTACTGTTTATATACATATCCCTAGGTCACTCTCAATATTGGTATTTTTTTCTTCATTGTTCCCTTCTCACCTTTTGTGTTTCTGCCTTTTCTTGTCTCTTTCCTTCCTTCTCAGAAAGAACAATGGAGGAAGAAAGTGAGAATTTCAAAAAAGAGAAAGTATTTTTAAAAGTACCTAAAGTACCAAATGGAAATCACAGAGCTGAAGAATATAGTAACAGATGAAAAAATTCAATACAGTGCTTCAAGAGTTGACTAGATTGAGTAGAAGAAAGAAAGAATCAGCATACTCAAAGACAAGGAAAGAGAATTCATCTAATCAGAGGAACAAAAAGAAAAAGAATAAAGAAGAGTGAAGAGAGCTTAAAGGATTTATGGAACAACACAAAATGAACGAGTATCTACATTATAGGGTCCCAGAAGGAGAAGAGAGAGAGAAGGGAGGAAAATCTTATTCAAAGAAATAATGGCTGAAGACTATCCTAACCTGAGGAACAGCAGATATCTAAATCCTGGAAGTCCAGAGAATTCCAAGTAAGATGAAATTAAAGGGACTGACATCAAGAAACCTTATAATTAAACTGTAAAAAGTTAGAGACAAGGAGAGAGTCTTAAATGCAGCAAGGGAAAAGCAACCTGTTACATACAAGGGAACCACCATAAAACTATCAACAGATTTTTCAATAGAAACTTTCCAGGCCAGAAGGGAGTGGCATGATATATTCCAAGAGCTAAAGTGAAAGAAAAAAAAAAGAAAGCTGTCAACCAAAAATACAATAGCCAGTAAAGTTTGTCCTTCAGAATTGAAGGAGAGGAAGAGTTTTCCAGAAAAGCAAAAGCTGAAGAAGTTCACTACTATTAGACCAACCTTACAAGAAATCTTAAGGTGCCCCTTCAAATTGAAATAAAAGGATGCCAATTAGTAACAAAAAAAAGTTTGAAATTATAAATCTCACAGATAAAGGTAAATATACCCTGAAATTCAATGTTTTGTCATGGTGGTAGGGATATCACTTATAATTCTAGTATGAAAGTTAAAGTATTAAAATAACAATACCTACAATAATTTTTTAATGGATACACATGCTAAAAGATGTAAATTATGACATTAAAGCATAAATTGAAGGAGGGGGAGAGTAAAATGTAAAGCATTAGCATGCTTTCGATCTTACGTTGTTATATAATCTATAATAGACTATTATAAATATAAGATGTTTTACATAGCCTTGTAGTAACCACATACAAAAAACCCTAGAGTAGATACAAAAATAATAAAGAGAAAGGAATATAAGTATACTACTACAGAATATCATTAAAGAGTAAAGAGCATAATAAAGGCACAGAGGAATTACAAAAGAGCCAGAAAACAATGAACAGAATGACAATAGCAAGTCAATACTATCAATAATTACTTTAAATGTAAATGGACTAAATTCTCCAATTAAAAGAGTGGCTGAATGGATTAAAAAAAATAAGAGGAAACTATATGATGCCTATCAAGACTCACTTCAGCTTTAAGGACACACATAGACTGCAAATGAAGGGATAGACAAAGATAATTCCATGCAAATGGAAAGCAAAAGAAATCTGGGGTAGCTATACTTATCAGACAAAATAGACTTTAAGCCAAAGTTTGTCATAAGAGACAGAGAAAATCATTACATAATGAAAGGGGTCAATCCAACAAGAGGATATAACAACTGTAAATATTTATGTACCAGCATAGGTGCACTTAAATATAAAAAGCAAATATTAACAGAACTGAAGGGAGAAAATGACAGCAATACAAGAATAGTAGGGGACCTCAATATCCTCCTTTCAACAATGGATCAATATCTGATCCATTAGAAAATAAGTTAGAAAATCATTAGAAAATCAGTTAGAAAATCAGTTAGAAATATTGGACTTAACATATTAGGGCACATGGACTGAAAAATTTACAGAACATTCTATCCAACAGCAGCAGAATATATATTCTTCTCAAGTGCACATGGAAAGTTCTCTAAATAGATCATATGTTAGGCCACAAAACAAATCTTAAGATTGAAGTCATAATCAAGCATCTTTTCTGAACATTGAAAAATGCACAAACATGTGGAGATTAAACAACATGCTACTGAACAACCATTCTGTCAAAGAAGAAATCAAAAGAGAAAAAACTATCTTGAGTAAAATGAACATAAAACTTATGGGATGCAACTAAAGAATTCTGGGAGGGGAGATTATAGCAATAAATGCCTCCATTAAGAAAAGAAGAAATATCACAAATAAACAACCCATCTTTACACTTTAAGGAACTAGAAAAGAAGGAACTAAGCCCAAAATTAGAAGAATGGAAATAAAGATCAGAGTGAAAGAAGGAAATAAAGACTAAAAACACAATAGAAAAGAGCAATGAAATGAAAAGCTGTTTTTTGAAAATATAAATAAAACAGATAAAACTTTAGCTAGACTTACTGAGAAAGAAAAAAGAGAGGACTGAAGTAAAATTTGAATGAAAGAGGAGACATTACAACTGATACCAAACAAAGTATCATAAAAGCCTGGTATGAACAATTGCATGCCACAAATTAGACAAAGTAGAAGAAATGAATAAATTCTTAGAAACACACAACCTTCCAGGACTGATTCAGGAAGAAATAGAACATCTGAATAGACCAATTACTAGCAAGGAAATTGAATCAGTAATCAAAAATATCTCAAACAAAAATCGAGGACCAGATGGCTTCACAGGTGAATTCTACCAAACATTTAAAAAATGATTAATAACACTACCTCTCAAGCTCTTCAAAAAAGTGAAGAGAAAGAAAAATTCCAAACTCAATTTATGAGGCCAGCATTACCCTGTTACTAAAACCAGACAAGGACACTACAGAAAAGAAAAAAAAATTACAGGTCAATACCTCTGATAAACACAGATGCAGAATTATTCAACAAAATATCAAACAAATTCAACAATACATTGAAAGGGTTATACACCATGATCAAGTGGGATTTTTTCCAGGGATGCAAGGATGATTCAACAGTCACAAATCAATCAGTGTGATGCATCACATTAACATAATGAAAGATAAAAATCATGTGATCATCTTAACAGAAAAAGCATTTGACAAAATTCAACCACCATCCATAATAAAAACTCTCAACAAAAAAACTGGGTAGAGAGGAAAACTTCCTCAACATAATAAAGGCAATATAGGACAAACCTACAGCTAACATCACGCTCAATGGTGAAAAGCTGAAAGCTTTTTCTCTAAGATCAAGAGCAAGGCAAGGGTACCCACTCTCAACTTATCAAGAGCAAGGCAAGGGTACCCACTCTAAACTTTTATTCAACATAGTCCTAGAAGTCCTAGCCACTGTAATTAAACAAAAAAGAAAAGATATCCATACCAGAAAAAAAGAACTAAAACCATCCATTTACAGATGAAATGATATAATATATAGAAAACCATAAAGATTCCACCAAAAAATTGTTAGATAAATGAATTTGGTAGATTTGCAAGTTACAAAAATCAATGTACCAAAATCAGTTGTATTTTCATACTTTAACAATTTCTAAGAGAAATTAAGGAAACATTTCCATTTGTAATTGCATTAAAAAGATTAAAATACCTAGGAATGAATTTAACCAAGAAGGTAAAAGTCCTGTACACTGAAAATCATGAGACATTGATAAAAGAAATGGAAGGTGACATAAACAAATGGGAAGCTATTCCATGCTCATGGATTAAAAATAATATTGTGGGGCTTCCCTTGTGGCGCAGTGGTTGGGAGTCCACCTGCCGATGCAGGGGACGTGGGTTCGTGCCCCGGTCCGGGAAGATCCCACGTGCCGCGGAGCGGCTGGGCCCGTGAGCCATGGCCACTGGGCCTGTGCGTCAGGAGCCTGTGCTCCGCAACGGGAAAGGCCACAGCAGTGAGAGGCCCGTGTACCAAAAACAAAATAATAATATTGTGAAAATGTCCATACTACCCAAAACAATCTACAGGTTCAGTGTAATACTTATCAAAATTTCGTGGCATTTTGCACAGAAATAGAACAATCTTAAAATTTGTGTGTAATCACAAAAGACCCCAAATAGCCAAAGCAATCTTGAGAAAGCAGATCAAAGCTAAAGACGACCTACAAATTGAAAGTATTTGCAAACCATATCAGAAAAAGTGTTAATATCCAAAATATGTAAAGAACTCATACAAGTCAATAAAAACAAATAGAAAAAAATATGAATAAAAAATTGGCAGAGGAACTGAATAGACGTTTTCCCAAAGGAGACATCCAAATGACCCACAGGTTACATGAAAAGATGCTCAACATCACTAATTACCAGGGAAATGCCCATCAAAACTACAATGAGATATCACCTCACACCTGTTAGGATTGCTATCATCAAAAATACTAGATATAACAAATGTTGGTGAGCATGTGGAGTGAATGGAACCCTTGTGCATTGTTGGTAGGAATGTAAATTGGTTCAACCACTATGGAAAGCAGTATAGAGTTTCCTCATAAAATTAAAAGCAGAACTACCATATGATCCACTCTGGGAATATATCCAAAGGAAATGAAAACAATATATTGAAGAGGTATCTTCACTCCCATATTTATTGCAGCATTATTCACAATTGCCATGATTGAAAAAAATCTAAGCATCTGTCAACAGATCAGTGAATAAAGAAGATGTGGTACATACAAATAATAAACTGTGCAGCCATGAGAGAAAAGGAAATCCTGCCATCTGCCACAACATTTATGGACCTGGAGGGGCGTTATGCTGAGTGAGATAAGCCCGACAGAGAAAGACACATACTGCATGGTATCACTTACACGTGGAATCCAAAAAGAAAAATCAAATTCATAGAAACTGAGTTGAAAAGTAGTTGCCAGAGTTTGGGTGGTGGGGGAAAGAGGGAGAGGTGGTAAAAGGGTATAAGCTTTTAGCCGTAAGATGACAAGACCTGAGAATCTAATGTTACATGGTGCCTGTAGTTAACAACACTATTGTATAATAAAAGTTCGGTGAAGAGTAGAAAAAATGCAAATATGTGAGGTTATGTATGACTAGATGACAGAAATCCTTTCACAATGTATATGAATATCAAATCATGATATATACTTTAAATATTTTACCATTTTCTTTCTCAAATATATGTCAAGCAAACCTTAAAAATGAAAAAAGGGAGTAAGCGCAACCAGAGTTGATCAATTTCAGAATAGAAGGAAAACTCATATCATTTCAAAGTAAATAATAAATTATAAGATGCACAAGAGAGAAGAGATTCAAGTAAAAATTTAAGAATACTGAAGAAAGGCATGATAACTTCCAAGAAATTGAGAATGAAATAAAGGAAGAAATAAAAAGGGTCAAAGAGAAAGTGGCTGAAAGGAAGTCAAGCAAAGAGGGTTTAATATACACATCACTGGAGTCTCTAGGGAAAGAAAATCCATGGAACAGAATATTTAAACTCCGAATCCAATAAAACTTTCTGGATATAAGAGAAAACACAAATTCTATAAATCAAAAGTTTCCACTGTATATCTATTAAAAATATTATCAGGGCCTCTATGCAGATGACTAACTTATAAGATTTTTAAAAATTAACTTGATATCAGACTTCTCAAGCAAATGAAAAAACAAGGTTACAGTAGACCAGTATTTTTAAGACATCAAGGAAACAAAGATTTGTGAACCAAGAATGTTGTGTTCAAACTGTCCTTCAATTATCAGAACTATAGAAAAATAGTTCTAAACATGTAAGTAATCAGGGAATATTGTTCAGAAATATCCCTCTTGAGGAATTTACTAGTAAATAAGTGTCATCCAACCTAGTAATAACTAGGGAAACTTTAGCAACATAACCCGATGGTGAGCATAAAACATTTATAAATGGTGAGCAAACAATATATCTAATTATAAAGCCAAGACAAAAACACAAGTGGGAAGATGGAAGGAAGAACATTTGTGTTATGTGACATTTATAGAGTAAGAAAACTGCAACTAAAAATAAGAAAGAGAAAGGGAAAAGTGGAATAGGCTGCTGTTGTTGAAAACATGATAGGTGGGAATCAAAGGATGCAATTTAAAAAGACTGCATAAGAAAGTAAGAAAGAAAAATATTAGGGGCTTTATAAAACTATAAATACAAAGGTAAGCACTAAAACAAAAATACAAATCTTCGCAAATTCCGAGAAAATTTTATAAAATTAAAGAAAGCATGTCCAATAGAGAAAGAAAAACAGCAAATAAAATGTAATATAGTAATTACTATATAAAATTATGATACAGTTGAGAGCAAATATATACAGTGCAATCAATAAGTGTAAACTGGACGAACTTTGCTGTTAAAAATATTTTCAAGTTTGAAAATCCAAAAGATATATACATACCTATGTACATACATAAATACATAATTAGGGAGTGGTGGAGATTGAAAACCACCAAATGCCATAGTAGTTAGGTTGAGGCAGTAACTTAGTAATTATGAACAGATGATAAATCTTCGGGGTAGTGGATTGTCTGATGAGGAATAAGATGTTTACATTGTTTTTAAAGTGTCTCCCCACAAGACAAGAGCAAGATTAGGCGCAAGGGGGAAACAGACTATAATCACAAGGAAGTATCAGACAAAGTGAAACTGGATATCATCTGTATAAAATGACTGCGCTGTATTAAAAAATTAATGTCATGAAAGCTAAAAGCTAAGGAATATGTTTTAGATAAAAAGAGACTTAGAGATATGGCAGCTAAGTACAATATGTGATTCCAGACCAGGACCTGTATTGAAAGGAGGGAAAAACATTATAAAGGACATAATACCATTCACAAAGTTGGAATGTGGATTATAGGTTAGGTAAGAGTACCGTATTAATATTAACCACCACAATCAAATTCAGAAAATTTATCTAAGAGAATGTCCTTGTTTTTAGGAAATTCACACTGAGCATTAAGGATTAAAATAGTCTAATATATGCAGGATGCTTTCAAACGGTTCAGAAAATATAAATAGTCTGTGTGTGCATGTAGATACAGAGAGACAGAATAATCAAGTGTCAGGATTTAACATTAACCAATGTTAAAATTTGGTAAGTCTGGGTATAGGGGTTCCTTTCATTATTCTTCCAGATTTTCTTTTTCACTTATTTCAAAATTTAAAAAGTTATAAAGGGAGTAATGTTTCAATAAAGTTTTATTCTTTGCTCTTATTCTTTCAATTAGATATTTTAACAATTTTCCTCTCTCTCTCTGACATGTGACTAAGCTTCATTTTACTGTGACAACTTTAAGAGTACTAATTTTCTCATGGATCACATGATCATGACAAAAATCACATTCCCTACATAGTCCCAGTAAAACGCATGTAATTTCATATAATACTGCTGTGATTCTAAGAATTTTGATGTAATCTAAACAAAGGAACATCACCTGGGTACACAACCAAGTTACTACTATAACTCTTTATAATACAGGATTCTAGTATCCAAAGAATGCACACCAAGAACTCAAACTAAGGGGTGTAACTATTTTTATTATTTAACAGTATGTAAATACGCATAGCAACCAGCTTCTCATACAGCCTAACGAACTGCAGGTTAGTTCAGATAGAGTAATGTGTAGCACAACCTCAGAATTCAAATATGTTCAATTATAAGAACTCAAATGCAGTAACAAAAAAAGATACTAATATTAGAGGTGGAAAATTCAACTTTCAGGTCTTACCTGGGGGTATGTTCACACTACCTAGTTACACATATTTCATATTAATATGAGTATATATTTACATAGAGCTTTATAAGTTATAAAGTATATTTATACACATTGTGCCATCTTAATTTTGAACTAATATTTTAAACAAGTCTGAAATCATCACCCATTTTACAGTTTAGGAAACCAGGACATAAGTGATTAAGTGTTTTGCTCAACAATGTCTATTAAGTTACAGGAACAGACAGCTATTGAACTCAGTTCTTATTTTAAGTTTACTGCCTTATACTCCATCCTTAAGAAACTAGTGGAGTCACCTTAAGATCTTTTGTTTATATTTATGACAACAGGAATGAAAAAATAATTTAGAATGCTTTTCAACAATTCATGTCAAAGGCAAAAGGACTCTAATTGTTAGCAAAGATGCAATAACAACAAACACAGTTACGCAGAGTACTTGGCATATTCTGATGGCATGCAGTTCAACTTCATATAGATAGCAGGCCATGAGAACGCTTTTCATGTCTCTGTGATATCTAATACTATTCTAGTAATTGCATCTATTTAGAGTTGAGGAATTGAAGCATAGTTTAATATACTCAAAATATAGTAACAAGCCAGGCGTCTTTATATGACCAGCATGTTAAAGAATATTCCAGATTGGAGATTTTGATTGAACCAATCATTTGCATTTGCTCTTTGGGGAGGTATATTTGGAATGATGGATACTTGGACCACACAACTGATTGCACTGTTGGATAAAGGGTTGTAGATTTCCTGTGGGTTTTGGAGCTTAAATAGTGAACTTTTCTCCAACCCTTAAAATATAGACCCCTGCCTTTGTCCAATAACATTAGTATATATTTATCTTGTGAAAGGACAATGTACCCTCTAAGCAGTTTCAGATTCCTTCATCTTTAAGCGTACATACTTTTTGAGAAGATAAACATGTATAAAGGAAGCAAATTTAGCTGTGTAAGAGATTAACAATACTTAACCTTCTTATATTTCAGTTGAGTTGATGGTAAGGATTAATTCATGGATGCCAGTTCCAAGCTGAGCCTGGTATTCTGTCAAATCCAGTAAAATGAAGTGGTTATGAGCATGAAATTTAGAAGCAGATTTCTGGATTTGAATCCTTGTCCCATGCTTATCAACTGGGTACCTGGGACAAGTTAATTAACCTCTCTGAAACTCAGCTTCCTCATCTATAGATTAAAGGTAAGGATAGAATCAATGTCATAGGGTTGTTTTGAAGGTTGCATGGGTCCATATATATATATAAGGAAACTGAGATACAAAAACAGTGCTCAGCATATTATATAAACAATTAAAAAATTACTGTCTACTTAGAAGTGCCAATGTAGAAAATCAAAATCAATGCCGCTTACATCATAAATCCTCAGGGAGTAAGCAAACAAAGCTGAGACAAGCATTTCTGGGGCATGTGCAGTTCTGATAACGAAGGCGTTCATGTACTCCTACTTGAGTGTACAGAACCTGGGCCACCACGTGGAGACGGGGCACCAAAGAGAGCCATTAAGAGAGCTATAACTCGGACCTGAGTCAAACCATAAAAATATCCAAATAGAGGTAATGGATGCCCAGACCCCAAGCTAATCTCAGCGTGAACAAGGGATGAAAAAGGTATCACTGAAGGCAACTGGGTGGCAAGGCAGTGTGTTCCTGCATTCTAGGCATCAGTTTTGCAGGACTCAGTTATTCCTTTCACATGCTAGACTCAGAGATTCTCAAAGGTAGCAATTATTATTCTTCTTTTACTTAAAAAATATCCCTATGCTTGGTATGTTACCAGATGCTTAATAATTAGGGTAAGCATATGACCCAGTTTGCTTTGGAAAAGCCCAACTTATACCTATAGTCCCAACATAATTACTAATAGCATTTCCATTTCACTCTCAAAAGTATCTCAGCTTAGATAATCAATTACACATTTTTCCTATTAATAGTGGTAGCTGAATGAACAAATTCTCCCAATCCATTTATCTATCTCCTACATCTAATTTATGTTCCCTGTCTTTTCAGTATTTTCCACTACAAATAAATAAGTGAAGGGTGTATTATATTCTGTTAGGAATAGGCCTTTCATATTTTTATTTTAACTTCTTTATTTTTCCTTTTTAGAGAATTGAGACAGATTAGTGGAAAGCTGTATATGTTATTTAATAGAAAACAGCATACCTTTAAATATATTTAACCTCCATGAGAGTTAACATAAATATAAAAGAAAAAGCCATTTCAGAGAAGGTATATGAAGAGGCAATTTTACAATCTAGTAGAGGCAGTTGCTATCAAAATCGAGCAAAAAACAGTTTACTTGATCACAGCTCCACATATTTGAACCATCTGTGGGCAGCTGTCGTTTCAAATTATTTTGTTAATGCAATAACATTTGAAGAATGTACTATTACAATCACCAAATAGATTCAAATATACGAAGAGGCTTCTAAAATTTGTTTTTAAGAGAATTGCAATACTTAAATGAGCTCCAAATTGGAAATGTCCATAATTTCATGGAAGCAACTCAATAACACTATAAGAATTATATTTGCTAGTACACTCAAACATTACTACTATCAATCCTGTTTCTGCTTCCTCATCTATTCATTTTGCCAGATATAATTTGATTCAGTTAAAGATTCTGCAGATATTTTATTATCTTTTACATAATTTAGTCTCAATTGAATTCCAACCAACCAGAACACTGCCTTTCTTTGTTGCAATGACACACTCAGTTGATAGTTATTAAAGGCATTGTTCAGACTCATTTATAACATGCCCGTTGGAAATCTGTGCCAAGAGAAGAAAAGTTAGAACCCATTCTAGGGGCTTACAATGTCACTATTTTTCAGAAAAATCATCAAAACAACAGTGTTGGTGAAGGCCTGGTTTCTCCTTCCCCACCAGCTCTCTCTCCATCCTTTAGCTTGGTTCCTTCTACATAGCACTTCTTATAACATTTGTATCATTTAATTGCAAACAAAAATTATATTAATTTTAGTGGGATTAAGACCACAAATATTAGTCTGAATGTTTTCCTTCACCTTCTCTTTATCTTTTTCCTCCAAAAACGTCAAGGGCAGCTCCAATGTTTATCTAATTTGTGGGTAAGTTATGAGGTTGAATGTCATAAAGCTGTCTTACACTTTAAATTCTGAAAGGAGCATAACTGCACAAGTATGATTTTTAAATATCCATATATTTTAGCCATATAAGTACTCATTGGTTAACTGCTAACATTTCAATGGACAAGAAATGTTTTTACCTGGCAAGTCCCCTTTAAATTTTGAAAAATCACTAAGGATAAAATTCAGTAGAAACGTTTTTATTACTATTTAAACATGTTCGCTACATCTAAAATGGTGTTGCGTTCATCTGCTTTAAATTCCTATTTTAAAGTCCTTTGCATCATGGATGTCTGGAAAGTCTATAGATTTAAACAAGCTATTTTCTCTTTATGTCTTTATTCCACCAAGTTTAAAAGATAATATGTTACACCACTGACTTTATAAACTATTCTTGACCACATATTTTGGATGCACTCTTAAAACATACTATACTGGAAGCTGGAAACTGGTGATTGATTTTGATTATAGATATAGAATAACGTAATTTAGAGAAACTGATTTATCGGTGGCTGATTATCTCCATGTTGGAAAGGCTTACATTTAAATCTTTTCTGAAGACAAAGAAGCAGGCATTAACTGCTTTGAAATCCTGACCACTGATACAAAAGGGGAATAATTTTTCTACTGTATTTGGTTTGATCATGCAAATTAGGATGGAACTAGTAGATTTAGTTGGCCCCAGTGGTGTTTTAAAGTTAACATTCTATAGTAATCATTTGATTATTCGCCCCTTTTTCGTTCTTAATTTGATATTGCTTTGCTAGATTGAAAGTTATTTTCTAGCCAAATAGTAGATGTTGCAAATAGATGGGTTTGCTACTCATATAGGCATAACCTGTGATCAGCTAAGTTTTATTGACAGAAAAATCATAGACCACAACAGAAGTTATTATCTGAGACCCAGCCTGTTGACCTAACACTGTAAGGAATTCTACGTGGCTATGCTTGTGACTATCTTTGTGGGGAGTGGGTTCTGAGCTTTGATATAACCCTCAACAAAGCTCAAGACCCCAAAATGCTTGAGAACAAGTCAACCACACTTTATTACCAAGGCACCGTCCAGTCAATTGCCTGTGTACCTCCACCATATATTTATTGAACACGGCAGAACACTGGGGAAAATAATGATTAAGTACAGACTCTTAAAGGAGACAGAAGAGTAATTATTACAGAATGTGATAAAATCTATGATAGAGGTATCTTCAAAATACTGAGAAACTATTCAAGACCAGAGTTGATCGTGCTGAAGAGTGGAGATCTCACAGAGAACATGACATTGACCTATAATCTTGATAGGTAAAAACGAACACAAGAGGATTCTGACCTTTGGGAACAGGATAGGAAAATGGTAGAAGAGTAGAGGTGTGAAAAATCTGAGGAACAGTAAAAGCGGCTGGAGTATCGTGTAAGGGGGTGCAGTAGATAACTAGGCCAGAAGTACGAAGGGACAGAGTGTAAAGGGATTTATGTGGCAGGTTAAGTAATTTAGTAAGATAATAGTTATCAATTTGGGGGTTCATGTATCCTTTCCAGTGACCTTGGAAGAAGTCTAAATACTATTGGCAATACTTCCAAAATCCTATAAAGATATTTGCACAAGATAAAAACATTTAGCTTTGTGCTGAGATTTTATTTAAAAGGCACTATTAATTAATGCATTTAGGGAATCAAAATGTTTCAAAACATGGGATTTATGACGGAAAAAAGATATCTTTTGCAAAGTTTGCAAAATGTTGCTATTGAATCATTGAAATGGATGGATTCTAGATTTAAGGATTTGTGTATACTTGGATGTGGAGATAAAGGGAGAGTAGATGAATGAAATTAACCCCCATCTTTCTAACCTAATCATAGATAGATAAAGATATTCTCCTCTAGATAGATAGATATTCCATTCACTTAGGGAATAAAAGAAGCATTCAATAGACAACTTCTATAACCCACTCCTGGAGATTAGGGCTGGGTATATCAATTTAGTAGGTTATTGGGAGAGTATAAAATAAGAAAGAAGGAATCCTTGGTGGACACACTTAAGAGATAAATGGACATAACAGCTAAATGCAACGTGTGATCCTTGATAGATCCTACACTGAGCAGGGTGGGGAGCTACAAAGGACATTACTGGGCAATTGGGCAAGTTGAAATATGGATTATGTATTAGATAATAAAATTACACAATGTTAAATTTCCCAAGTGTAACTGTTCTCAGGAGATACATGCCAAAGTAGTCAGAGTGAAATGTCAAAATATTTGCATTTAACTCTCAAATGATTCTGAAAAAATATACATACACCATAAATGTGTATGTGTATGGAGGAGGGGTGTAGAAAGAGTGAAATTAGGAAAATGTGGCAAATTATTAACAATTGGTGAATCTAAATGAAAAGTATGTGAGTATTCATTACTGTATAGTATTCCTGCAACTTTTTCTGCAAGTTTGAAATTTTCAAAATAAAAAAGGAAAAAAAGAGGTAGATATAGAAAAAAATGAACTGGTGAAAGAGAAAAATTGGTGTGAAAAGCAAGAAAGACAGCATTGGATTGTAGTGTTGGTCAGAGTTAGCCACCAGTGATGCTCTTGGAAGAATGTTTGTCTCTGAAAGGAAGGAAAGAGAAACAGTTTAAAGGGAAGGGACCATTTGTAGGAAACTATCTGAAGATTGATATGTTAGTGAAGGAAGGAGACTTGGAAAGAAGGACACCAGCTATAAAAGTTTAGCTACAAAGCCCAGGAGTAGTTACTGCTTAAAAGCAGATGAACATTTTGAAAGAGGACTGTACAAAAACTTGCTCTGAAAACTATTTTAACCAAAATAGTTTTGAAGGCAAAAATCCGTTGAAATTTTTCCTTGATGACTTTTTATTTCAATTGAGAACATTTCAGAGTTCATTAGTTCGTATTTGATACGACTCTTTCAAAAGAAGCCATTTCTTTCAGAGAAGATTTTTTCAGCTTCTTAATGGTAATAATAATGAAAAGATGCTCAACATCACTAGTTATTAGAGAAATGCAGATAAAAACTACAATGAGATATCACCTCACACCTGTCAGAATGGCCATTATCAAAAATCTAGAAAAAATAAATGCTGGAGAGGGTGTGGAGAAAAGGGAACCCTCCTGTACTGTTGGTGGGAATGTAAATTGATACAGCCACTATGGAGAACAGTCTGGAGGTTCCTTAAAAAACCAAAAATAGAACTACCATATGACCCAGCAATCCCACTACTGGGCATAAACCCTGAGAAAACCATAATTCAAAAAAGACATGTACCACAATGTTCATTGCAGCTCTATTTACAATAGCCAGGACATGGAAGCAACCTAAATGTCCATCGACATATGAATAGATAAAGAAGATGTGGCACATATATACAATGGAATATTACTCAACCATAAAAAGAAACGAAATTGAGTTATTTGTAGTGAGGTGGATGGACCTAGAGTCTGTCATACAGAGTGAAGTAAGTCAGAAAGAGCAAAACAAATACTGTATGTAACACATACACATGGAATTTAAAAAAAAAAGTGGTACTGATGAACCTAGTGGCAGGGCAGGAATAAAGATGCAGACAGAGAATGGACTCGAGGACACGGGGTGGGGGGAGGGGGAAGTGGGGCGAAGTCAGAGTAGCATTGACATGTTTATACTACCAGATGTAAAATAGATAGCTAGTGGGACGCAGCCGCATAGCACAGGGAGATCAGCTCGGTGCTTTGTGTCCACCTAGAAGGGTGGGAGGGAGGCTCAAGAGGAAGGGGATATGGGGACAAATGTATGCATATGGCTGATTCACTTTGTTGTACAACAGAAACTAACACAGCAGTGTGAAGCAATTATACTCCAATAAAGATATAAAAGATACAATAGGGGCTTCCCTGGTGGCACAGTGGTTGAGAGTCCACCTGCCAATGCAGGGGACACGGGTTCGTGCCCCGGTCCGGGAGGATCCCACATGCCGCGGAGCGGCTGGGCCCGTGAGCCATGGCCGCTGAGCCTGTGCGTCCGGAGCCTGTGCTCCACAGCAGGAGAGGCCACAACAGTGAGAGACCCGAAATAAATAAATAAATAAATAAATAAAATAAAATAATAAAGATTATAATTAGCATCATTTGAGTACATACTATCTTCTAAGTACCAGGCAAAGAGCTTTGGCTATATAGCCAGGTTTGATTCTTGCAAAATTCCTATTTGGAGATATAAGTGTTATTGCTATTTCGATTTTGCCAATTTTAGAAGGAACTAGATAAGGGAGATATAATTACATAATCACATAGCTAGGAGGCTGCAGAATCAGGACTCAGACCAAAGTATCTGAATCTAAAGCCTGTGATCTAAAACATAGGATGTTTATTTTCTTTGAGAAATATTAAAATCCTAAATAGTATTACCAACTTCTCACGAGTTGAATATCATAATTTCAATGGCTTATTTTAGATTTACTCTAAACTTAAATCTCAGTGTAATACGTTCATAAGCTGCCCTCCCCACTTTTTTCCTAACTTGAAGCATTTTGCAAATTAGATTTTCTATTCTTTCATTCATAAATATACATTTATTTGGGAAATTGCTTTGTCTATATACTCACAACTGATAAGATATGTTAGTGGGAAGTCTTGGGGGAGGAGGGAAGGAGAGAAATTAAGGATACTGATAAAGGGCAAAGGGCACAACTTGGAATAGTTCAGAAAACTTCCATGTTTCTCCTTCCCTCCCCCACTCCAGAACACAGAGCCACCAGTTTCAAAGTCCAGTTAGCCTCCTCCTCACTCCCACTCTTGTTTATCAAGGCTTCTTTTAAAGAAACACATCTTTTTTTTTTTTTTTTTTTTTTTTTTTTTGCGGTACGCGGGCCTCTCACTGTTGTGGCCTCTCCCGTTGCGGAGCAACAGGTTCCGGACGCGCAAGCCCAGCGGCCATAGCTCACGGGCCCAGCCGCTCCGCGGCATGTGGGATCTTCCCGAACCGGGGCGTAAACCCGTGTCCCCTGCATCGGCAGGCGGACTCTCAACCACTGCGCCACCAGGGAAGCCCTGAAGAAACATGTCTTTAAAACTGAAGCCCTTGTTGTGAAAGTATCATAGCATGTCTAAAAAAACACCACTTGAGAATTCATTCTTCCCACTGAACATGAGTTTTCCCAAGAATTCACAAAGAACAAGAGGCCTAGATTGAAACCTTGGCAAGATTCTTGGCCAAACCAAATAAAACGAGCAGATGATGCCCAAGGCCAGCAGTTCTGGTAAGAAATGATGAGTTACTCCTGTAGGATACAAGATCCCAGAGTTCTGTTCTTTCAGAAGAGACCTAAAAGCCTAATTGAAACATGAATGAAAGAACAACCTGTATGTGATAATACATAAATATTTTTTCAGTGGGAATCACATTCTAATGGTGTGATACTTTTCATAAATTCAGCAGAAATGCATCAGGAGGTTACAAATGATTACCAGTGAAAATCAGGGTCAAACATTGTCTGCTGGTTGAGTAAACTCACATATTTTCACTAAGGCTTTTTCAATTTCTTGTGTGAAATTACTCATATAAAAGTAGTTTCAATCTCTTATATGAACTATTATACCTGCTCAATTAGGCCTTATTCCAGGCTTTAAGAAATGGCCAGGCTAGTGATAGTCATTGAGTGAAATGATAAATCAGCCATAGGTGATGGATGGACCACAGGAAATAGGATGAAGAAGAAGGGAGGCAGGAATGATTTAGAAGTCCTACCCTAGAGAGACCCAGGAGACTGACAGTTGTATTAATTTGACAATGCACAACTGAACAAAAAGTGAGTATCTGGTTAATTTTGGTTTCGCACAGTCCAAATAAAACTTATTAAATGTTTGAACAAGTTCACTTTAAAAAAAAAAACTAATTTAGGGCTTCCCTGGTGGCGCAGTGGTTGAGAATCTGCCTGCCAATGCAGGGGACACGGGTTCGAGCTCTGGTCTGGGAAGATCCCACATGCCACGGAGCAACTGGGCCTGTGCGCCACAACTACTGAGCCTGCGCGTCTGGAGCCTGTGCTCCGCAACAAGAGAGGCTGCAGCAGTGAGAGGCCCGCGCACCGCGATGAAGAGTGGCCCCCGCTTGCCACAACTAGACAAGGCCCTCGCAAAGAAATGAGGACCCAACACAGACAGAAATAAATAAATAAATAACACTAATTTAAATGATGCAACCACCTTGAAAAACAGCCTTGCAGTGCCTCAAAAGATTAGAGTCACCATATGACCCAGCAATTGTACTCTTTAGTTATATGCCCAAGAGAAATGAAAATATATGCCCCCACAAAAATTTGTACATTCATAACAGCATTTTTCATAAGAGTCAAAATGTGGACACAACCCAAATGTTCATCACCTGATGAACAGATAAAATATGGTATCTTATACAAGGAAAAGGGATGAATTACTGATACATGCTACTACATGGATGCACCTTGAACACCTTATGCCAAGTGAAAGAAGCCTGTCACAAAACACCACATATTTCATGACTCTGTTTACCTGAAGTGTCCAGAACAGGCAAATCTCTAGAGAGTTACTAGTGGTTGCCTAGAGCTAGAGAGATGGGGTTGGAGGGTGACAGCTAAAGGCAGTGGGTTTCTTTGGGGGATAATGAAAATGTTCTAAAATTAATTGTGATGAAGGTTGCAAAACTCCAAATTACTGAAAAATCATTGAGTTGTACACCTTAAATGGGTGAATTGTGTGATAGGTAAATTATCTCTCAATAAACCTGTTACCGGAAAAAAAAAAACAAGCCCCACCTAATTTAGCTAACAGAGGCAAAGAAGTATTTTTTTAAAAAAACAAGAATAATTTCCCTTTTGTCTCTTCCTTTCCTGCTACTGGTGGCTCTTTGTGAAGATGCAGGCTTCAGACCCATTCTTTTTAAACCAAGTTGATCTCATAGCAATGGATAGTGGAAAAATAAAAGTTCTAGATGCATAGCTTACATCATCTATGATTGGGGAACAGCAAGGAAGAATAGAGAAAATATGGGACTTGCAACAAGGAAACCTGGAGCTGAGACTTGACCCTGCCATTAACCATCTTGTTGACCTTGAAAAGGTAAACTAATCTCTGTGAGCCTCAGTTTTACTGATTTGTACAATCTGATTGAATAACAGCAACAAGGACCTTACATAACTGTAGATCAAAAAATAGGTTCATTCATTCACTCAATGCTATGTTAGGGGTTACAACTGGGGAGTTGCAGACCCTTGGGGAGGCTGAGAGAAGTCAGCTCTAGATTTGCTTTGAGAGCAGATGAGAAAGCACCTGATCCTGATTAAGAAGTTAAGGAATTAACCTCTCAGCAGCTGATTCTTGAATAGGGAGGATTTAGACAGGCAAGAAGGTGTGGTGGTGGGGTTGGTGTTTGAACAAGCAAAAGCTAGACAAAGGCTCATAAGTGCCTATAAACAGGATGTTCAAGGAACTTCATGTAGTCAGACATGATGAGAGCAGTGGTTCTCAAACTGTGATTCCCCAGACCATTAACATCAACATCACACAGGAACTTGTTAGGGATGCAAATTCTAAGTTCACACCACAGACCTATTGAATCAGAGATTCTGGGGATGGAGCCCAGCAATCTGTTCTAATAAGCTGTCCAGGTGCTTGTGATGCCTGGTCAAATTTGAGAACCACTGGACTAGGGCCTTGGGTACTAGTAGCAAGAGATGTGTCTGCCTACCCTAGTTGCATATTTGTACAGTTTACAAAAGCAGTTTTATAGGTCAACTTATAAGCTGTATAAATTACTTACTTTAGGCTATTTATTAGAAAACACAGAAAAGGCTAAAGAAAAATGTAATCTCACCATCTAGACATACATATTGTTAGTATTTGGTGAATTATATATAGCTTTTTTTTTGCAACATTGGGCCATAATGTACATACTTTTTATTCCATTTTTGTTAACTTAATATTTTATGAGTTTTTCCCTATGAATTTTGAATTCTATCAGTCCTAAAACTCAGAGAAAATAGTTTTAATGACTGCAAAGTATTTCATCATGTGGATAGACCATAATTTAATTTACCACATTACTGTTGGAGATTTAGATTGTATTATTTATAAAAGTTATTGAAACAATGATGAAAAACATTTTCCATGAGTATTTTTTCTGCATCTCTATTTTTCTATGGTAGATTCCTAGAAGTAGAGTTACTGTGCTGAGTACCTGTTCTTCTTGTCTGTGTCTCTCCTTCTGGTAAGAGACCCACCTTCTCCGGCTACAGGACTGGCAAGTGTCCTAGACTAGGATGATTATGATGCCCATTCCTCCTACCACACAGACCATTCAGGGGCAGTTCTGTGACTCAGGCTAGACCAATCAGCTTAATGACTATGTTTCAGGGAAGCCATGCCCCTCCCCCTTCCAAGAGTAGAAAGAAACCAGTCAGCTGTAGGAAGTAATGAAATTAACCTGAAAAGAGCAGAGAGGCAGAGAGCAACCATATTTTCAATGTTTTCTAGTTTACTTACTCTTCCAAAACACTTTAAAAAATCTAGTTCAAGCTGGATTTATTAGTCCTGAGCAATACATAGGGCCTTGAAGGGTATGAGTGCAATTGCATTAAAACTATATTTTAGTCTGAGAACATTGAATACCTTTACAGTACTTAGCCTTCCTATTTGGAAGCATTTTATGCTTCTCCAATTGTTTGGATTTTCTCTTGTAATCTGCAGTAAAATTTTGTAAGTTTCTTCATATAGGAGCAGCATATTCCTTATAAGGTATATTCTTAAACATGTTATTCTTGGTTGACTTGTTATAATGAGCTTCCCCCCGTATTAGATTTCTAGTGCCACTGTAACTAATTACTACAAACTTAACACAAATTTATTATCTTACCATTTTGGGGGTCAGAGTCCAAAAGGCATCTCAGTGGGCTAAAATCAAGATGTCAGCAGGGATGTGTTCCTTCTGGAGGTTCACGGGGAGGATCTATCACCTTGCCTTTCCAGCTCCTGCAGGCCGACCCATTCCTTGGCTGCTGGTCCCCTTCCACCTCCAAAGCCAGCAACTGCCAACTGAGCCCTCCTCACAACGCCTGCTCTCTGCTTCTGATTCTTCTGCTTCCTTCTTCTCCTATTTAAAGTTCGTGTGTTTCCATTGGGCCCACCTGGGCAATCTCCTACTTTAAGGTCAGCGGATTAGCAAGCTTGTTCCACCTGCAACCTTAATTCCCCCTTGTCATGTTACTTATATTCACAGGTTCTGGAGATTGGAATGTAGACTTCTTTGGGGAATTATTATTGTACCTACTGTGCCCTTCATATATGTATCAATTGGCTACTGATTTTTGTACACATATGTATGTCTATATGTGTGTATATATATATTATATAAATATATAATTTTTCTGCTTTCACAGCAAAACTCCCCAAGCAATTGTGTCTCTATATTTGCTCTTGGATGTATTGCAATCATGCTTTCATTCTCACTATTCTTTAGAAACTTATTTCAAAGTTATCAATTACCTACAGTCTGCCAAACCCAGGGATTAATTCATTGTTCTCATCAGGGGTTGCTTACTGATATTCATGAAACCTCAGTCTCTTGGCACAATGAAAGCTTATTTTTTTGCTCATAACACAGTGAAATGAAGGTTTTAATACGGGATGACTGGGATCCACACAGTCATTGTATGACCCAAGTCCTTTCCAAATGATGATCCTGTCATCCCCTTGAGCCCCAGAGTCCTCCCCTGAATCCTCTGTGTACAGCTAGCAGATGAGGAAAGAGAAAAGAGAAGAAAAGGGTGCATAGTTTGCTCTTTTCAAAGGAGATAGTGCTGAAACAATGTACACGATGTACAATAAAACTTCCACACCCCGTTCGGCATAATTCAGTCACCTTGCCCCACCTAACTGTCAGACAGGGTGGAAATTGGATCTAGCTGTGTGGTCAGGAGGAAAGAAAGATGGGGGTTTAGGGAACATATGGCATTGTGTCTGCTGCTAACCACTCATGTGCATTTGGTGCAATTCCTAACTGCCTTCCTGGGCCTACACTATTTCCCTGAGATCAACCCAGGTAGTGTCTGGAAAACTCAGCCAGTTCCAAAACCAATATAATCTGCACCAAATTTAGGATATCTGAGATGATTTAATTCTGTACTTATTTTTCTCTCCCCACACCTTTCCTTCATCCTATTTTCCATTTATCTTTATTAGTTTTCTGTTTTTCTATAATAATAACACTATTAAGATAGACAGCATTTGTTTATATGTTGTTTGCCAAGCATTAGGGTAAGGATATATATATGTTCATTTAATCTGCAAAAGAACAAATTATTTTCCCCCTAATTTCAAAGTAAAAGCTCTCTCTCTCCCTTTAAATTTCATTTCGTTCGACCTCACAATTATTATCTGAAGGTCTTTTCTGATTATTTATTTATTTTTTACTTTGTTCAGTATTTGACCTGCCAAAACCCTTTTCACAATGAAAATAGCTACCAGGTCTCATGTGCCAATTATGGGCCAAAGTGTTAAATGCCTTATAAGAACTGCCATATATAATAATCTAAGACACTGGGACTTTTTACCTCCATTTTACAGAGCAGAAAACAAAGGCACAGAAATATTTAAGAACTTGTCTGAGATCACGTGGTTTCACAGGTGGAAGAGAAAGACCCTTAAGGGAGACCCAGCTGACAGGGGGATTCCATCCCCTGTGGATATTGTCACAGTTTCCCAGACGATGGTGCATTTCTCATTTGGCACTTGACTCTCCCAGATTGCTCTGCCTAGGCCCTTGTTCCTCCTCTTTAGAGCATGACTCTCCCTAGCTAATTTTCTGTGCTGGATCTCTTTTACCTACTTTATAAAATGACAATATATTAAAAATAGAAACAAGGTGGGGATTTTTTTGTATGTATTATTTTTAAAAATAATCATGTCCATATATTTTCTTTTTCAGTTCTGATTTTGCAGAATTTTGATGGTAAAATTAGAATTAGGGTTTGATTTTCATGAGGTCATCAATTAGCTACATTTAAAACTGCACTTTTATGCATTTATTAAAATTTTTCTAAATAAGATAAAATTCTGGCATGTAAGAATGAAATACAAATTCATTCTACTTCAGTTCTACAGATGTTTACAATGGGAAGCAATGAGGGTAATTTCTGAAAAAGATTTAAAATTCAAAGTTCAACATTAATAATGTTAAGCATGATAAGTAAATAAGCATGATAAATAAAAAGGGAATTAAAAACCAACACATGTATGCCCATATCTGGACAAGTTTACTAGTCCCTGAACTTCTAGCATGGGTTCAAGTAGGGAATAAGCACAAAAACTGTTCCATCGCCTCTTGACTAATCAGACTCTTAATAGTCACCTCTGTAGTCATGAGATTATACACAAGTCACTGTAAATCAAGTAGAATAAAATAGGCTTTGAGGTTACCTGATCCAGAAAATCTCCTGGCTTTTCTCTAGATCCACGCTCAATCAATTCTGGTAATTTTATTTTATTTTATTTTTATTTATTTATTCATTTATTTTTGTGGTACGTGGGCCTCTCACTGTTGTGGCCTCTCCCATTGCGGAGCACAGGCTCCGGACGCGCAGGCTCAGTGGCCATGGCTCACGGGCCTAGCTGCTCCACGGCATGTGGGATCTTTCCGGACCAGGGCATGAACCCGTGTCCCCTGCATCGGCAGGCAGACTCTCAACCACTGCACCACCAGGGAAGCCCGATTCTGGTAATTTTAATTTAGCCAATTCATGTGCCAAGATGAAAACCAATAAAGATATCTTTTGCAGTATCATTTTTGGAGAAAAAGACTTCATGTTTATTGATAGTAGAAGGAAATTCAAAAGATTGAGGTTATGTTGAAATTTTCATTAATAAAATATTCTAAAAATGTTTGTTAAGCTTTATTTATAAGGAATGCAGATTACATTCTTATTGGAATACCAATGTTGACCTCAACCCAATGACACTTGTCAACTTTGAAAGTGAAGAGTGTAAAACTGCCTGGATTTCCATGGTGATTTAACTTTGCTGACCCTTTTCATCAGTTCTTATTTTTGAAGATTTGTAGTTCAAAGAAAAGTCCACAGTTTAGCCCATTACAAAGTAGCATATGCTCAAATCTACGTGAACTGCACCAAACATTACTCTAGCTTTACTGGGTCTCTCTTGTTTCCTAAAGAATCTGCAGCTATTCAGCAAATGTTTCCGAAATTTTGATTTGATTCTTCTCCTAGTTTCCCTGATGTATGAGCCACATGTCCATAAGCTATTTAAATTTTTTCAACAAAAGCTATAAGAATACATGCAAAATCAAGGATAAAAATAAAGTCAATTATCCAAATAATGCAAATCAACATAATCTCACCTTTAGTCCTGCTACCCGTTAACAAATCATAAAAATTTGCTCTTCCTTTTCTCAGAGTAGTTTTTAGTCAGGTCAACGTGTTGGTCACCAGAATGTGTTATTGTAACAGTATCATCAACAGCACATATTCTATGATTTTTATTCTACTCTTCCTACCTCTAGATGTTTTCTGTTTGTATAAGTTTATATAACATTTGATTTTTAAAATGTACATTTTTAAAATCTAACTTTACAAAAGTTGAAATAGTATCATGCGATCTTAAGCTTTATTCATTGTAGCATTTAAGTCTGTCTTGTTGACCAGAAAAACAGGAATGTAATAAAGATATTTTCCAGCATCAGTCATGAAGGTTTGGAATTAGAAGGGAGGTGGGTCATTTGGGCAACACACTTCCCTTGGGTCTGATGCTGGTTAATTTAAGGCTTATAGCTAATGGGTCTTATCACCTCCTATGACATAAAATTGGCAAGAGGCCCAGACCAAGAACATTTAATTGGATGAATGATTATTAATTCTGAAGACAATATAAATCAAAAGATTTAAAGAATGGGGCTGTTAATGGTCATCACAATTGGCATCTTTGGTAAATTTAATAATTCCCATCCTTCCAGCACTGGCAGACCATGTTAATCTTGGGGAGGATTTCAATGTAAGGAAAGATTCAGGCTAATATGATCATCAAGCCCTGTGGCTCAGACTCCAGGCAAGGTAGATGTAACATTATCTGGGAGCCACCAGATGTCGTCCATACATTGTTCGTTATTTCATTCCTCCAAGTATATGTAGTAAGCACTGGAAAGAAAAAAAATGTTTCTGCAGTTGTTAAAAGGGTAAGAGGATTCTATCCAGAGCAGTGTTGAGTTCACAGATAAAATTTGCTTCCTTTACCTTTGTACATGCAGTTTATTAAGAATGTCTACCTCATTCATGGGAAGCATTTTAAGTTAACATGAAACAGAATAATTATTTTTATGATGATTCAATTTTCCTGAACACATTTATAATAGTTTTCCTTTCAAGCTGACTCCATGGTTATTTTTCATTCATTCAATGTACAACTCCTAATTGAGTGTTTCCTATATAATCACCACTAGCTAGGTGCTGGGGATACAAAACTAAATAATACATTCTCTGTCCTCAAGGATTATACAGTCCATCAGGGAGTTAGAGAAGTAAACTAATAGAACACAGCTACTATGTGGTCTCAGGTTAGGCTCTGTAAAAGCAGGTGCTGAGATGGACTTTGGGGTGCAAGATGGTTATTAGGGGTGAACACCTGTGAAAGGATGGGGGAGGAAACAGAATTGGGCAGGGGGAAAAACCAAACTGATGTCAGTCTGCCAAAGTGTTGGCCAACACAGCAAAACATTCTGGAACGAGTATTAATAGCCCATCAGAACTGTTCCATGCCAGGTTGGGTCTTTAAATCTCTTACTTTGCTCAGTGGCCAGATGTAGGGGTGCCCTAGGAAGGGCATGACCTTGGGGAAGGTCGCTCTCTGTGGATGATGCAGACCCTGAAGCTGTCAGCTGAAGGCTGTCTGATGGCCCACACTCCCTGTAAGCTGGGAAGCAAATCCTTTTTGTGGGGAGATCTAAGTGGTACATCTCTGTGTTGACCACACACAGAATGCTGTGGGGCCCTGGAAGAAGGTTAGTTCAGTCTTGGGGGCTAGTTCATAGAGGTTTAAAATGAGGCCATGATGAATCTTAAAAACAATAATGATAATAATAGCTAAGACTTATTGAGCAATTCCTATATGTCATGTATAACATTAAACGTTTTACATGGATTCTCTCATTTAAAATTTATCCCACACCTGGGAGATGGATATGTAACTATCATTCTCAGGTTACAGAGAAGGGTATAGCAGGTGAATGATTAAGTAATTTTCCCAAGTTGGATTCACAGCTGAATTCAATTCCACAATTCAATTCAACTCAGTTCAACTCAAGGCTATATGACTTCAAGACCCACTGAGTATAAGCATATATACCAAGGAGTGTGGGCTGGGCTGTTACTTTTGGGGAAATAGTGCATAAAGACATAAACTGCCAATCAAAGTTCCGAACCCAGAATGTGAATTTAATAAGTATTTGTTGAAGGAGGTAGAAGAGGAGGGAGGGTGAAAGAGAGGGATGAAGGGATGAAGGAAGAAAGGGAGAAAGTAAACAAGCATATTTAAAGAACTGTAAGACGATACATATGGTTAGACACCTGAGTTCCAAGCCCTACTAAGAGTCTCCCAAATTTTTCCTAAAAAGAATTGAATCGGTATTAGGCATGTTGTTCTTTGTGTTCTCTGTATGGGAAGATATAATCTTTCTGAGATTATTTCCTCTAATTTACCTTTTTTTTTTAAAGCTACATATGTGATGGATAGTTCTTTCTCCAATGCATATCAGAGATAGCCTACGTTGGGATTACTTACGGAGGTTTTTACACCTTACCTGTGGCCTTAGAGACCACACGATTCTTGTCTCAAGAAGGTTTTCACTATCCTTAGAGTACAGCAGACTGCCGACTGGATGAGTTTGGAAGAGATGACATGTCAGAAAAATCAGTTTCAATGGTGCTGGCAGATAAGCCTCTGGAGCCCAAACATCCAGCAGTGTTTTAAACTTCTACCAGTTCATTTAAAAAACTCACAAGAATCTTTATAAAAGAGAAGCTGGGACCTCTATGAAAAGCTAACGCCATAGGTCCACTCAAGGCCCTGCAGATGTCTGATTCTCTGCTGAATACTGGTGATCTGGACTGGCCCCAGTGTGATGTCCGAGGCCAAAGCAGGAGTTTTATCTGAACTGATTTAGGAAGCATGTGCTTAGTGTCAAATCCAAGGTTAAATGAGGGTTAGTAGAAAAGAAATAGAAGCGATCAAGTACAAATTTGAGCATCCTGTTGTCCAGGGCAGGGAGACGGAATGAGAGGTCCAGAACAGAGACAGTCAATAAAGGCACAGTTTGGGAACATCTCCTAACTAGTCCAGGGAAGGGTTAGCTTAACTACACCAGAGCTTGACAGTGGCTGTGGGGATGTCTGTGTTAACATGGGGAACAGGAGAAAGAGGGAGGTATATGATCTCAGAAGGCACTTTCCACTTTATTTTCTGTTTTTATCTGATCTACTTACACATATAAGTGTTTTTCAAAGTACCTTTACTTTACTAGTGGACAAAATTCTACATGGAGCCTCAATACAGAAAAGAAATAAAAGCAGAGCTATAGTAGTTAAGATGTAACAGTTTCTACAGGTTTAACAGTACCTGAGAGGCTATCATGAGGATTAAATGAATTAATACACATAAAACACTTAGAATACCCTCTGGCATATAGTATGTGTTATATAAATACTTTCTATTATTTTTGTCATTATTAATATTATTTTCTGCACCTTGCATTTGCAAGCAGATTGCAAATTTCCTGAAGTCAGAGGCATTATTTATGTCTCTTTTTATCTTGAGTGACTACAATAGTGTTTTGTATGTGATATTAGATTAAGATATTCAAGAAAGTAATTAATTAATTAACCACCTATTAATTGGGCACCTGCTGTGATAAAAAGGCATTCTTAGGGTTTGAGAGAATAAATATGAATAAAACAGGGCTCTTGAGAAACTTGCAATCTAATGACCCTAAGTAAAATATAGTTAAATATACTTAATTTAATGTAATTTAATTTGGTATATATTAATGTAATAAAAGAGCTGTAATAGAGGTATGCAAACAAATTTTTAAAAACACTTTGGGAAAACAGGCACTTGGGTTAAGTTTTTTCCATTGGTAACAGTACCCTGAATTTTGTTTGAATTAAATTTTGAAGAATGTATTAGAGTTTGCTAGTTCTAAAAGTGTAAAAAAGACTTTTGCCCAAAAGGATAAGTGTAAGTAAAGGCACAGACGCAAAAAGCAGCATGACATTCAGAAATAGCAAGGCCTTTAGGTTCTGAAAAAGTGAGAAATTATTACTTGCATAAGATGTAAAGGTAAGTAGGAACCTGAACATGGAAACTCAATGAGCCTACATGTCAATCCCAATCTCCCAGTTCATCCCACCCTCCCTTCCCCTCTTGGTATCCATATGTTTGTTCTATACTTCTGTGTCTCTATTTCTGCTCTGCAGATAAGTTCATCTGTATCATTTTTCTACATTCCACATATAAGCAATATTATACAATATTTGTTTTTCTCTTTCTAACTTACTTCACTCTGTATGACAGTCTCTACAGCAGAAACACAACATTGTAAAGCAACTATACTCCAATAAAATTTTTTTTAAAAAACTGAAAAAATAAAAGAAGAAACGCAGTGTGCCATCCTAAGATTTAGGACTTACTCCTGTAGAAATTGAGTAACTATGCAGGTTTCTCTGCATAAGTATTTGTGGATCCTGATGATTTCTATTCTGGATTGAACAACTCTGTCAAGCTCCCTTTGGGGCTTTTGGATCTTTATACATAGATCCTTTTTTAAATAAAAAACTAAAAATGAAGAACTTTGCTCTTTGGTGGCTCCGACTAAGTGTTGTTAAAGGTCACTGCAAATAACTGAGAGATTGTGTATTTTGTACTATTCACTCTCCCAGGTTTAATTTTGAAATCCTGTTTTTCTGCAGCAAAATTAGATTTTTTTTATATATAGTAAAATGTCAGGAACATAATCGTGGGAAGTTTTCACTTGGACAAAAACCACAAGTTCATAGTCTACTGTAATTTTGTAGGAGGAAGAACAAGAGCTAAACTTGGCTGTAACACATTCTTTCTCTAGATTTAGGAGGATGAGAACCATCAAAGCACATGAGGTGGCCTGTGAGATTTTGTTGATTTAGCTGAATTTTGAATGTTGATCTTGAATTTTGGTCTTTCCTTTTGTACTTTAGCTTTAAAACTGGTTTATATCTAGACTGTTTTATTAGATATTTTATGCCCTTAGGTTTCTTTTTTTAATGCTTACCTTATAGTAAAAATTCAATAAATGGTTGTTATATTAATGAATAATACAGTCTGACTTTCCACACCAACTAATTAATATAAAATTCATGACAAATAATAAACTTGCTGATGACATATAGAAGTAGAAAATCTCATCAAATCTCCATTCTTTTAATGTTATGATATAAGTGGAAAAGAAAATTTTCCATCTTAAGTGCCTCACCAAAGGCCTTCTTACTGCTTCTTACTGCTTTCAATGCTAATGACCTCCAGTTCCTAGATTCTGATAACGGATCACTTTCTCAAAGTTCCTATCTAAAAGGTGACATGTCTTTTTTTCTTGGAGGAAAGGAAGAGGGAAAGCAAAACAAAATGAAAACCTCTGCTTGCTTTGTCAAAGCACCAACATTCTCCAAGTAAGAACATTACCATATGTTGAAAAGCATATGGTTTTCAGAAGTAGATCTGGGTTCAAAACCGGGCTTTGATTCTTGGGTGACCAAGCTTGTGACCTAGGTCAATTTACTCTTTTAATCATCAAATGAGGAATAATAACATATATCTCAAAGGGTTGTTTTGAAGGTTAAAGAGAAGGCAGGCGTGGTCACATAGCATAGTGAGCATTGCCTGTTGTAAATAGCAGTCATCAACACACCCTGGGTACCCATTCTGCTGCCAAATTATGCCTCCTGGCTTCTGGAAGCCATTCTCTTTCTAGAGATCTAAACCATAAAACTTTCCTAAAATAGTTATTGAAAATAATAGGCCAATGAATTCTTTATGATTGCTTACATTGAGTGGTATGGCAGACATTTCCAGTATAAGAAGCACTCTTTCCCATGGTTCTGTGGTTGAGATAACCCTAGTCACTCCATTCATCTATCACAGGGGTGGTCCTGGTGGTCATAAACCCCAATCAAAGTATTTCTTCCTTTAGCCAAAGAGATTGGTTAAGAAATGGGCATGGGATCTCAGTCAGGACAATTCTTCCCTAGCTTTTCACCATAAATAATAATGAAGCTATCTCTTTCCATTGGTCTCAATAAATTGACACGATATGAGTCAGGGTTTGTCTTGAGCTATCTCATGTACCATAAGAAGAACTGGCTGAAGAAGGAAAAAAAGGAAAGAGAGAGAGAGAGAATCTTATAGTATTAGTTGAATCCCTGAAAACAGATATCCTGGAAGCCATCTTTATGTTTCTTCACTGTATTCTTACACTGTTTGAGATGGGTTTCTGTTGTTTTGCAATTAGAAGAATTCTGAAAATACACAGTTTGGCTTCCAGAAGAAGTTACTTTGACTAAATAGATTAAAAATATCAATCAGCCCTTTTACACATTTATAATTTTCTAAAGACAATTTTATGTTGGAAAAGATATATACAAAAATATTTGATATTTTCCAATTTTTAGGTCCTTAGTATTAATAGCTAGACTAAAGTTTATAGAGTGAGATCAGACTTTCTTGCATTAAAGGAAGAGTATTAATATTGAAGCTAAGTGACTAATTCTCACATGCAAATGCACCTCAGAAGCAGAAGAGGCCACTTGGATTAAGAACCCCAAGAAAAGTCAACATTATCACCAAAAACAAAACCATAGACATGCTGAGAATACCCAAAGGTGTTAATCAGGGCAAGTGCTTGACTAAGCTGCTGGATACAAGCCCCTGACAGCTCCTCTAGAATCCCTGAAGTATCTGCAGTGTGGTGCTCTACACCTCACCACTCTCCAGTGACAAGGGATTCAGTACAATTGAGGTGGGGGAAAAAAGTAAAATTAACAACAACAAAAATAATAGAGAAAAGTGACTGGTTACAGTGGTATAGAAGATTAAAAATTTGTTTCCCCAAAGTCACGAAACACAAGAACTCAGTCTTCTTGGAGACTCACCAGCACCTACAGCACGTTAATAAATTGTCCAGTGTTCGTTTAATCCTCTCTTCAACAGATAATGAGTTCCCATGAAGTGCTTGTTACTGGCCTAAATCATGGGGATACAGCATCGTACAAATGCAAATCAAAACTACAATGAGGTACCACCTCACACTGGTCAGGATCACCATCATTAAAAAGTCTACAAAAACCAGATGCTGGAGACAGTGTGGAGAAAAGGGAACCCTCCCGCACTATTGGTGAGAATGTAAATTGGTGCAGCCACTATGGAAAACAGTATGAAGGTTCCTTTAAAAACTAAAAATAGAGTTGCCCAGCAATTCCACTCCTGGGCATATATTCGGACAAAACTGTAATTCAAAAAGATAAATGCACCCCTATGTTCATAGCAGCACTATTCACAATAGCCAACACATGGAAACAATCTAAATGTTTCCACTGACAGATGAACAGATACAGAAGACGTATACATATATGCAATGGAATATTACTCAGCCATAAAAAAGAATGAAATCATGCCATTTGCAGCAACATCGATGGACCTAGAGATTATGATACTAAGTGAAGTAAGTCAGAAAGAGAAAGACAAATACCATATGATATCACTTATATATGGAATCTAAAATATGACACAAATGAACTTACCTAAAAAACAGAAACAGACTCAGAGACATAGAGAACAGACACGTGGTTGCCAAGGGGGAGGGAAAAGGTGGGGGAGGGATGGACTGGGAGTTTGGGATTAGCAGATGCAAACTATTACATATAAAATGGATAAATAACAAGTTCCTACTGTATAAAACAGGGAACTATATTCAATATCCTGTAATAAATCATATTGGAAAAGAAAAAAAAAGTGGTCAGCTAATACAGAGAAGCAACACAAATAAGGTATGTGATAGGATTTCTTGGACATTTCTGTTCCTTAGAGTGCCATTGCCTACTTTCTGAAAATTGTGTTTGAATTGAAAGCGAGTCTTCTAGGGGCTGTTAGTGTCCCTACTTACTCAGTAGTAGACAGGACATGCCGAAGTCCTACACGTGGTAGACCCACTGGATTTCTATGCTCACAGGACCTTGAGATCCCTCCCTATATGCAAATGAGGCAGCAAGAAATGGCAACATGCATATTGCACGTCTCCTCTGCTCACACACGTTCCATCGTCCCATTGGATTTCACTTCAAAAATACACTCGCAAAGGTTGAGAATGGCAAGGCAGCAACAGCAGAGCACTAAACGAAGCATGGGGTGACGTCACAGGTTGCATACCCGTGAGCCCAGTCCTGTTTGTATCCTACATTTCATTAAGGTGCCCTCCTTCTTTCAAAATTCAAGACGAAACTTCCTGGATTCTCATGTAAAGGGTGAGATTCACAGTATTTCCCAAACAGTTTTTCCCTACTTTGCTCTATTCTCTCCTTCTTTCATTTTTGCTTCCCTCACTCTTGGGTTTGCCTTGGAAACTTCCAAATCTTTTCAGTATTTCCTTAAATTGTATACTGCTATCCCCATTCCCACATCCCACCCCAAATTTTGCCCAGCCAGAACCCAATCACTGGTGGAGGGTGTACCTTCCTATCCATATCACTCATCAAATGTACCTGCAATTATGTTTCCCCATTAACTTAATTATCTACCTAAGAGGGATTTGGCTGTCACTTGTCAGTTTTCTTCAATTTATTATCTCGTTATTTCTATGCAAACGTATTTTCCTCTTTTAAACATTTTTGAAAATGTGATTACAACTTAAAATCAATATGCACATGTAATGTAACAGTGTTTCAGGTATGTTAAAATGTGAGGGAGGGAATGTGTAATACAACCCAACATCTATTTGGAAACATTTTGTGGCCTTTTAAGGAACTAATTAAAAGAGAACACATGGCATCTACCCAGTGCTCCTGAATAGTAGTTCATACATAGCTTTATGACAATACTCATTACTCAGAATTACAAGTATTTACACTATGTCTGTTTCTTCTACTATACTGTGAGTATTCTGAGGACACAGACTGTCATATGCAGATGGGCACGCCCATCACCACCGGCAGAGCTAATTTTAGGCTCCTAATAGAAGGTATTCAGTGCTGATATCCTGAAAGAATGAAGGGCTGTTTGTTATTCCTGGGGTTTCAATTTTAATTAAGTTTTCAAAAATACATTTTAATGTTTACAAGGCATTCTTCATAAACTGCTCTAATGTTTTTGGTTGATATATGTGGAAAACCACATTTAGGAATCTATATGGGTTAATAATACACAGACACAATATCTTAAGCATTTTACGTTTTGTTTGTACATTACACCTTTAATCCATCGAATCTCTGAATATAATTTTTTCCAACACCAACATTAGACAAGAGGTCGATGCCTTGTACAGCGAAATTATTCTCCCAGTGCTACCCTATGCCTTTTTCTGGGCACTGCTCAGTGCACATGTATCCCTATCTGCAATGATATTTTCTCATAACTTCCGAGGTCACTGCCAGGGCACCAGGACAAAAAACCCTAAGTTGACACAGAAGAAACCTATATAATTCTACCACTACCCACCCCCTCATATTTTTATGGAATTTTAGAAACCTTGAATTGGGAGCAGACTTGAAGATCACCTAGCCTGACTTCTTTCTTAATGCAAGAATCTAGTGTATATCACCTCTGACAAGTTTATAAAAATTTGTCTTTGAGTTCCAGGCTCTGAATCAAGATTCAGAAGTGTGTGCCCTGGAGTAGGAAAGAATGTGTTTCTGTTTTATACTCAGAACGCTTCTTCAAGGGTGGCATTTCTCAGTCATCACCATAAGCTACATGCCTTTTGATTTCGTAAGACCTCAGCTTTCAGAATATATTACTTTTTAAATCATATTTTTCTTTTAAGAATTCAGAGAACTTTCCTTTTTTGGAATTACTTGACTCTAAATGGCAATAGTTATAACTCTGAATACAACTATGAATTTCTTTTATTTATAAATATGCACCTATACCTAAGGCCAGGTTATGTGAGATGAAAATCCCCATTTACTTATTGTTTAACAAGTATTTGAGGACCTACTAGGTACTAGGTGCTTTTTCTAGGCCTTGGGAATAAAGGGATGGTCTCAGAGCTATGGCTCCTGCCTTCAGAAAGCTTATGGTTTTGAGAGTAGAAAGATAATTAAACAACTAACCCTGATGGACTTGCAGGAGTTTTCCAATGTGAGGAAAAAGCTGTAGGAGAATATGTTAGAAATGCCTACCTGGTTAGTTTTCCTGCACAATAAATGTTTAAACTGATATCTGGATAAGTAGGAATTATCAAGATGAAGAGAGCAAGGAACCCATATTTGATAGCCCAATGACCAGAGATATCATGGCAGATAAGTTAAAGGAACTAAAAAAAAAAAAAATCAATATGGCTGGCGTATGATTAAAGAGGGGCATCCAATGAGATTGGAGAGATGGGCATGGGCCAGACAATGGATGGCCTTGTCAATTCAGTGAGGTGTTTGCCCCCTAGTGCTCAGGGAAATGGGAGCTGCTGAGGGTTGTAAGCAAGGAGACCACAGATGACTGGCTGCATGGAAAAATGCATGGAGGCCGTGGTGGGCTTGAGCCTGCTCACATGGGCACAAGAATGCCAGTTGTTAAATATTCAGGAATTTTGTTAACTGGTGGTTAAACTGTGGGTAGTTTGACGTAGAACATGGTAGGAAAATTTACATGTTGGAAATTGGCAAACACCACAAGTGAGGGTTTTGGGTTTTGTTGTTCTTTTTGGAAAGCTGGTTTACCAGCACTCCACTGGATAGACCTAAGCAAGACTGGAGACAAGAGGAAGCGTGATGGCCTGGACCAGGCTGGTAGGAGTAGGAATGGAAATACGTGGTTACCTTTGAGAAATATTTAGGTATGGTCTGTCCTTGTGGAAGTAGATACGGAGGTAAGAGAAAGGCATAGCAGGCACCAGGCTCATTTCCAATGCATCAGTGGACTTCTAACTTGACACCCTTTAAGTAGTTCCAGTTTGAAAGCAAAGGTCAGACTCTTCGGACATTCCATTCTACATTCAGTCGTGCCATTTGTTTCTTAAGAAAACGTGTATTTAAAAATCTTACATAGGTTCTTCTGAACAAATTAATAACACTGTACTTCAATTTCTATCATACTATCAGTAACATAAAGCAAAAGCCTTTTTCTCTCCAGAGGCTTGTTTTGCTCATCTGGCATGTATCGCTGATGTTCCGCAAGCCCTCTCAAAGACGTGAATGCCAAATGTGGAAAGCAACTTGGACATTGAACTCTACGTCCTCGTGTGATGCTGCGAAGATGACTTTTCCCCAGGGTAATGCTGAAGCAGATGTTACAATTCTGTGAAAGTTTTATTTGTAATTTTATGAGATTAGCCCACAAAAAATCCATATGGTATGTCCTCTTTGGTTTTCAGCAAGAGTTATATATATTATGGAGAGGTAAGAAGCAGAAAAGAAAATATTATTTATTTTGGCCAATTCAGTTGCTAAGCAGACTTATTATTTATGTACTGGTTCGAAAGTAGCACATTTCGAATGTGGATCAGAATTTTTTTTTTTCTTGTTGTGTCAGATTACAGGGGTTGAATTGCTTCACCAATAGTTACCGTTTCTGTGACTGAAAAGCCATATCCTGTCATTTTTACATTCCAAAGATGATTCTGTTTAGATAGAGAAAAGTGTCAGGAATGAAGCTTTCTGACAGCAGGGTGAAACTCTCTCACATTGAAAGAATTCTCACCAGAGGTGTTTGTAATCTCCCTGCAATTTTTCCTTCCTCCTAAAACCTGTTTGAAGATAAAGCAGAGTGTAACCTGTGCCCTGTCAACTTCCTGCAGGGTGTTAACTCAGAAACCTCCAGGTCACAGAATACATCATGTAACTAGCTCCTGGTGATCCGGAATGAGCTCCAGATCACTTTCCATAGGACTGATCATCTATCGCCCAGGCCACTGTAGCTTCTCCTTAAATCTTCTGAAGGAGATATCTAGCCTCATGATTAAAGAATCTTGAAACAAGGTACAGTGTGATTCCTTGTCAGCAAATTCACCTCACCTCCCCCAAACTAGGAAGATATGAAGTGGCTTATGAGAATTTAATAGCTTTCAAAAAAAGAGTATGAGAACACTCTTAATATCCGGGGCATGTTTTTATTGTTGTTATGGTCATTATTTTACTTTTAAGATATAAATATAAGTCCAAATCATTAAATCTTCTTTTAGTTCAATTATTAAAAAAAAACATCCTCTCGTCACACATTATACTGGGATGTTGGGGTTACGGTGGTGAACACAACACATAAATTTCTTGCATTCTAAGAATCAATAATTGATTGAATGAATAGATGAATGAAGGCAGGAGGTTGAATCAATTTTTCACTGAAGATTTCTTCCAGCTTTTAAAACCTTTTTATTTTGAAACAATTTTAGTCTTAATAAGAGTTGCAAAGATGGTCCAGAGAGTTCTTATTCCCTTAAGGTTAACATCTTACATCTTGCCTGGTAAGACAACCAAAACTAGGATATTAACGTTGGTACAATACTAATTACCAAACTATAGATTTTATTCGTATTTCCCCATTTTCCCCTAATGTCTTCTTGCTGTTCCATGTCTAAGCCTGGATATCACATTGCAGTCAGTTGTCACATCTCCTTACTCTCCTCCCATCTGTGACAGTCCCTCCGTCTTGCCTTCTCTTTCATGACCTCGATACTTTTGAAGAGTTTTGGTCACATATTTTGTAATATATCCCTAAGTTTGGGTCTGTCCATGTTTTCTCATGATTAGACTGTAGTTATGGATTTGGGGGAAGAAAACATAGTGATATGTTCTCATCACCATCTGGGAAGGTTCATGTTATCAATGTTTAATTATGAGTGATATTAACCTTGATCACTTGGTCAAGGTGGTCAAGGATTTGCTACTGTAAAGTAACTAATTTTCCCTTCACAAACCCTATTCTTTAAAATCCAGTCACTAAGTCCAAACCACACTCAAGGGAAGGGGGAATTAGTTTCACCTCCTAGAGAGGAGCATCAAAGAATTTGTGGCCGGGCCTTCCCTGGTGGTGCAGTGGTTAAGAATCTGCCTGCCAATGCAGGGGACACAGGTTCAAGCCCTGAGCTGGGAAGATCCCAAATGTCGTGGAGCAATTAAGCCTGTGCGCCACAACTACTGAGCCTGCGCTCTAGAACCCACGAGCCACAACTACTGAGCCCATGTGCCACTACTACTGAGGCCCGTGCTCCTAGAGCCTGTGCTCCACAACAGGAGAAGCCACCGCAATGAGAAGCCCACGCACCGCAACGAAGAGTAGCCCCCTCTCACTGCAACTAGAGAAAGCCCGCGTGCAGCAACGAAGACCCAACACAGCCAAAAATAAATAAATAAATTTATTTAAAAAAAAAAAAAGAATTTGTGGCCGTATGTTAAAACTACCACCGTAATCAATAACTATGTTGAGGGAGGTACTTTGAGGCTATGCAGATTTCCTGTTTCTGTTTAATTTAGCCTTCATCCCTGAATCTTGCTTGCAGAAGTTATTACTGTGGTCTTCTTACTGTGATCTAGTAGTGATCTCCTGCTTCCCTCATTCATTCAACATTTATTAATTAGAGTTCCTCTGTGAGAAAGAGCTCTCCCTGCTCCCCAGTTCATTTGTTTGTTTGTTTGTTTCATCATATATTTGTATCAGTATGGACTCATGCATATGTATTTTATTCTTTGGGCTATAAAACAATCTTATTGTTTTTTACATTGTTCAAATTGTTTAAGCTTTGGCCAATTCATTTTTGGTTGAATGCTCTACTGTTTGCCACTGAGAGTCGGCACTGTTATTTTTTTCTCTGTACGACATAGTGGAATTTCCTTCTGTGAGAGGCAACTTTGTATGAAATGTGTGAGGCTTAGAAAGAAACATGAAGAAAAACTGTCCTCACTAACTCTGAGAATGACTCACACATATATTTACAAAAATTAGCTGCATTTGGTGAGTGGAAGCAATAGCCCTAGCATGGAAGAATAATGAAAACATACATTATCTTGGGTTTGTTAATGTATTATTAAGAGTAATCATGCATTTCTTTAAGTGGGATACCATGCCTTGAAGACACCTGTCAATTCTTGACAGTTTTGTCTGAGCCTAGTCAAATGTCATGTAGGAAAACCTAGCTAATCATTACTTACTGAACTTCATCTCATTTGAAGTTCATTTTGGCACGGGGAAAATTAGAAATGCACGTGTTTGTTGAATAAATGAAGACATAATTCCTCCACTGAAGAATTGTAATATCTGCAAGTGAGATAAATGAAAAACTTTGAAGCAATTAATTCAGAGCACAATATTATATACAGGTAAATTTACAGTTCATGAAATAGATGTAAGGGATGCTCCTAATGAGAGACTTTACTATTTGCTTTTTGTTGTTGTGATTAAGCTTTAGGGGTTTTAATTGTGGTTTACATTGAAAACTGAAATGGTTATGATATACAGTTTAGGCTAATTAATCTGTCTATTATAAGAAGGCAGACTATGTTGAATGTCATAATCATTTTTTCTTGTCACCTGGCACCCTAATTTAAAATTGTTGTGAATTAGATTTCTAACTCCAATATATTCTGATATAATATACTGCATTTAAGGGATCCCTGCATGACTTCTTGATTTAAGAATATTGTTGGTAAATATTGAGTCAAGATCAAAGTGTTTCAAAGGAGGGCTGTTAAGATTCTGCAGTGTATTTCCTCACTCTAACTTGGCCTTATCCATCACTGCATGTAGAATGGACGATTATTATTCCATAGGGACTTTCTCCAGTGTCCAGATTCAGGAATAACTCACTTCAGTGTGCAAACACAAAGCCTCATGAAGATGTGTGTGCTTATAGTTGCTAGGCTCACTCGCTCACTCTGCACCGCAACCATACATCCTTTGTAATAGGTTCAGGTTCAGCCAAGATACAGAGACACAGATACCACGTACCTGTGGGGGTCATTCAGGAATACTCAACATGGCAAATTTAAATTTGAGAATACCAAATACGTAGTGTTCCTTCAGGCAATATTTGGCAAAAGAATATTTTTCAACGTCAAATATAATTTTATTATCAGATCACCAGGCTTTTTTTGGTCTCTATGTTTCGGTATCTTGATATTCCAATAGTCAGGGTTCTGTATTTCCAGGAGCATTTGACTTTTGAACGGAGAATCACAAGCCCTTCTTTAGTGTGAGAGTAAGATGTCTGTTGAGATGTAGGAACTTCAGCAGAACCAGCTTTTAAAAAAAGGTTCAGGCAGCTGTCTCTACATCCATGGGTATGTTTGATGGAATCAAGCTTGTGGAGAAGAAGGAAGAATGTATGGGAGTTTCCTTACCAGGATCTCTGAGAATGCACTTCCCTCACATCTAACAGTATATATTAGAGTGTAATATAAATATGGTATAATTAATTTTATCAACTGTAACATCTGGGCCAAAAACGATTGTATTTTAGAACAGAGCGTCATAAAGGTAAGCATCAGAATTGCAGAAACTGTAGGTAAGATTAATAAAAAACGACAGGAGGAAACTGCTTTCTAGAAGTTATTGATGGGAGGGACTAAAATCACTTACATAAAATTATGTCTTGGTGAGTGGTTTTTCTCTTGCTTTACATACAGAGTTAATCTCCCTCACACTCCTCAGTCAAAATGTAACACTTCAAGTGTTGTTATTGGTGGATTATTTCACTATTATTCATCTCCTCACCTCCCTGACAATACCTACTTTTTAATTTATATATATGCGAATACACACACACACACACACACACACACACACACACACATATATACAAACATGCACATATATAAACATTTATATAAATTCTTAAGTTTAGTTATTAGACCATCATCATAGTCGTCATGATCGTCATCATCACCATCACATTATTACTGGCTATCCTTATCCAGAATAATAATGGGAAGAAAATAAATGAAATGATATTTATTTCATAAATGAAAGGATATTTTTTTAACTCCCAGCCTTATATATAAGATGATAGACCTTTTGGAGAAGGGAAATTAGAAGATCTTCCTTATTTCTTAACCTTTAAAATCCTTTTTAATCTCCATTGCAATATAAGAAATATTTTCTGGCCCTGGTGGTCATGAAAAAGATCCCCTCAAAATAGAAAAACCAAAACTAAGATAAACAGAAAATTCTACCACTAACAGCGAGAGAATTACTATTAACAGCTCTTTTTTCTTTATTAGAAATGCTGGTTTGGGAGGTCTGGCTTCTAAGAAGTCTGCTTATCTAATGAAGTAGCTCTACATAAATTGAAACTTAACATTACCCAGAAATTTGGCTAAGTTTCATAACTGACACACATCTTATTACTGTTCGATGAAATTTTAAGGAAGCAAACATTTGCCTGTTTCTGATCATGTAGCCTCAAGTCTGCATAGTCACATTTAGATTAGAGAAGTTTAAATTACAAATCTTATTTAAGATGTGAGTGCCACTCTGATAAGAAACTCATAGATAAGAGCGTGAAATACATTTTACAAACTAGACTCAGGAACATATCTTTACAAAGTGAGTTACATATGGAAAGGTTCTCTTGATAATAAGAATCATTACTACATTCAAAAATCAATATCCTTTCTCTTGTGGTAGTAAAATAAATGGGAACCCACAATTTAACATTGCTAGTCAAAGAACCCCTTATCATTCCATCCCCAAAATTCTGTTACAACATTATTTAGTTGGCATTTTAGAAGTTTAAAAATAGAATCATATTTTAGAAAATTAAATATCTGTGACAATGGAAAAATAAGAATAATATGTGCATTAAGTTTTATTTTTAAAGTCTGATGATACTATGTATTTTTTCATCAAATTTAATATTGATACATGTCATTTAATTCTAGTGTCCTCCTTCCAAAAAAAAAAAATCAGTTAAAAAAAAAAGTACCCTTTTCAAGGACAGCTAAAAGTACATAAAAAAGGGTAATAAAGCCTTAAAAATACATTTCAGTTTGTAATTAGCTCATGGTTAACATAATGGATTATGGCATTGTGTGTTAATGAAATACACAGTTAATATAAGTGAAACAGTCAATTAAAAAGTAAAACATAGACTAATAAAAATGCTTATTTTAACTTCACCCTTCAGAATGGACCATGTATCTTAACCAAAGTGAGTGCTTGTCTAAAGCATTTCATGGGCTCCCTAAGCCTTTTTTTTACTACCTGCTACTACCATTATATCCAGACCCATAACAACCATATATAGCATCACCCAGCTTTCTAATTTCCCTTACTTCTTCCCGTTTTCTTTTCCTTCGGTCATATCTTGCACATTTAGTTCAGACTAATTTCAATTTTGTTCTCATCACTTTCTTACTCACAGATCTTCAATGGTTCCCCACCACCACTTTATTTTTAAAGGAGTAGTGTCCAAACTATTATTAGCTCTTAAAAGCTTTACATATCCAAACAAATCATGACCTTTGAAACTGAATCTGACATTACTCTTTTTTTACGTATTTCTTCAGCTAGTGTGTCTTGTTTGCTGTCTCTTAAAGGAGAAATACTTATTGTTGATTTTATAACATTTTTCTCAATTACACCTTTATTAGAACTTGTGTCCCTCTTCTCAATTCGTATTACCTTGCATTCCAGTTACCCTTCCAATCACCTTTGTTTCCAGGTCCCATTCAACTCCCACCTCCTTTCTGATAATTTCAAACTACGCTAACCTCTAATCCCAAGCAATTATCACATTATAACAATCTCTTGCACTTAATCTCATGATACTTTTTTGCATATCTTATGCCTTTTTAATGTGCTATAGTTTAGTTCTTGGACTGTTATTTAACTATCTATGTTTTCAGAGTCTGTTAGGGCTGACATTATGTATTTTAACCTTCAGAATACTATGCATAGAAAAGGCATTGATTTTAAAATAGACAATTCTAAGATTGAATCTTGACACCACTGTTACTAGCTGTGCCAGGGCCATTATATAACCTTTCCAGGCTCAGTTCGCCCATCTCTAAGAATGAGTGAGACAACTAATTTACAGGATTGTAGTGACAATAGTCATACTCAGGTAAAGCACTTAGTACCCAATAAGTGTTCTTCTCCCCTTGTACCATGCGTAATATCCTTACTCAGTGATTATTTATCAAATGCATTGAAGAGGCATTCACATATCTGCTTGACTCTTCCTTTAATTAGTAACTTAAGGATGTATCAAAATCCAAGTCCAAGAGGGAAGAGATATGGGGACACACGTATATGTATAACTGATTCACTTTGTTATAAAGCAGAAACTAACACACCACTGTAAAGCAATTATACTCCAATAAAGATGTTAAAAAAAAAAACAAACAAGTCCAAAAGATTTAAGAGCTACATGGCTCTCTGTGGAAAATTCTTTGTGGATAGTATCCCTGAAGCATTTTGCCAGCATCAGCTACATTCTCAGCTCAATTTCACATAAATAGGATGAGGTTACCAAAAACAAAATTCTGGAACAAGTCAGTCATCAGGATGTTAGCAAAGCTGCCTCAGAGTCAGCTCTGTTGAGGTAGTCACATGCAGGAGACAGATGACGGCGTGAATCCAACCCGAGTGCTCCTATAATTCTACATGAGATTGGCTATGCAGAAAAGTCAGAGAAGCATTGTATTTAACATACAAGGAGAAAACTTCCAACAGGGAACTGTAGGTGAGAGATTTGGAAGGTAAGAGCACTGAAGATGGAAGAATTCATATTCAGATATTTAGACCTGTCCAGTCCCAAACAATGAGGAGCCCAAGTCACATTAGATTGTTAACAACAACAACAACAAAAGCTGCATGGACGTGATAATAATAATTATTAATATAGAAAGTTATAGAGAAAATTGGAGGACTTGTATTGATCTTTAAAATCACAATTATACATGTGAAAGTACTATAATAAATGTAACATGTTCAGGAAAATATATGTGGTAAGGGTGTGTAACCTAAGGAACGTTTAAGTTATTAATTTGTAATGACGCTCATGTAAATCAATTTGTACTCAATACTTAATTTGTCCAGCAAATGATTAAAAGGATGTGAGAATTCTGTATGGACACACATATAAGTAATATTAAAAAATCTGGTTTGGCCACAGAGATTTCACGTCACAGAATATAATCCACCACTTGAAAAAAGAAAAAAAGAAGGAAAAGGATGTGAATTGCCAGGGAGCTTATGTCAAAGTGTCATTTCTCTTTCCTTTAAAAAATACTAAATTTTTCCTAACATGTTTTCAAAATATTTATAGGCCAGGACTGACTACTCTTCAGAATGCTTGGGAAATACTTCACAAGGTGTTAATCATTACTCTTGATAGATGTCATTACATTACTATTGGTGAATAATGTACCTAATTTATTTAAATCTGTAATTCTTTTAAAGGATTGAGAAAGCAAGAATATATTTTTGCTTTCAAAGACTTTGATGAAGTGAAATGCTTAGTGTTCAACATTCTTGGTACATTTTTGTCATTTTTTTTACACCACTTTTCTTCTCTGGTACCTACGAACATTCAGCTGGGTGCACGTGGTCAGCCAGTGATTCCTACTCCACTACCCAAGCAAGAATAAACTATATAAACATTTGTTTCTCTTTTTTCCTAATATGTTTAAATAATGATTTTCAAACTTCACTTTAGAATCCAAAGCCCATGGTAAATCAGCTAAATGGCTTGGCCAACTCTCTGAGCAAGAATCAGTTAAATCAGTTTTATGTAGTGCTGAAAACACAACTGACTGAAAACTGAGTGATTCTTATTTTCTACTGGCTGTCTAGACCTCACCCTAGATGCAGGCATAGAGATGTCCACAGGAGTCTCACCCTGACTTTCACCATTTGCTATTGCAGTAGTGCCGCAGGGGAGTGGCTGAGGCTCAATCACATTGACCCATAAAATAGAGGCAATTACGTTTGCACATTTTATGTACACTTTAATCTGGCCTTACCTACTGTTATCACTAGATTGGGGTAGAGAGATATCCCATCAATTCTCTTCAGAAAGAACTCTTACGGGTACATGTGTTTTGCTTTTTTTTTTTTTTTTTTTTTTTTTGCTTTATCTGTAACTGCAACTTAAAGGACATACTTTATAATGTCAGTCTAATTGTCTTAAACTCTATCATAGTGAGTGGAAAGTCGACAGGAAGAAGGAAAGGTCAAATCTTCTGTTTAGACAAGCCTTTGCCTGAGGAAAGTTTGTTGGACAGGAAGTTTTATTTAAATTGATTGGGGATCACTCTAGATTGAGGTTTATTGTCATCACTGTGCTACTTTAGTTGCTTCTAGTTTTTTCTTAAGAAAAAATAGTATTCTATAATGTGCCCTGGGACATTTGATTACACACACGAACTAATAAATTCCAAAAGAAAGAAGTGTCTTTAACTAAGGCGGTCTATAAACCAGGATAACAATGAAAGAGATGGCTATTCTCCCCAGAGGCCCAAGCCACACATGGGAAAGCAATGGATCCTTAAATTTTATTTTTCTGAAAATGTTTTCTTATCCTAAAAATAGATATATTTATATTTGGAGAGACACACATACAAATATAAGTGTATATTTATACACACATATACCAACACACTTCATTAGAGAACATGAGGTCAGTTTCTGTTTGTACCCTTAAGATATTTAAATACACTTTGCTCATTTCATTAAAGTAAAGCCTTAATTATTCAACTGTCTTGTTCTTGGATCTTTAAACCTTTCAGAAAAGCCAGGAATCAAGATGGAAGGAGTCAAAGACTTCAGTGAAGAGTTAGAGAAATTCTTAAGAGCTGAGTGAAAGATGTAAGATGGGCTAAGAGATTATCCTACTTTCCAGAAGAAAGGATCAGCATGTGGTCAGAGCTAAACCTTACTGGTGCTAAGTCAAAGATGTTTAGAAAAATCATTTTCAAAAGCAAAAGAAAGCAGCTGCTCGAGCAATGTGTGTTGGGTGGCAGAAGCAGTGGATGGCAGATGCTGTGATGGTGATTACTAGAAGTCATGCGTGTTGAGTAAAGCTGAGAAAAGTAACACCAGTAAACAGATCTATAAGCAAATGCCTTAACTTCTCTGAATCTCAGTTTCTTCATTAGTAAAACTGGGATAATAGAAGCATCTACCTCACAGGATTATTATATCATTTCCAAAGATATTCATGTAACAAATGAAAAGTATCATATAAATTGAGTTCTTGCTGTTAGCTCTATAACATGAAGTTTCCAAAAATCGTTGTCTCTCCTGATATTCCATGCCTGTCCACCTACCTATGGTTTGTGTTGATTATATTACCTTGTTGGTACATTGGATTGTGTGTTCTAATCTTCCTACATGGCATGCCATTTTTCCAGTTCACATCCAATTTTGTGATGGTGTATAGTGTTGTGGATGAATCAGTGGCCATGGAAGCTAAGATTTTTAAGAATGATATATTCTCAGTAGAGAAGTATAGTGAAGTTTAATATAACACAAGTATCAACTAATCAGACCAGATACTGGCTCAATTTGGAAATGAATCAGTTATGCACAACTGGAATAGATATACCACTGTGTTCCGATAAAGACTATGTGATTCCAAGTTCAGCTAATCTGTTGTGGGGAAGTTTCGGGGGTAGATTTCTGTGGATGGCGGAAACTCCACAAGTCTCTGGTGATTATTTAAGGATTTATTAAAGCAATAAAAAGATAAGTAAAATAAAGTATTTAAAAATTGGGCAAATCCTCTTTCTTAATTTAGGTAATGTATTATTAAGTTCCCAAAGGTTAAAAAAAAGAAAGGATGCCTACAAGGGGACAAAACAATGCTTTCATTTTTGAAATCCTGTAAATAATATAAATATTTACAAAAAATTAGGTTGGATATAAATGTAAGCAAGTTAGTTTTCAAAAATCTTGAAAAGCCTGTGTGAGAATGACAGAAGAAATGAAGACATCTAAGAAGATGATGAAACGCTCAGAAAAACAATGGGTTTTAGGAGATTTGGTCATTGGGTACATTTCTCAGTAAACTACTTCTAGGCAAAGGGGCTTTAGACAAAGTAAACTGAAGTACATAAACCCAGATCTACTTGATCCAAAAAGATTGCCATGTCACACCATAAGAGAAAGATTTTCTGGATTAGTCAGATCTGCTCCAAACCTCCATCACTGGATGACTGAATTGTGAATGTAGCATGATGAATTAAATTAATGATCCTCTGAGAACTTGCATTACCATATTTGGGACCAACTTCTTGTAATGTAGTTGGTACTTGGGTCATCTTAAGAGACCCAAGTTTCTATTGGGGGTCCCTATTAAATGAGTTCATTAATGGAACATAAAAGGTGGAGAAATGGAACTTGGAACATCTGGTGTTTTGCTGAAACCATAGAAACTTCAGATATATTAGCCTAAGCAGTCTGCTGTTCTAAGAGGGTAGACACAGATGTTGATGAATGACTAGGACAAGCTATGCCCTGGAACTCTGCTGCTTGGATGGAAATATTGCCTAGGGTTAGCTGAAAATTGATGATGTCTGAGCTGTATGTAGATTGAGAATTTCTGCAACAAAGTCTGAACAGTATATGAGAACATCATCCAAATATATTACATACTAACTCTAATCCTTCCCAGGGCAGGAATTCACGGAGTAAACCCTTCATTGACTAATGGGACACAACATTACAATGGCTTATGGGCATCAAGAAGTTTGAATTGGCTTAGGTGCATACCCAGAGGAGTTTGAGTATACCCTAGAAGGACAGTTTTTTGTAGACACAGGATTCTCTAATACAGGTAAACCAAACTGTATTGTTAACTACACAGAATCCAGAGAAGACCAGGGCCAGAGGCTCCTGGGGTTTTTGTTGTTGTTGTTGATATTAGGTCAATTGCAAAATAACAGTTGTTGCGTGAGACCTAATATTTAGCTTCCGAATTGGAAAAGTCTCCTTGGTAGGCATATATTTGGGCAACATCTAAAGTAAGGGATAGACTAGACTTGTAATCTCAATTGGCCAGATATGATTCCTTTAGAAGTAGTCTGTCAGAAAGCACAGTAAGTCCAGGCAGCCCTCACTTTGCGTGGCATTGTGCTGAATGACACCTGCGCTTTCCAAAATGGGCTCATTGTTTTGTATGGTTCCACTGTACGAAGCCAGCAAACAGTTCTGACATGCATGAGTTTCCATTAACATCATACCAGGCAAAGTGATGACGACCTGTAGTTACTCCAGGACACAGCGGGTCACAGGTACGTGACAATATAATTCGTTATTCAAACTGGGATGGGTTTGAAAGTGAAAGTGGGCTCTATTAATTATCACATTGGGACGACAGGCATAACTCAGAACTGTTCCAAGCAAAATATATGGTCACTGTGGTCTTAGGTTTCTAACCAGGTGACACCAAGGATGAATGGGAAAGAGGTGGTAGACAACACCAGTGGTGCCAAGAGCTCTGTCCAGACACAGGGCATGGTCTTGAGAGGATTATTGACTGTTAGCCTATTAAATTGCCAGTTCCTTGACATATACCATATTGTGGCTCCAAAAGCAGAGTTTGACCTGCTCTGTATCGAATTGGTAGCTCAACACTCCCAGCACTGGCAAGAGTTTTAGGGTTATTGGAGGTCAAGCCTGAGCTTGACCACTTTCCCCAGTACTGTAGGATGTGGTATTTACCAGTGACAAGTGGTGATGCAAAATGGATTTGCCTTTCTAGTAGCACATGGTACTAATAATTCAGCATGCTTGGTATTTAGTAGGCAATCAATAAATATGCAGAAAGTTAAATACAAGATGCTTTCATACAACTTTCTTGCCAAATGGTCATCTAGACTGGTCATCTAGACTCTGCTAGAACTCCACAGAATATCACCTGTGACGGAAAACATACAGCTTCATAAGCAGTCAATTTCACTGTTAGCCAACTCTAGTTGTTTAGTATTCTTTCTTAGATTATGTTGATCTGAAATCTGTCTTTCTATACTTTCTGCCCTTTTCTGTCTTCTGAATTAATAAAGAACAAGTTTATTTCCTTTGTTGGTATTCTCATGTTACCCCTTGGACCCTTACTTTGCTCCAGGGGAAAAAAAAAATCCCCATTGCTCCCACCATTCATCAAGTGATTTGTTCTAGCTACTTAGAAGAAAAGTATATTAGAAATATACTTGGGAAGATGCATGAAATTATCTTGCTTTGTGTAGAAATTAACAGATAAGTCACACTATTTTTTTTTCTCTATGATATAGAGTATTAACATCTTGATTCATGAGCTGTACTTATTGCTGATGATAAATTTTAGTGCCCTGTTCTGTTAGCTATTATCTTTGCTTTTTCTCATTTATCACTTTTTAATCTACTTTGTGAACAGTCAGATCTGTCACTAGAATTTCAAGAAACTATTTAATAAAACTGTTTTCTAAGAAAATATACTGTCTCCGTTATTGTAGAGTCATTTTGTTTAAAAAAGATTTACAATATTCCTGCACCATCCTCCCGCCCTTAACCCACCACTGCTTCAGTGTTGTTAAGCTAAGCTTCAATGGATATATTAATTCTTTTAAATCAGTCATTATTTCCATAGATTATTTTTTTAAAGAATACATCCTATGTATGCAAACTTGGCATATATGTTGCCAAGTTTCCAGCAGGGAAATAAAGTTGTTTAAATCTGGATAACTTAAAAAAAAGTTTTGTGTGTAAACCACAGACTTCTCACATGATGAGAAAGAAGCTAATGAATAACTTAGGTTTGCTAGGCAATAGTAGAGGTTATTTATAAAGGGCCTCAAGGGTTAAAATGCATTTTTATGGATTTTATCTTATGTGGTTCTAGAAAAACTGTGGAGGTTTTTAAAGAAAGAAAATTCTCAGGGCTATCTGCACTATGAAGATGCTTTACAGAATAGATTCCTGATTTTTGACAAGCAAAGCGATGTGACAAAATAAAGGGAGAAAACAAATCCAGTGGCCCGGGTAGCCTTAGGAAGGCTCTGTTCAACATACACGAAGGAGGCCACTTCTGCTCAATGGCTGTCTTTGAAATTATCCACTCTTGGTGATTTCTGCTCTTTACAGTTTATTCTCTTATTACAGTTTTGAACCAACAAATTTTCTTTAAGCATTGTCTAGGTGTTCACAGCGGGACTCTTAGCTTAGTATTTCAGAAGCAGGGTGTAAAGGGACAATTGTTTATAGATTTAGGTCATTTGAGGATTGGATGTAACTTGTGGACTTGAAAAGAATCAAATCAGGAAAACTTATTATTCCAGAGGCTGGATTTTTTGAGTAACTGTAAACCTATCCATTTTTAAATTACTCTGTTTTTTAAGATACACATATTTAGCTCTAAGACAATAAAGAACTTGAATTTGCCCCTAGGTCAGCAGTTGGACTGTAATTGCTGACATTAGGTGAATACCAACCAGCTAAATCACAGTGGCTCCAGAAAGCTTTAAGGAGCTGTGTCTGCACAGTATATGGCCTCAAGTGCAAAATAGAAGGCTGCTTATACAAACAGAAGCGTGCACGTGACAATTCCTTTTTGTGTTGAGAGCTGCTTATTTTGTACAGATAGTCACCAGGCCACATTCCCACTAAGTATATTCTGCTGCCTTACATTGGGGGCTTAATTGTGAAAATTGATCCTTTGAAGACATGAAACTCTTTGAAGGTTTCTTTCCTGACTGCAAAATTTTATGGGTTTTGTCTATAAATTGAGTTGTGCAGGATGACTGGGCTGATGGATTCTATAGACTGAGGTCCAGTGGTGTCAAATTACCCATCTTCTACCAGAATACCCTCTTTGGCACAAGGACCCATGGGCCATAAGTTGATGGTGACCTTAACTCTCCAGTAAGTCAGGTCTCTGCTTTTGGACATTTTCCCCATTTGGATAGTCTCTCATTGTCAACAACTGGAAAACATGTTTCTATCAGGATAAAACTGTTACATGGAGATGAAGGCCCTAGTTAACATTAACAAATGATTATGCTTGTTACGTACCAGAAATGCTCTGAGCACTGGGAAGAAATGGCTTTATAATGTCCAAGGCCTATACCTCCTTGGTTCATAATTTCTGAGGGGGAAAAATGACTGCCAAGATTAATATTAGATCCCCAGATCTTTCCACAGTGCCAGATTAAAATTTATTTGACATGTAGGTGCAGAGAACATCTACACAGACAGGTATACTTTGCAAAGTTACCTTTCAGAATCTTATTTGAGAGACTCATTGGATATTTTCTATGTGTATTTTTATGTATTTCCTTCTCTCCTCTGCTGATTTTGTCCTGTAGGATTGACATGTGATCCTGAAAATGACAGTGCTAACCTGGCTGGGAAATTAAAAAAAAAAGAGCATGTAACCGGAGCCAGCATGCAAGGTAGGCGTGAATACTTGTGGTTTGCACTCTAAATCCAAGGTGTTGCTCTTAGCTACTCTGTAACTTTGCCTCAAACATTTCCATGAAGAGAACCTTCCTCATTGTCACGTACCAAGCCATTCAATCTGCTGTGGTTTGCCCTAGACGCCCACATCTGTGCCATATTGTGAAGGTAGGTCACACTGTGGTTTTAAAACACTGCCTTTAATATATTTTGCCTGTGAATTGATGCAACTCTTCTGAAGGGAAATTCAGCAGTATCCATTCAAAGGCTTAAAAATGCCTACAATTCATGACTCAGCAGTTTGGCTTCCTGGAATTTATAAGAAGAAAAAACAGTGTGTTAAGATTTATGCATATAGTTCTTCAAAGTGTTAGGTATAATTTAAAAATTGAAAAGTTTTACGCTGCACAATGAAAACTTGTTCATATAGATTCCATAGTATTGTAAATCAACTATACCTTAATAAAAATAAAATAAAATAAATTTCATAGCTGAGGATACCATGCAGCCACTAAAAACTAGTGTGACAGATATGGATATTAGGAAATGTTTATAATTGTTTAAAAATGGAAAAAGTAGTTTTGGAAAGTATGATCACTTTGAAACTACATTATGTAAAAAAAAAGAGGTAACTATATAACAATGAGCATTGTCATATTACATAATGTGTGTATATAATGTTATACATTATCATCATCATACATTTTTATCATCATTAACTCTGGATTTTTTAATTTTCTTTTTTGTACTTTTTGGTATTTTCATAAAAAACTAATAATCACCATGTATTAATAGTATTATAATTAAGTAAACAATAGTTGTTCTATTTTCCCTCCTCATATGGAATTACGAAGGGCAAGCAGTGTTTTATGGAGAAGTCTTAGGACTAGACAAGCAATGACTGGGTCTTCAATTAAAATAACAAAATCCTTTATTACTACAAAAGCAGCGGAGCTAATATGAGCTCTTATCCTGCCTTCTCCCTTCCTGGGTGCACTGAAAATGGCTGCAGTTTGATTCTGAAATCATGGTCCACTCCCTTCCAAACGTTACTGCACAGCAACACTACAATGGCCACCACCCCTTCCTGCTGCATTGCTTGAAATAAACAATGTCCCTGCATGCACAGCAAACTTAATACTTCAACCAGTGAAGGGGCATACTTTTTTTTTTTTTTTTTTTTGTGGTACGCGGGCCTCTCACCGCTGTGGCCTCTCCCGTTGCGGAGCACAGGCTCCGGACGCGCAGGCTCAGCAGCCATGGCTCACGGGCCCAGCCGCTCCGCGGCATGTGGGACCTTCCCGGACAGGGGCACGAACCCGTGTCCCCTGCATCGGCAGGCGGAGTCTCAACCACTGCGCCACCAGGGAAGCCCGGGGCATACTTTTATGAAGCTATTTCTGTCACAGTGAAAGTTGAGGAAGGATTAAAGAAATATTAAGTAGGTAGAAAAGAGATTAATGTATGTGGGGATTGGGACGAGGCAAGTTTGACTTTCAGGTTTCTGGTTTGAGCAACTGGTCTAATCGTGGTGCCATTATCCTAAATAAGGGGGAAGGAAGAGGGGCAGAGATGGATAAGGAAGAAAACAAATTGGAATCTAAACATTTACAGCATTAAAAAAATAGCAATGCCATTTGCCAGTAAATGTTACCATGCTGTGATTGTTGCAGTTTGGACACTGAAACAGTTTAATTGAGAGGTCTTTCCTGTAAAAGTTCTGCAAAAAACCCCAAAGGGAATCCTTGATCATGGCTTCTTGCCACTTCCACTGGACTGCAGGTATCTTTGCATGTTACACTCCAAGTGAGCTGCAACACCACAGCCCATCACCAGGGCATCTACGGGTTAGCATGCAGGGTGTAGGGACATAGAGATGGATAAGGCACTGCTGTCCACCCACGGGAGCTCTCGATGTAGAAAGTGAGAAACAAATATTATAATGCAATATAGTTAGCATAATAATTGACATATGTACTCCATACTGCCAACTCAGAAGAAGGAAAAATTACTCTCTGGACCTTGAAGCTCTATTTAGTTTTCAAAACCCGGGTGATGCTTGATTTGGACCTTGAAGATTGAGTAGGCATGAAAATTATGAGTTCTTACAAATTATGAGTACTGCAAATTATGAGTGGTGACATGTGGCAATGTAGTCCATCATTTAGGGTTTTCTTAGGCCAACACAAAGGTCAAATTTGGTTCAGTGAACTGAACCATTGGAAAATGTCATTTTGAATTTTACATATATAGTCCTCTCCCCACATGCCATCTAAGAAACACCAAAAGTTTCACAGCTGTTTATGAAGCATAAACTTCAGAACAAGAACTGATAAATGTTGGAGAAATGAACTTTCAATAATTTCACCAATTCATCACAAAGCTCAATTTAGATTAGTGTTTCTCTACCTTATTTTCATTACCACTACCCTGCCAAAGAGCCTTTTTAGACTTTTTTTCCTAATTGCCTCTTCTTCCCATGAAATTTCAATACCACAGATATACTTTATCTGTTTATACACAACTACAGACCACTGTAACAACTAAGATTTTCTTTTACCCTGCAAGAGCCAACTTTTGCCCCATTGGGGTTCATATTGCCCCCCTTGCCTATGTGTGATTTAGGTGAAGATGTTAGCACAAAAATTTGTCTCTTAGATTGCTTGCAGCCCAACATTATTTTTAAGGGGGCTTATATTTTATTTTGTTGTTTACATGCCTCAAGCCTATAAATTGAAAGACATACATTGACTGCTCTCAAATCCTTTAATGTGACCCCAAATAAACATTCAAAGCAAGAAATCTTGTTCAGATTCTTTATGACATCATTCTCAATTTCTGAAGTGTAGTTCTCCAATGAATATTTTGACTGCCTCTTATTTCTCAGATTTTCTAACAATACCTCATTTTTGTTTTCACAGTATCATGAGTAATCATTTAAAAGATAGACATAGATCAAAAATCCTTCGAATGGACAGTCCTCCTTTTTTTGGCCATAACTTCCCCTGGGTAACCTCAACTATACAAAATCAGCATCAAGCAGTTAGTGCAATTTCAAAGAACACACACATACTCACAAACTAAAAAAGAGGCATAATTTTATTTGGCAAACACAGACTATGGCCAAAATTGTTCTGTAAAGTATAATGCTTCAAAAAATAGCATACCCACAGCTATGCATCATGGAGGCTCCTTATGAAAGATAGTAAAGATTGACTGGGGGCGGGGGGAGCCTCCACAGGAAGATAAAAGAGACAGCTTCCAGGTTTGGCAAAGTTAAAGTGGAAGACATTTGGAAAGGAGATGGGTTGAGGACTTCGAGTGAATGGGAAGATGCCCCCTCTTCCCTGGACATATTTAGGATCCAAGGAGCAAAGAGCTTTAGATTCCTTCCCAGTATAACAGCATGCACATGAGGGGCCTCAACAAAATGCAGACGGAGCCAATGAACTCCGAAAGATGAATGCCCTGGGGACTAAAGAATGAATATCGGAAAAGCATGGAGGACGCCCAAGAAAGACTTCCTCAGATTCCACCATCATAGCCAGACTCACACGCACCGGGAAAAGATTTTACAGCTTCAGGGAAAAGATTTTGCCAGTTTCATACACCAACCACTGAAATGATACATTATTAAAACCATTAATTTAAAAAAAACTATGAATAAAATATTTTAGATATTTTCCCCAGGAGCAACAGAAATTGGGGTGAAGGGCTGGAGAGGGATGAATCTGTTATCTTGTCCATGGGAATGTTTACAGGAAAATTCAGGGGGACATGGCCAGACATGAGGTCCATAAACAAAATGTGCCTCAGTGCTCTTCCCTCCCCTTGGTTTTCTCCTTCAGCTGCAGATCTCTCTACTCACCTAGATCTGTCTCTCTACCCCCTAGATCTGTCCTTCAGCTCTCAGGAACCTGCCCTCTTCACTTCTGGATGAGAGAAGAGTTACCATCTCAGACCCACTGACATTGCTGATTTATAAACTTTCTGTTGGTCTAGGGCTTAAGGTTCACAAAATGCTGTCTTAAATGGATAGTAGACGTGCCCAAATAAAATGTTTCATGGGAGGGCTTCCCTGGTGGCGCAGTGGTTGAGAGTCTGCCTGCCGATGCAGGGGACACGGGTTCGTGCCCCGGTCCGGGAGGATCCCGCATGCCGTGGAGCGGCTGGGCCTGTGAGCCATGGCCGATGAGCCTGCGCGTCCGGAGCCTGTGCTCCGCAACGGGAGAGACCACAACAGTGAGAAGCCCGCGTACGGCAAAAAAAAAAAAAAAAAATGTTTCATGGGAAAGTAAGGTTGAGAAACTAGGATGAATAAATTTAAATATGTTTACCAACATGCTAACAAGCACTTGATTCTTTAAGAGGAGCATACAGTATAGTTTCCTAACATATTGGGAGATGGTTTGAGAAATGTTTAAAGGCAGCATTCTATTTTACCTTCACACTGACTAATAGAAACTGTTATTTGTTAATTTTCTTTTGGGGTTGGGGCAGAAATAGCAACTCTTGGTGAGCAAAAAAAAAAAAAAAGCCTCTTTGTAGTTACTTGGGATCTAAGTGAATACTCAATTTATTAAGTTTGAAAAATTTTTAAAACTTAGCTTTCTTTTAGCTTTTCAATTCAACCTATAGCTCTTGATCTTCTCTGTACGTCTATGATTAATACTATGAGAATAAAATCGCTTTCACCTGAATCAAAATGCCAATCAATTAACTCAATTTGAACACACCAAATCACCTTAAACTACCAGCTACATTCAAAATTTAAATTCCTCTAAATATTTTATCTGCATTTATACGTTCAATCATTTGATTTTAAGTGACTCAAATATATGACAGCATACACTTATGAGCTTAACTTGCAAAAACTTTCTAAGTCCTTACAGCTAACATTTATATAGTGTTTACTCTATGCCAGATAATGTTCTAAGCTTTTTACAGATATTCATTTAATTAATCCTCACATCAGTCCCATGAGGTAGCTAACTATTCTGATTTCCATTTTACAGTTCAGGAAACTGAGGTATTGAAGTCTTGAGTAACTTGCTAGAAGTCACACAGATAATAAGTGCCAAAGCTCTTATTAGTTTGATACAGTAAACTTAACAGTAAAATAAAATTCTCTTAGTCATGCCAATACTCTTGACTAACTTAAATTCCCTAATAACCTTCATTAATAATTACAAAACTGATATGTCAGATTCTCTCAAACATACAAATACCTTAAATAGCAAACGCAGACTGGAATGTAACATCACCTTTTAATACTAAGGATTAAGTTTGATTTTTAATTCTAAGTGTTCCTAGAGTTTAAATGACCCAAATAAAGGAGAGTTACCATCTCAGACAATCCACAAACTCAGGACCACAACAGAGTTACTTCTCAATCAGAAATCAGAACCTAGAACATGGGGCCTGGGAGTAAAAAGCTTCCAGATGACCCTTCTGGAATCACAGTGGGAATGTTAGGTCATTTATTTTAGTACTGTCCATGGGGCCTGTGTTCAACTGAAATTGCAACCTACTTCTGAAATTATAACCTATTCTACTGGGTGGGTGTGTGTGTGTGTGTGTGTGTGTGTGTGTGTGTGTGTGTGTGTGTGTGTGTGTGTGTGTGTGTGTGTGTGTGTGTGTGTGTGTGTGTATGTGTGTGTGTGTGTGTGTGTGTGTGTGTGTGTGTGTCTAAGGACTGCTTGGTTGGATTTACAAAGGTGTTTTTTTTTTTAACAGTCTCATTGATTTTATTGATTTTTATGTTTTCCTTTCAGCAACAATTCTACAGTCCTCCTAATGATAAATTATGATAAGCAGTTTGCAAATAAGGAAGCTGAGGATTTAAGAATTAATTAACTTGCCCAGGTCCAGTAGGGGCTAAACAGTAGAGCTGAGATATAAGCCCAGGTCTTCTACATCTCAATCCAGTACTTGCCCACAACTGGTTCCTAGTCCACCTGTTGTGAATGCTTAGGTTAAACATCAAACTTGCCATGCAATAGCTCTGTATCTCATGTTGAAATTATACTCCCTCAGCTTCTTTCTTCTGCCTGTGCCTTTGAAAATATTCATAGTTACTATTAGGTCATTCATTATTTCATCAGCCAGTCACAGTATTTATTGGGCTGCTGTCAAATGCTGGGCACCGCTTTAGGCACTTAAGGTGTGAGAACAAAGTATTAATTTATATTGAGAGAAGGGTTAGACTGTTTTTAAACAGACCCGTCACTCCTGTATTTGTCAGGGGTTTTCCCCCAAAGTAACAGAAATCCAACTTAAATTAAATTAAATTTAAATCAAGTAGATTTATTTGTGTAACTGAAAACTCTGTGAGTAGGAAGCCAAGTCTTCACGTGTGGCTGGATGAGAAGCCTAAAGATGTTATAAAGTCTACCTCACTGGCTCTTACGATGTTTTCACACATTCTCTGTCTCCACATTTCAATTTGCTAAATTTTGATTTCTGGCCTGATTTCTTCCCGCTGCTGATTTCTTCCACTTGGCAAGTGAAAGTGACTTCAAATCTCTTCATGTGCATTTTCCTTTCATCTTGTGATTTAAAAAGAAATAAGAGCATCTCTTCTACATGTTATTGGAGAAGAAATATTGGAAAGAACATTAATTGATCCATCTCTTTGAGCCACATGCCCATCGCTGAATGAATCATGGTAACCAGGGGTTTGGAGAGGCTTGGACCACATGCCCTGGAGTGGAACCACTCCTACCCAAGCCACTTGGAATGGTAAAGGAAAGATGATGGGAGACAAACTTCATGGGCCACATGTGTATTATTCTCTCTCTCCCTATCTCCATCCTTCCCTTCTTTTCTTCCTTAGTTGCAGAATACAAAATTAATGCTCAGAAATCTCTTGCATTCCTATACACTAACAATGAAATATCAGAAAGAGGAATTAAGGAAACAATCTCATTTACTATTGCATCAAAAAGAATAAAATACCTAGGAATAAACCTACCTAAGGAGGCAAAAGACCTGTACTCAGAAAACTGTAAGACACTGATGAAAGAAATTAAAGATGACACAGATGGAGAGATATACCATGTTCTTGGATTGGAAGAATCAATATTGTGAAAATGACTATACTACCCAAAGCAATCTACAGATTCAATGCAATCCCTATCAAACTACCAATGGCATTTTTCATAGAATTAGAACAAAAAATTTTACAATTTGTATGGAAACACAAAAGACCCCAAATAACCAAAGCAATCTTGAGAAAGAAAAGTGGAGCTGGAGGAATCAGGCTCCCTGACTCAGACTATCCTACAAAGCTACAGTAATCAAGGAAGTATGGTACTGGCACAAAAACAGAAATATAGATCAACGCAACAGGATAGAAAGCCCAGTGATAAACCCACACACGTATGGTCACCTAACCTATGACAAAGAAGGCAAGAATATACAATGGAGAAAAGACAGGCTCTTCCATAAGTGGTGCTGGGAAAACTGGACAGCTACATGTAAAATAATGAAATTAGAACACTCCCTAACACCATACACAAAAATAAATTCAAAATGGATTAAAGACCTAAATGTAAGGCCAGACACTATAAAACTCTTAGAGGAAAACATAGGAAGAACATTCTTTGACATAAATCACAGCAAGATATTTTTTGACCCACCTCCTAGAGTAATGAAAATAAAAATAAAAACAAATAAGTGGGACCTAATTAAACTTAAAAGCTTTTGCACAGCAAAGAAAACCATAAACAAGACGGAAAGACAACCCTCAGAATGGGAGAAAATATTCAATATTTACAAATGAAGCAACTGACAAGGGATTAATCTCCAAAATATACAAACAGCTCACACAGCCCAATATCAAAGAAAAACAAACAACCCAATCCAAAAATATGCAGAAGACCTAAATAGACATTTCTCCAAATAAGACATACTGATGGCCAAGAGGCACATGAAAAGATGCTCAACATCACCAATTATTACAGAAATGCAGATCAAAACTACAGTGAGGTATCACCTTACACCCGTCAGAATGGACATCATCAAAAACATCTATGAATAATAAATTCTGGGGAGGGTGTGGAGAAAAGGGAACTCTCTCGTACTGTATGGAGAACAGTATGGAGGCTCCTTAAAAAACTAAAATTAGAACTACCATATGACCCAGCAATCCCACTGTTGGGCATATACCCTGAGAAAACCATAATTCAAAAAGGCACATGCACCCCAGTGTTCATTGCAGCACTATTTACAATAGCCAGGTCATGGAAGCAACCTAAGTGTCCATCGACAGATGAATGGATAAAGAAGATGTGGTACATATATATAATGGAATATTACTCAGCCATAAAAAGGAACGAAATTGGGTCATTTGTAGCGACATGGTTGGACCTAGAGTCTGCCATACAGAGTGAAGTAAGTCAGAAAGAGAAAAACAAATATCATATATTAATGCATATATGTGGAATCTAGAAAAATGGTACAGATGAACCTATTTGCAGGGCAGGAATAGAGATGCAGACATAGAGAATGGATGTGTAGACACTGGTGGAGGAGGGGGGGTGGGATGAATTGGGAGATTGGGATTGACATATATACACTACTATGTGTAAAATAGATACCTAGTGGGAAACAGCTCTGTAGCACAGGGAGCTCAGCTCGGTGCTCTGTGGTGGCCTAGATGGGTGGGATGCGGGGCAGTGAGAGGGAGGTCCAAGAGGGAGGGGATATATGTATACATATAGCTGGTTCACTTTGTTGTACAGCAGAAACTAACACAACATTGTAAAGCAAGTATACCCCAATTAAAAAAAGAATTGTTGGGCTTCCCTGGAGGCGCAGTGGTTGAGAGTCCGCCTGCTGATGCAGGGGACATGGGTTCGTGCCCCAGTCCAGGAAGATCCCACATGCGTGGAGCGGCTGGGCCCATGAGCCATGGCCGCTGAGCCTGCATGTCCGGAGCCTGTGCTCCGCAACGGGAGAGGCCACAACAGTGAGAGGCCCGCGTACCACAAAAAAAAAAAAAAAGAATTGTTATGGTATATCTACTATGTTCTACTTAATGCAAATAGAGTCAGGAAGAAAACATATATAACCTTGTACCTCTGAAGCTTAGTCTACTATCAAGGAAGATAGGCATCAAAGAACCAGTTAATTATTCAGTTTATTAATTAACTTCAACTGTGATCAATATTAAGAAGCAGAAGCATAGGTTGTTAACACAGTGTATGGTGAAGCAGTAGCCTGGCCTAGAAAGTCAGGGAAGGCTTTCTTGAGAAAATGTGACTGAGATATTTATTGAGATTCAAATGAAAAGTAGTAATTAACCTGAAAAAGAAGAAAATGAAGAGCACAGCAGGGAGAGGGAAGAGAATCTTTGAACTTTCTGAGGTGGGCAGGACCGTGGTGATTTAGATTACGTAAGAGGCTAGTCTGACTGGGCCGTACTGAGCACGGGAGAGAGGAAACAAGAGTGTGAGCTGGGGGTCAGTGGGGGGAGACAAGGGGCCAGATCACGCAGGGTCTTGAGAAGTCATGGCGAGAGTCTATGTGTCTTTATAGAGACAGTGCCCTACTTGTATTGACATTGTGTAATCCAAAGGAATGAAATTAATGTCAGGAATTTTATTAGAAATGTGGAATGGGACGACAACAAGATGTCAGGCTATTTAAGGGCACCTGGGTCTTACAAAGTTCCACAAACACTCCATGTAGCTGGCAGCTGACCCTGCCCAGGGGTATGTTAAGACCAGAAGCAGTCACTGCTGAGGGGTTCTGCCCTCAGTATTTCTCAACCTAGAGCACATTTAATTTGGTTTGTAAGGATAAATGACTCTGGTGAGCATATTTTAAAACTCCTAAGAAACATAAAGTCTGCACTGCTTTTGAAGTTTGAAAAATTTGAAAATGCCCAGAGCTATCTTTATGCATCCCTTATTTTCAATCCTTTGCCAAAATAACATCTATTCATGCTTGATATAAGCTCAAGCATCACTTCCTTTGAAAGTCTTCCCTGATGCCCAGTCTGGATCAAGATCTATCTGCTACATACACTTTACCATAGTTCTCTTGCATAGCACTTACAGTTACTAAATACATATTTGTGTGATGCTAGATGAAGGTATAGATTGTAAGTTCTGTGTGTAACGACGATATCCCCCAGTGCTGAGCACGTAGTAGGTGATCAATAACTGTTTACAAATAAATGAATCTTATTTTTTCTGATTTATATTTAATTTTTCAGATTTATATTTAAACCTGGTGATATTCTGTGATTGTGGTTGGTCTGCAGTTGAAGACTCTCAAAATGGGCTCTCAACAGTATTTGCTGAAAGGAATTAAATGAAGAAAAATAAATCAAGGCTGTTTTTAGAATGCCTGAGCCATGTAACTTTTTACATATAATTTGATTAAGAGATCAAAAGCACAGAAGAAATATCCAAGTAATCTCCTTTTGAATTCCTCTCTTTGTAGAGTCACACATTCATGACCTTTGTTCCTGTCTCTGAATCCCTCTGTCAGAAAAATGCCTGCTGCTTCAACCCTGGAGGGGGATGAGGAGACACAAGAAAGAAGGGACAGAACCTCTGGGCCAAATAATAACCTCATCTCTTCCGGCGAATACCATAATATGCTATGGCTCAGGTCTTGTCTGGAAAGATCTTCTTAGACAGTTTTATTTATTAACTGTTCAATGTTTAAATGATTCTTAATAGAAGAGAATTGAGCATGCGCGCGCGCGCACACACACACACACACACACACACACACACACACACACATTTCTCATTTGCTGATGTCTCTCTTGTTTAGTTCCCGTGCCTAACCATAACTCTTACAATTTTACATTATCCTTTAACCTTCAGTTTCCTCTTGAATAAACACCATGTCCAGGCCTCCAGCAGTAGCTGGTTAGGACTGTACGGTGGCTACTAGGATATGAGATTTCAGTGATGCTAAAATATTCATGGCATTTGGACTCATAACGGCTGTACTATTCTAGAAGGGGAATCTTGAAGATGAGTTGACATAGCTCCATCAGCAAACATCCCATCGGATGTTTTCTTAAGCATTCTGAACAAAGTTCAACTGCCCTTTGGGAGAGAGCACACATTTCTTCCTAATTTATAATTTTTGGAATGATACCAACCAAAAAATTCTGAAGAGTTCATTAGAGGAAAAACTGCCCAAATATAACAATACTTTGCTTGTCCTTTAATCCACAGGACCATATATTTTTTAAGTATCTCAGCAATTAATTACCACCCTTTTATTGAGAAAGACAGGAAGTACTAGCTACAGTTTACAGCTGTTGTAGCAGAAACAGGACGGGTTTACTCTTCTGAGATTAAGAGTCTTCCTAGAAGAAGGTTAGCTTCTTGGAGAATGTGTTAATAATTTCAGCTCATGGTTAATTTTAGCTCTGTACAAGAACAGCAGAATTCAAAGCGACCAATACAGACTTTCATTTTTGCAAATACAGGTTGCCTTGTGCGGTTTTCTTTAAAAGATGAAGAACCTGGTGATTAAGAAAACTTGGAATAGCTTTGTAACTCAATGTGGAAAATATTTATCTTCACTGAATTACATTTCCACATTTATCTTACATTTCTTTACGCCACTGCAGCCTGTAGTGCACTGCAGATCATAAACAAAATAATGGTTTCCAATGATAGCCCCTTTCCAGCAATATCAACGAAACCTGAGTGGTCTAAAACATTTTCTTCCAGTATAAGCAGTGTTTGGTTTTTCCCATGTATGTAGGAGTAGCTAAGGGGTTCATCGTTTTCAGTTTTGTGGTAATCATCCTTGTATCCTTGTTTGTTCTAAATGTTCACTGATTAGATTCCCTCCCCCCACCTCTGGCAACCACTGATCTTTTCTCTGTCTCCACAGTTTTGCCTTTTCCAGAATGTCATATAGCTGGTATCATACACTATGGAGACTTTTCTGATTGGCTTCTTTCACTTAGTAATATGGATTTAAGGTTCTTCCATATCTTTTCATGGCTTGATAATTCATTTCCTTTTAGTGCTGAATAATATTCTATTTTCAGGATATACCACAGTTTATCCATTCACATCCTGAAGGACATAAATATCTGTGTGCGCGCTTTTGTGTGAACATAAGTTTTCAACTCCTTTGGGTAACTATTAATACCAAGGACTGTGACTGCTGGATCGTATGACAAGAATATGTTTAGTTTTGTAAAAGCCTGCCAAACTGTCTTCCAGTGTAGCTATACCATTTGCATTCCCACAGGAATGAGAATTCCTGTCACCCTGTATCCTTGCTAGCATTCAGTGCCGTCAACGTTCTGGATTTTGGCCATTCTAATAGGTGTTCGTCATTTATTTTTGTAATTCATTCACATTGTTGTGAGGTTAATACATTTTCCTTGTCTGTATAACATTTTATTGTTGGATTGCCACTTTAAAAATTATTTCATCTCTTGATGGACTTTTGGGTTGTCAGTAGTGTTTTTAATAATCTGAATGGTTCTCTTGTGAACATTCAATGTTCTGTTTAATTCTGTGTAAATATGTATAAGTGTTTCTCTAACGTATATGCCTTAAGAGTGAAATAGCTATTGTAGAGTCAGTTCAGCATTACTAGGTGAGGTTCAGTTGTCTTCCAAAGAAGTTGACCCTATATATATTCACCTATAATGAATGAGAATTCCTTTTGGTGTATAATCGTATCAACACTTGGTCTAACATTTAACATTTTTGCACGTCAGTTTAGTTTGAAATGTTATTTCATTATTAGCAAAGTTGAGTACTTTTTCACATTTTTATTGGTCACTTATGTTTCCAGTGAAATGTCTCTTTATGTCCTTGCTTGTTTTTCTTTTGAGTTGTCTTTTTCTTATAGACTTGGAGAAGTACTTTGTAATTTACATATTTAGAGTCTTGTTTACGAAATTCTTTCCTAACTATAGGCTTATCAAATTTCTCCTACATATTTTTCTAAAAGTTTTGTCTCTGAGATTTAAGTCCTTAATCACTTTGGAATTGTTTTTGTGTATATTGTGAGGTTCCATTTTTCCCCACACAGATATTTTTTTCAATACCATTTACTGAGTAGTAGTCCTTCCTTTCCCTACTTACCTCCAATACATCTCTGCCCTGCTTCTGTTTCCACGGATTTTGTGTTATTTCCAAGCCCTGTATTTGATTTCATTGGAAAATTTTGTCCAGTGCTCTTCCACTATCACATTCTTGTTCGCTATAGCTTTAAAATTTTTTGATATCTAGTAAGTCAGCTCCCTCTAGCTAACTCTTCAGGAATGGTTTATCTCTTCTTGGTTCTTTGATCTTCATATAAATTTAACATCAAAAAAATCCTACTGAATTCTAATTGGATTTTACATCAATTTATAGATATATTTAAATAGAATTCAGATTGATGTCTTTAAGCTATTGTGTTCTATTCCACGATCATGCTGTATCTTTCCATTATATAGACCTTCCTTAAAATATTTATTTTAACGGTTTGATAAATTTCTCCAAGATAGTCTTGTACATCATTTACTAGATTTATTCTTAGGTGCTTTATATTTTCAGTTGCTATTGCAAATTATTATTTTTTAATTTCTTGTCTAACATTTTCTCTCCAGTATACAGAAATACTATGGACTCTTGTGTATCAATTATATACAAACCTTGCTAAAATCTCTAGTGAATTCTAATAATAGTTTGTTCACTTATAATTTTGGTTTTCTGTGTGTGCATATAATCATAGAATATGCAAAAAATAATAGTATTTATTCCTTTCTAATTATTATACTTTTTAAAAAATATTTTTGTGTGTCTAAGAGATGATCCCTCTCTGTTAATAAAAAAGACATGTTTCTGGAGTTTGCTTGGTAGTAATGTGAACCAAAATATCAAGGCTATGAAATGGTATTTGGAAGAAAAATTTAAACCACTAAACAAAATTATTACACTGTTGTAGGATTACTCAGGTACAATTCTGGTTTTTTAAATCTAGGAATTTATTTATTTCAGCTAAATATTCAATATTTTTCCTAAAAGCTGTTTGTAATATTATCTTATCTTTTATGTCTTTGTTTCATCTCTAATCATGCCACATTTATTATTATGAACTAATAACCAGTTTTGAGTATTTAAAAATTTTGAGTACTATGCCTTCTTTGACACATTAATATTGATTTTTTTAAAGGTGTATTCTCTTGGTTTTAATTTCTAAAACTGAACTTGGATAGATAAAGGTCTGTATATAAAGCTGTTTGAAATTTGTTTTGAGATGCTATATGGGCTTATACACTATGAATTTATATATATATATATATATATATATATATATATATGCATACTTTATGCTGGCAAAGAATATGTATTTGCAATGATGGGATCCAGTGTTCTGCAAATGTCCATAAAATCAATCTTGTTAATTGTGTTCAATCATGTTAATTGTGTTATTTGTATAGTCTTATTGGTATCTTTTATCTGCTTGTAAATCAATACTGAGAGAAGTATTAAAACGTTCAGTATTCACAGTTGATTGTCAATTTCTTATGTAGATATACCAATACTTTCTCTTTATATTTTGAAAGTCTCACCATAAGTGCATTAAAGTTTAGAATTGCTATATCATCCTTATGAATTAAAAATTTATCATGTGATGATCCTCTTTATCACTAATATTGCTTTTTGCCTTAAAATACATTTTCTGTGTTATTAATATAGCTAAACTAGACTTGTTTTGAATTATATTTACATAGCATGTTTCTTCATTTTTAAATTGCAACTTTTGTTTCCTGTAAATAATACAAAATTAAATTTTATTATTCATTCTAACAGTCATTGATTTTCAAGAAGAAATGATTTTTTTACATATATTATAATTACTGATATATTTGGATTAACCTCTAACACCTTATATTCTACTTTCTATTTGCCCACTTCTTTAATTTTTTTTCTTTCTTGCCCTTTTAGATTGATATTTTTTCCTTCCACCATTGAATATTTTCTCTGATAGTTTGGGAGGTATAAACTATTTCCCTATAGTTTTCTACAGTTTATAGTTTTAATATAAACTATTTTTAAAGTTTTAACACTACACATTTAAAAATACTAAAGTAACCTATTAAATTCTAAAGCTAAATACATACCTTTATTCTTCTGAATAATACAAGCATCTTAAAGTCGCTTAACTCCAGTCATCCATTCAAGGTAGTGATAATGCTTCATTCAGTTCAATCTTGAATTTTTAATCCCACAATGGGATTCATTACTGTTAAAATTTCATACATTTCTATTAAATTATATTTTTCCATATACTTAAAATTTTCGTAGCTCACCATTCATCTCATGTCTCAGATCTCTGTCTTTAAGGACAGCCTTTAGAAGTTACTTTCATGAAGATATTTGTGTAATAAATCTCTCAGTTTTGTTTACCTGAAGTTGTCTTTATTTTGACCTTTTTCTTAAAAGGTGGGTTTATTGGCTATACTAACTGGCATATATTCTAAATGCCATTACTTCTTTTTCTCTGCACTTTGATTGTGTTATTGCACATTCTATGCCTTTTATAATCTGAAGCATGGCCCCAGTTCTATAGACCATTTTAGTTTCAGACCAAGGTGGAATTACAATTTGGTGACACACATTTCTGTGACGTACATTTTTTTCTTTGACTCTAGTCCCACCAACAAACTTCATGGAAATCCAGCTTCTCCTTCAAAGTCTCTATACTGTCCCTGGGAGTTCCCCACAAACAAGTCACTTCCTCTATGGGTAGCAGGTATCATTTTCTCTGCCAGGTTCTCTGCCTCCTCCAGGCCTCACCCATCTATGAAGCCACATGAGAGGATGTACCTTTGCTGAATATTCCCACCACACAGTTCTGATGTTCATGCCATGCCAGGGTTCCCTCATCTCCAGGCCCCTAGTGTTGCTTCTTCTTGGCAGGCTGTGTCACATAGAGAGGAAGGGGCAGAGGGCAGGGAGGTGAATGAAGGATGCACTTCAGCTGCAGGAGGTTGGTGGGAGAACTCCATATATGGCAGATGCGAAGTAAGAGACACTGTGCTCTTTTCAGAGAGACCTGGTCCTCAGATGACTGATGTGTTGTTAACACGATAATCTCAAATGCCTGTCTTTTTCTTCTTTAGAATGAGATCTTTCCCAGGTTCCTCTTTCTTCCATCAGACAAATAGCCTCCTGGTGGACCCATCCTATAAGCCCTCCCTTCATACCCAAGCATACCTGAATCCCAGGCTGAAGATCTGTGTATAAATTCATACCCAAGCATACCTGAATCCCAGGCTGAAGATCTGTGTATAAATTGATGCTGGAGCCTGCCCAACAGCATAAATTGGATGTTTTATAAGTATATTTATACCCTTATTTTACCATAACTTTCTATCTCATTCTTTACTGCATCTCTCCTAATTTGCTTTACATTTAAATACAAAGATTTGTATTATTCTTTGAAAATTTCTCTATTGAAGCATTTATCATTTATTTAGCTGGCTTCAACCTTCATTCCTGTACTTTAAATATAATTAAGCTCCTCTTCCATTTGTTGGTGGTTTCTTCTGCATTTAAAAAACTATTTTATCATTTTTTAAATTTCCTGTTTTCTATTTGTATTTTTTTTAGCTGATTGTATTTTCAGGTCTTGAAAGTTGAATTTCTTGATGTCTGTGTCTTCTTTTTTCCTTTGTTTTCTTCATCTGAGAATGTTTTGTGCTTATTTGTATTTCTTATCCTTTTCCCAATGTTGTTAAGACTTTCTCTGGTGATTTACTCCTTGGCCCTTTTGATATACTTTAAAATTAACTGAATAAAGATTTTGTAGAAGAAATTCAGTCTGCCTTATTCTAGACATATTTTTATTTCAACTTTTACTTAAACTTAATGTGAAGCTTTATAAATATTATTTAATCTGTTCTGTATTCTCAAATAAACGTAACGACCATGTTCATTGTATTGCAGCTAAAGCCTCGTAAAATGATATTCAACTCATGTCTCAAGACATGTTGGCCACAACCGGTGAGACCATCACTGACCCTAGAGAAAAGCAAAGAAGTGGAATCTTTAATATATATTAAAAAACTTGGCTTGAACTTCCAGAAATATAAATGTTTTATTCTTTGTTCTCACTTTAATATCAGAGTCCAATAGTAAAACTCTCTGTTTTCAATGATCACATTTATCTTAGGAACTCAAAACACCATCAGAACAAATATAAAATACTAATAAGCTTAATCAGTGAAATCAGCACTATTAAAGGGAACGATGTGTGTGTATGTGTATAGAATCTCAGCCACTTTTTATTTAATTCTGTCATGCATTGAGCTTCTTATATGTTTCTGGAATTCTATATATACCTTGGTATATGTAAGTTTGATATTGTGTAAAGTGATTTAGAATTTTATCTTAAACATATGCATATTCTACAAACAACAATTGAATACATTTATTTCTGCGTATGCCAGTTTGCATGAGGTGCTTGTTTTTAACCTTCTCAAAAACCTCCTTACTCTGACCTTAACATTGGACAAGAGGGATGGTACAATCATCACTGAAAATGCATTAGTGCTGGCTCGTCGATCAGACACAAGTCATCTATAGAAATGTACTGAACAATCCTTGTCACAGAACAGTCTGTTCCCAGGAGTGTCTCACCTGGCAGCCAATATGGAGGAGTTTTCCTACCCATTTCATGCTCCCCTGTGCACAGTCTTTCCCTCTCCTGCTCCCTGGGAGCCCATTACTTTTAAGGGTTCCTCTCTCCCACCGCTTCACCACTGGCCTTCTAGGTCCGCCTTCACACACCACCTCCTCCCTCTTCCTACAGTCTTATTCCTTCTCTTTCTCCTTTGACTGGGGATACCTGCCATGCAGTCCCCACTATTTTTCTTTTCTTCTGGATGAAACAAGAAAGGCTTCAAATCCAGGGAGGTTTGGGGAAATTGAAAGAAGCCAATTAGAAAAACTTGTACTGATCTAATCTCAGTGCCATATCTCTACAAGATAAACAAATCTTGGCATAGCCAAGGTCTGTCTCTTGCGGGATACCTGTGCACTGTTTTATCGAAGAGACCCTCTGTCTACTATCTTGCTCTCCAGTGCAGTGAAAAGGGGCTCTCTTTTGCCATCCAGATTTTCTAAGTGCATGTTCCAGAAGGGTGATGGATGTGTTTTGTGTTCCAGTGGGTGCAAGAAGGAGAGAAAACCTCTCACATTTCACATCTGTTGAAAATGGATTTGAACACATTGAAAAAGCCATCACAGATGGTGCTGGGCAAAACATAAGTGGAAAACTGTAACATTTCTCGGTAAGTCTTGGTTTGAAATCCACTGGCTTACAGTGACGTTGGGAAAGTAGATCTAGACGGGCAGAAGAGAGCGTCAGGTTCAGCCCATGACATTTTCCCAACCCTTCCTTGAGCAAGTCACGCATGCGTGTGGTTAGTGAGGAGCTGGTGGCCTTCGAAAGGTATCTGCATTTGGAGCAGGATTCCAGCTGGTTGAGCAAATAATATAGTTCACCCTACACCTGCTCAGCATAATGGACATTTTCAATGCTTTCCTAACCCCTGCTCTGGAGTGAGGGACCTGAGCTTGAAGATTTGATTGGTGATGCGTGCGGTCATTTGAAATACTCCCGGACTTGTCTCATCTGTTTTTGGCAGAGTGCAGTTACAAAGTTAAGCTCAAAATTCTGTAGGGAAAGCAATGCAAGTGCCAGCTTTAAATGTTCTTGAGAAATTTTTTTAAAAAAGACATTTGTATGGAATTTTCCGTATTGGTAAAATATACATTTCAAATGTAAATGGGGACACTGCTAAAGTCATCACCGCTTATTGAGATTTGAACCTATTTTCATATGAACTTTAGAACACACCCTGGGGTAGTATTTAATCCTTATAACAATGTATTTGACTGTCATTATCTAACGTAAGGGATGCCTAAAAAATAAAAGCTAGAACAATATAATTCAATGCACAATGATTAAGTGTGTTCTTTATCTAAGGGAGTATACACTAATTCTTTACAGTCTAATATCATACAGATCTCCATGCTGATGCTTTCTAAGATAAATACTGTAAAATCCGGCCCCCATGAAAAACAGCATAGAAAAAGGTAACATATACATGTTATACAATGCTCCCTAAAATGATCGGGGTTAATGTCCTCAAATATCCTTGTTGTTATGTCTCATCTGAACCTCTGAAGCTTAGAACCATCCAATGCTCATAAAACTATATGTTTAGGCTTTTATTAGTCTTGAGTATTTAAATGATAAAGGACCTAAACAATGTAAAAAGTGTTTCTTAACATGTGAGCTATAGAAGGGTATCCAGGAATATTCATTCATGTTAATCACTCACAGAAAGTTTAGTTTTTAAATAAATTTGGGAAATTCTGGTTTAAACAAATTTAAGCAGGATTCTCTATTGAAATTCTGTATGATATGTTAAGATGTCTCATGGCTCTAGATAGCATTCAGGCAATAAATATTTATCCAGTCCCTACTGTGTGCCAGGAACAGTATCATATTTTGCTCAAACAAATGTCAACACATCAGATATGGTTTCTATCCTCACAGGGTTTACGAAGTAATGGGAAGGGAGAGATTAAACAAATAATGACGTAAATATTTAGGTTGCATAAATATTTAAATTGTATGGTGCTATAAAGAGAAGGAATAGGATGCTATAAGAATGAACAAGAGGTACTAATTAATTGGAGGAAGGATTTAGGAAAAGACTCTGGGAAGAAGTAAGATTTAAGCTGAAGCAAAAAGAGGTAGAAATTAGCCAGATAAAAAGGGGCATTCCAGGCGGAACGAACAGCAAAGCCAAAGCCTTGAGGCAGGAGAGAGTCTGCTATACTAGAGGAAGAAAAGACCAGTGGGGCTAGGATACAGCAAACAAGAGGCCCATGGAGAAGCAGAAGAAATAGTGAAGGGTAAATTCATGCAGAATCTTATAGGCTATATGAAAGATTCTTATTTTAAGTGAATCAGGTTTTAATGAGGGGACTGGTGTTAAAATACCATTTTCCTGAAGAAAAATATAGTATTACATTTAGCATTGCCCAACTGTATTTGACCATGGAAACATTTTGCTGAGAAGTTTCCTGGGAGCAGTATCTTCAGAAAACATACTGCCTACTCTAACCAAGCATTATGTCCTCAGACTGTAAGTGACAGAAAACAGTAAAAGAGACTTTACCAGTTCAAATTCATTTATCAGTATCAGAAACATTGAGAAGGGTGGCTGCCAACATGGATGGATTTGGTGTTCAAATGTGATTAGGACTCAGTTTCTCTTCATCTATCAGTCTTCCTGTCCCTGTTTTTGTTTTATTCTGAGGCTCATTAATATGACCACAGAAGCTATAGGATTTTCCCATTGCGGGGGCAAGGGGAATGAATCATCTCCTCACATGCTCCCAGATTGCATGTCAGTGGGAAAGAGAAGTCTCTTTCATAACATTTGCAGAAAAATTCCACTGCCTCGTGCTACCTCTCATTGAGGTGTCCATCTGGAAACCAATCATGGAAGTAACCAAAGTAACAGGATGTGTGGATGGGTTTAGGCCTAGGTAACCTATAGCCTTGACTATTTGGATTCTCAAACATAAATCTAGGATGAATACTACAAGAAGGAACAAGGTTGGAGAGGCAGAGATCAAAATTACAGTACAGATTTTTTTAAATTTTAGTGTTTCAAATTACGTGGATATGTTTGAATTAATCATGTTGTATTTCTTGTTAAAAGTATAAGAGGGAAAAGCAATAAAGTTTCTAAAATAGTACAAACGAATGTGCTTTTATTGCTTCTGGGTGGTTATAGAAAGTAGAAAAATTATGGAACAGTGAAATAGGACACTTCTGTTATTACTACCACTGACAATTCACTTCCATTCATGACTTTTTTGGGTTTTTTTGGTCTTTTCCATCTGCATGGAAATTGGTCTACCTAGACTAGTGAATCACTAAAATGATGTCACTGAAGTTATGTTAGCAACCCTTCCATACACACACACATGCACACACACACAAATATAATATGTATGCATATATGTGTGTATATATAACATACATGCCTTTACCAAAATATAAATCTTCAGGATCATAAAAGATGATTTTACAGTTGGATTCTTTAATCAAAATGTTCTCTAGAGTACTTTTAAGATAGTAATAAGTATTGGAATTTATTAGAGGCAGTGAGTCAAACTACTGAGCATGTAAAATAAAGTTTAGAAGTATAAAAGGGAAAAATGCTCTTCTATGAGAAGATTATATGGTCTGAGTGATCAAAATAGACTTAGGTAAACTGTGGAGCCTGCATAAAAGCTACAGGTCAAGGAGAAGCTATGACCCTTACAACGTCAACTAGCAACATATTTTTAGTCTTAGAGAGGGTGCTTAACACTTCTGGTCATTTATACTTTGTTCCTCATTTTATGACTGTTGTCTAAAAATAGTTGGGGCAGACGGGCAGGAATTGTTAGGGCGGAATTTGTGGATAAAATGAGACTTCGGGGAATTCTTTTAAAGGGGGCTGTTGGAAGTGCATGGTAGAGAATCCTAATAGGATGTCAAACACAGGGGGAAATAGTTTGGCAAATGCAATTTTACTCTTCCCACCTCAAAAACAGGTCCTATTTGCTTCAAGTCACAAGACTGGTCCTGTTGCAAATTTCTTAAGGATTTCCAGACTGGTAGACGGCCAAGGCTAGATTACATTTTCTGATTTCATTCTGGATATTTGTGTCCCTGTATATTTCTCTCTCATCCTAGAGAAAGAACAGAACTAGGTTTGCCTTTAGAAGTGAAGAGAAAGGCAAGTATGTACTTTTTCTTTCTCTCTCTCTTTTTTTTTTTTTTTTCTTTTTTGGTCCTTCTGAATTAGGTACGTAGGTACAGAAGTTTTAAAGCCAATGGGTTTAAGCATGAATATTATATAAATGTACTTTTCTACTTAGCAATCATTGAGTACTAGAACACTTAGTTTATAACATATCCATCAGTTGTCCTGTGTCATCTTATTGGTTGATGTGCTCTTGTAAAAGTCCAGATTTACAAGAGCTTATTCCTATCATCTAAAATTTATAGATGTTTATTCTTAAATATCTGTATCTTTAGATTTTGTAAGAAAAGGGATTAGTAAACAACCAATTGTCACATGGCTCTGTGAAGTAAAGAGGGCATCATTGGAAATGTTATTAGAGTTATCTTATTAATATAACTGCTGCAGTTATTTCCTGAATCATACAAAATCCCATGCATGATGTCCTGGTTGCTTTTAAGTGTTATGCCATGTTTATTCTTTGTTTTAAATGATAGATTCTTGCACTCTATGTAAGAATATTAATATTTGTATATGTTTAGTTAATTAAATTACGCTAAGGTGATGCATTAAACATATTTTTTAATCTCTCATGCATACTTTATTACTAAGATATTGAATAATGTACTTCACAAAAGTTGGTAAACCAATTAAGGTAAAATGCTGACATACAAGAAACAGTGTAACTGACTGAAGAGAGTAGCAACATGAAATCCCAGTATGGGCTGTAAATCTACACGGTGAGAGCAGACTGGAGGTAGAAGATTCCAGGAGAAGTCCAGAAAAACAGAGTAAGTTAATAAATACATACAATATAATTTAGAAAATAACCTTACTATACCAGATCAGTGGTTATTAACCATGATCATCTATCACATTAGAATAGTCTGGGGAACTTTAAAATGATATCAGTGGCTGGGCATCACTAAAGAGGTTTTTTTTTTGTTTTTTGGGGGTTTTTTTTTGCGGTACGCGGGCCTCTCACTGTTGTGGCCTCTCCCGCTGCGGAGCATAGGCTCCGGATGCGCAGGCTCAGCGGCCATGGCTCACGGGCCCAGCCGCTCCGCGGCATGTGGGATCTTCCCGGACCGGGGCACGAACCCATGTCCCCTGCATCGGCAGGCGGACTCTCAATCACTGCGCCACCAGGGAAGCCCAACTCTGCTTTTTAATGAGATAGATAACCAAGTCACATTGCAAAGGGCATGGAAAGGAGAGGCATGCTTCATTGGGACTATCACTATAACCATCAGCCATATAAGTGAAACAAAAAAGCAAACAAACAAACAAAAAAATCATAACTGAAGGAAAATAAGAAAATGTAAAATAAAGAGTAGGCCACTATATGGCACTGAACAATATTTACATAATCATCATAATAATGTAAATACTATTTATCAATTTGAATAAAAAAGGGTGATAACTCTGGAAAGGCTAAATGCTCATCTAGCATCATAAAATAGCAACAGATAATTTATAAAATCAATAAATTAAGGAAACATAGCATAGTATAATATTTTTAAAAATTAGAGTAAATACTCAAGGAAATAATTTGAAAAAATAATTGTTGTTTCCTGTGGGGAATGGTTTTTGGACTGGAAAATCAGAAATTTCTGTTTTTTGTTATGGGCCTTTTGTCAATTTTGTAAAATGTGCACAGAATTATTATAGAGTAAAAGTATTTAAAAATAGACCCTAGCATATTAAAGTTTTGTCAGTTATTATTAAACTAACATTAACATTAATTGTTTTAAGGAGGATTTTTTTCACCATGAATCTAGTTGTTTAGAAATGGCATTTTTTAAGCTTTATTGAGGTATAATGAACAAATAAGAATGGTATTAATTTAAGGTGTACAACTTGATGTTTTGATATATGTATGCTTTGTGAAATTATCACCACAATCAAGCTAATTAACATAACCATCACCTCACATCTTTACCACTTTCCTTCTTCCCTCCCTCCCTCCCTCCCTTTCTTTCTTTCTTCCTTCCTTCCTTCCTTCCT